>NC_043964.1:39149278-39470624 GCF_902148855.1 Sphaeramia orbicularis | reverse complement strand
ATCTGACTTCTCTCTAACAGTCACCTGGAAAGTGCAAAGAGGGAAAAGCAAACAACATTTTCAGCCGAGCTCATCTGCAGTAAACATTTCTGTTATATTTCAGCGGTTCATAACGGCCTGAAAACTGAGCCGGCACAGGCGAGATTGCTTACTGTCTGTCTGCATATTCATCTATGTAGGTCAGCTCCAGCACTCGGAGCTTTGATTTCATCAGGGAATTTGGTTCAATATTGGATTTAACAGACATTTGATAGTGTGTTCGGGAAGGTAGAATTTCATTTCAGCTTCACCTTTAGAGCAGGAAGACATGCGCTACTGAAGCCAGTCAAAGCAATATACAAAATTCATTCATTCCAAGAAAAGGGAACACAATTTGTTATTTAGAGAAGATGCACTAGTGTCGTGAGCTTTTATCATGTCATAGACAGAAAAGCGATGATGTAGTAAAATATTTTTTAATGCTTTAACCCCTGAGACGTTATTCCAGCTAAAATGTTGCTGTGAATTTGCGTGTGTTTCAGTGTCATGAAAGCTTCTGTGAGTATGTGTTTGTGTTCCTTTTCCTCAGTGGTTTTTCTTTACTGTGTGTTTTAGGGTCAAAACAGGGTGAAACAGAAAAAGACAGCGAGGAATTGAAGTTTGACAGGTTTTTACTAAATAAGCAGTGTTGGGGAAACTTTAACTGTACGTAGCTGAACTATGTAGTTCAACTATCCATCCATCCATCCATCCATCCATTCTGCCGCTTATCCAGGGCCGGGTCCCGGGGCAACAGTCTAAGCAGGGACGCCCAGACTTCCCTCTCCCCAGACACCTCCTCCAGCTCCTATGGGGGACCCCAAGGCGTTCCCGGGCCAGCCAAGAGACATAGTCTCTCCAACATGTCCTAGGTCTTCCCCGAGGTCTCCTCCCGGCAGGACACGCCCAGAACCCCCCCCAGGGAGGCGTCCAGGAGGCATCCGAATCAGATGACCGAGCCACCTCAGCTGGCCCCTCTCGATGTGGAGGAGCAGCGGCTCTACTCCGAGCTCCTCCCTGGTGACTGAGCTCCTCACCCTATCCCTATGGAGGAAAAACATTTCGACCGCTTGTATCTGGGATCTTGTCCTTTCAGTCATGACCCAAAGCTCATGACCATAGTGAGGGTAGGAACGTAGATTGACCGGTAAATCAAGAACTTCACCTTTCGGCTCAGCTCCTTCTTCACCAAGACAGACCGATACAGCGACTGCTGTAGTTCAACTACATTTTGCTATAACTTGCTGGTAGTTAAACCACATTCATATTTTATGCCGCGTCAAGTAATTCAAGTACTTTTTGGGTAATTTTTTTTAGTTATCTATTCAATTTACAAACTACAATTTTTGGCAACAACATAAAATTAAGGGTTTTTTTTAATGTATTTTTGTAATGTAAATTGTATTTCACCATTGAACGCAAGACAGTCCCTTTTTCTTTCATCCTGAATTGTTTTGTAGGCATGATCATGTCATGACATCACAGCCAAGGCTGCCTCTGAATGGTTTGCCCTGGCAGCACTCGAATGCTTCGTAGATGTACAATTATTATTAACGTTGTGTGGTCGTCACCACCATGGACAACCCTCCTGCAAGCACCAACCCTGATAGCGATGTGCCACCCCAACCATGGCCATATTTTGTTTCATATACACTACATGTACAATGCTGAAAATAAAAAGTAGTCACTAAAACTACTTTTTCTAGCCGTAGTTTTACAAGCTACATTTCTCCAGGGGTAGAAATGTAGTTTGTTTGAACTACTGCCATCCAGAACTACTTGCAAAAAGCTTCCCCAAACACTATAACTAAGGCACTCAGAATGTACATCAGTAAGAGATTTAGGATGTTGAACATGAACTGTGAACTGGAACACACTGAACAACAACACATATTTGAATTTTGGCCCAGTAGTTTTTTTTTGCAGCTCTTTTTTTTTCCAAATCAGTCCAGCTGCTTATTATGGTCAGACAGTCATCCCGATTATGATTCATTTAGATACATATGGATGGAGTGACCATTCCCAGTGTGACACCAATTTTTATTTATTTATGCAACAAATCAATTATTATTTTAAATTAAACTCTAGCCTTGATATAAAGCAGTGTTATTCCCACATTGTGTTTAAGATGTGGTTTTAGTCCTCCATCTTCATCATTGTAGTCTCTCTGTCTTTGCATAGTTCTGTAGATCAGTGTAAGTGCACCTGGCTTCTTTTAACACTGCAGTTATCTTTTCATAAGTCTTGATGAAATCTCATTATGTTCTGCATCGAGGTCAAGGAAAAGCATACAAGAAAAGTCAAGAACCATAGCGCTGACCAAAGATACTCCAACAAATACGATGCACTGAGAGCTTTACCGATTGAGACTGTCGTGTGGATGGATGAAAGTAAAAAGGGACAAATACAATAATAATGCACTAGAATCATGTTTTTCTGGTGGTAACTGGGACTGTTTCATAATTTGCTTCATTTTCCTGCTTGTTTTTACCTCCTTTAGATGAGATTTGGGTTGCAGATCTTGTGAAAGCATGCCTCAAAATCATGTTCCCATTATCAATATGGCTGAAAAAATGCCATTCTAGTGAAGGAATGTTATGAAGATATGTTGCTTATGTCAGTTTTATGTGTATCTTTGTTTACATTCACTTCTCCCACTGGAGTGAAGGGAACAGGATCTACTGCTTGTCTCCTAAAGTGAGAAACCTACATGACAGACACAGGAAATCACTACAGTGCACCATCTAGTTTCTTAACCCACAAAGAACCCGCACAACTTTTACATCAGTTCCTAAATGAAATTTTCTCTGTATCTAACTTTTCTTAAGTGATTTATCTCCATGTATTAGGCCCGAACCCAGGCATATATTCCAGCGAGGGCCTATTAAAATTGCATGGTTCTGTTATTATTATCTCTCACCTCTTTGAACGCAAATTTGACCCCCTGAATGTTAACGAAAAGTCAATTTTATTTGACCAAAAATTCAAGCTCCGTGAAAATTTTTTTATTTGAAGTCGCCAAGAAAAATATCGCAAAATGACTCGGCAGCGCCCCCTCAAAAATCAAAATACATTACGCAGATGGGAGGCCTCCCCAAATTTTTTTCCACATACAAACATGAAACTTGGTACAGACATAGCCTATGGTAGGACAAGTAAAAAATTACATTATGGCCCACCCTAAACCCAACAGGAAGTCGGCCATAATGGATGGAAGCGTGGACCTCTAAAATCCCACCCCTCATACTTTCATCATCCTGCTAGGGTTTACATCCAATTTGGACCAAACTTGGTGAAAATCACCTACACACGTGTGATCAAAAGTTATCCTTAACATTTTTGATCAAATGATGAGCGTGGCTGTGACGAGCTCGTGATGAAGCGTTCATTTTCAGAAGTATAAAACTGTGTATATCTCGCAGAATGTCGGATCAAGCCCACGATATGGTGTCCTCTCACTGTCGGTGGCCTCGGTGGTTGCGTGGGGAGCGGTTGCGCGGGAGGGCGAGGGCCTTAACACCGCTTGTGGTTTTAATTTATATTATTTTGCTCTGCATCTTGCATTTTTTTGTGAAAATCTTATATTTTTCTGTATTTAACTTACTTATCATATAAGTGTTCATAAAAGCTTAGATTAAAGTTGAAGGTTATTATCAGAAACAGAGGAAACTGCAGAAAAGTGACTTTTTCAGTAAATATATCATTAACTGAACACAAACCAAGCATCTCCATCCACTGTCGTTTATCAAACTCTCTGGGTTTTACTGGTGAATCAGTGTTGTTGAAGATGACAGTGTTTCCATGGTAACTACAGAGCCTCTGATCGTCCAAATGGGTCATATCTGATGACCATGAAAAGATGACAAACTGTATTTTACACCAATTATTTACATGTATTGATAGGATTAATGGATCAATAGTTATTAAATGCGTAGATCAGTAGATGCTTTTAGTCTGGATGGATGTTTGGGTTTTTGGCTTTATAAGATGCTTCAGAATGGACAGAGGTGGAGATGTTCTTTGTCAAAGTTAGAATGTTTTTCTGTGAAAGGCTCTTGTCCACACATCACAACCTTAACCTCCTGACCTTAACCTCTCCATCACATTGAATGCTTTACCATAGCTCTGATCTAAAACCAAGTCAAACCCCCCCAAAAAGGCATATAAAGTTGTATTTAATCATTTCCCAACACACACACAAGCACTTACAATCATCTTTATGCATACCGATGGAGTCCAATTATCTGGAGTACAGGGCACACACACACAAACTCTGTTGCAAGCATCTGTTTACTGTGCTGTAACAGCCTGGTGTAATAGCCTCTGGTTGTGTTTTTACTGTTCATAATGAGAATGGCTCAGCATCAGTACATCGGAACTGCGTATGAAGGTAATTGGATGACACAGGAGGTTCGCAAAACACACATACAAACACACACGCTCTTTGGTTACACACGTCCACAGTGTTACCGCTTCTGAAAACATACGGAAAAACAAGTGTCAACAACACACATGCACGCACATACGGACGCACACTGTTACTTACAGCAGCACCCTGCCTAATCACGACTGCCTTTACCCGTTACTATGGCAACGGTTTGAACTCCCCACCACCACCAAGTCACCCCTCCAACAGCAGTGACATCACCTTTACTGTGGATCTGTTATATGATGACATAGTGGAGCATTTACTTTCAGTTGAAGCAAGACACACACACACACACACACACACACATACACAAAATGCCACTACACAAAATCAACCACAGTTTTAAGATGGAATTCAGGGAACAAAGGATGCGCTCCATAAACTCAACCTTGTCTTTGTATTTTATAACCTTGTCTTTGTCAAACCACCACTTACCTTGTGTCTCTGTGGATTTTCCTTTGATAATCTTATTTCTCTACACTTAACTGAGTACATACAGTATAATATAAGTACTGCATAGGATAATACAGTATATACTCTATACAGGGAGTCATTGTTAGACCACTTGCACGTGTCTGCATGTATTCAACACACCAACTTCTCAGTGTGGACTTTTGAAATTCTGTTTTTATATTATTAATTGTTTTTCACTATGTGGTGATTAAGAAAATTGTCAGTATTTTAACCCTGTAAAGCCTGAACCATGAAATCATTGACAGAAAATTCCAGTTCTTTGAAACTGGAGCCTTTATTGGTCCTTCTGAACAACCCCCAATTTTATTTTATTTTTTTCCAAATATCAATTTCCAGGTATGAGTTTCAATAGAGTTTCTATTTATTTGATAGAGTAGGTCTCAATGCTCAAATATTAGAGTTATTATTTTTTTTAACACATATCTTTATTAAAGTTTTAACACATTACAAAAGATTCAAAGAAGTTTATCATTACATCACAGAGAAAGAACGAAACTAGTTACTGAGGACCCATATTAGCCATAGCAATATAGAATAAATAACTAATACATAAATGAATACATTAAAATCGACTAAAATCTAAGGCTAATTTAAAAAATTAAGTAAATATACGTCTGAAATTTAGCTTTAAAATACCTACATAGACATCTTTTCTGACATGAATTGGTAACATTGTGTAGGTCTCCCTTGAACATAAACCCCCAGGAACGCCCCCTCCAAGACCACCTCTGAATTTTGAAACAGCAGTGAAAGTAAATAACAGAATAATTATTGACAGACAATATAAGTAATAGTGACTTCAATACTTCTCAACATCCATTTTTGTATATCTGATACATAATCAAACATCATTGAAAAAAAAATAATTAAAAAAAGGTATGGTCTCATTTTGTAAGTTATGATGATGAGATATCAGGCTTTGATTCTACAAATTTTAGACATTAATTCCATATCCTGTGGAAGATATGAGTTTTCTGTTAAACCCTTTCATGCACGAATTATAAGAACCTTAATCAAAATTTTTTCCTAAATGTTTATTCCTCTTTAGGCATGAAAAACAATGCGATTGGAAAATTTTCTTCTGAAAATAAATAAATAAAATAAAATTAAAAAAAAAAAAAAAAAAAAAAATTAAAAAATACATTAAAAAAATAATGAAAAAAAAATTCTTATGAACCTATTTTTCATGAAGTTGCAAAAATGTCCACTCTAGCTGGACACCACATGGTTAATTTTTGACGCACAGAACATGAATTTAGTGATAAATTGTGTGAAAACTATGGGAAGGGCTTGTGATTCTGGGGGTTTATGCTCAGGAGAGATCTACATAATATTACCAATTCATGTCAGAAAGATATGTAGTGTCTTAAAACTTTAATAAAGATATGTGCTAAAAAAAAAAAAAAAACAATGAAAAGAACAACAAAATCCATGAATATACAAGAGAACAGCTGTAGAATAACTGTCCACTGTAGTGACCAGTATGCATGAAAGGGTTAATTGTGTACGGGAGCCTTTCAATAGCTCTGCGGGATGAAAGTTCCGCAAGACACTTCTCATGTATTAGATGGGTTCACCAGCCTACTTTCATGAGTTCTAAGTGCTAAAGTTTCTGGAATAAGATCTAGAATACAGATTTCTGGGCACATTGGGATTTCTTCGTCTATAATGTTGGAAATTGTGTTAATTATCCTTCTCCAAAATTTTTGCATATGTTCACATTTCCAAATACAGTGATACAAGGTACCTTTCTCGGTTCCACATTTTATACAGGTGTCTGGGATATTAGGGTTGAGTTTGCGAAGTTTTTCAGGAGTTACATAGGTTCGCATAAGCCAGGTATATCAAATCAATTTAAATCTGCTATTAAGGGATATTGTTTGCACCTGGGAACAATATCTGTTTGGAGGTAAAAATTATTATTTTTGAACAAACAAAAACATAATACAGGGTGGGGAAGCAAAATTTACAATATTTTGAGGCAGGGATTGAAAGACAGTGTATGACCAATTAGTTTATTGAAAGTCATGAGAATTTATTTGCCACAAGAAAATTGACATAATAGAAAATGTTTTTATTCTATGTGTCCTCCTTCTTTCTCAATAACTGCCTTCACACTTCCTGAAACTTGCGCAAGTGTTCCTCAAATATTGGGTGACAACTTCTCCCATTCTTCTTTAATAGTATCTTCCAGACTTTCTCGTAATAGTTTTGCTCATAGTCATTCTCTTCTTTCCATTATAAACAGTCTTTATGGACACTCCAACTATTTTTAAAATCTCCTTTGGTGTGATGAGTGCATTCAGCAAATCACACACTCTTTGACGTTTGCTTTCCTGATTACTCATATGGGCAAAAGTTTCTGAAAAGGTATGGATAATAGTGTTAGGTATGATTATGACATCTATAATGTTTGGTTTCAAAACAATTGGCGTAGTGCCTGCTGAGAAAAAACAACGAAATGTTCATTGTAAATTTTGCTTCCCCACCCTGTATAACTCAAACATGTCTAACAAACTGGTGATTCCTTTTCAAAACTGGCAAAGCTCCGCCCCCTGTCAATCTTGTAGTGTCACTGGAAAGGCCTCTGGTGAATGAATTCCTCCCCCTGGTGGATTATCTGTGTATTGCATTTATCTTGTTGTATACATCAGGTTTTTCAAGAAAAAAATATCACGCTAATCATGTAGATGTGTTCAAAACTCATGTATCAAATATGATACGTTTGACGTTATAGGGTTAAATCAGGGGTGTCAAACTCATTTTAGTTTAGGAGCCACATACAGCCCAATATGATGACAATGGGCCGGACCAGTAAATAATAAGACTGAAAAAAGTAAAATTATGTTATGAAAATGTTTACATCGACAAAGTTTTCTTCAAAATCAGAATAACATGAACAACCTGAAATGTCTTCAGAAAATAAGTGCATTTGTATCAAATACGATACGTCTGGTGTTATAGGGTTAAAACAGCTATCTCTTCATTAAATTCATGTAGTAAACATTTCTTGTCTTTTCCCATATTCCTACACACACATTTGTCAGGATCATCCAAAATTACTTCTAAAGCTGTATATTTCTCATTAAAGTGGTTTTCAAAATATGCAATACTGTGGCAGCACCAATAAATCCAAGAAACCAAGAGATCAAACACTCAAGCCGCATTATTTGCTGGCGTTAACACCCACATTAAACCCTATAACATGACAAATGCAGGGCATGACTATATAAATGATTCACCCTGATGTATTTACATATCAAACTCACCCCCACATGAGCGTGCACACGCTCCTATGTACACACTGCAACGTGAACGTGTTTCTGCTCTGCTATTAAACCCAGATCCTCTCTGACATCTAAAAGCTCGGCTTCTGTTTGATCTGCAGACTGCTGACCTGTCACAGTATCCGTATCAATTAGCATTTTTTTAAAGGCAGGGTTTAGTCCTCAGAGATTCAGGATCTTGTACTACTCGTTATTTTAATATGGATTTCTCAAGACATTTTGCTTCAGTTTTCAGGAAGTAAGATGCATTTTCTCATCAATTACCTTCAGCCTGTGCCTATTAATCTGATCTAAATGCAGATGAATATGCAATATCAAGTGGAAATTGCATTTATGTGATAAAAATCTGCTATGAGGAAGGTCCTTTCCTTGGTTAGAGTCCAAAATTATCATTTGTACATGAACACCCTGAAAAAGAATTTATTATCATCACAAAACTACTGTATTTGGCAAGTCTTCTCATGTTAAACCTAATGCAGATTGTCTAAAGCCTGTGGAAATTCTCTTTCCATGTCGCATTATTCAAGCAATCCAATTATTTAACAATGGAAACTATATAATTCTGTCATTTCCAGCCAAAAGTAACTGAATTCTGCCCGAGCTTGCAGGCGTAAAAGCCCACATATTGAAAGAGTCTGAGGTTTGAAACAAGCTAACACTACAGTAGTATATGTGTGTGGTCTTCCAACTGTTTTAGCCCCCCATCTGTGATCTGATATTATGTGGTGGATTTTCTTTGATGCCTGTAAAACGGCCTCATTACCCCAGTGGATTTTGAAATCATCGGCTGCATCATTACACACATGATTGCTGTAAAATATGCAAACAAATGAAAGTCAGTATTCCTGGACAATGCTGGGTTTAATTAATTTATATACTGTTTTTTTTTGTTTGTTTTTGTTTTAACCCTTTCATGCATAGTGGTCACTCCAGTGGACAGTTCTTCTCCAGCTGTTCTCTTGTATATTCATGGATTTTGTTGTTTTAGTTCCATATCAACCAACACAGTGGACGCTTATGCATCATCCCATACACTACAATTCATACCATTACTGTTCTTGATCAACCTGATCTGCAGTAACATATTCGAGTGTAAATCAATTGCTAATGTTTATTAAACTGTAATTAACAGTTTTTTGTTTGTTTGTTTGTTGTTGTTTGTTTTTTTTTTTTTACTTTTTTTTTTGGCATATCTGAGTAATGACTACAGACCCAGAAAAGGAAAAGTTTTGGCTTTTTTACATTTAATAATTGTCTTGATTGGAAACAGCATGATGCACAGTTTTTTCAGATAGATTTTTTTTTTTTTATTTTGGAATGTCCTTTGTAGTGGACAGCATTGTTTTTGTTGTTTTATTTTTGTTTTTTGTTTTTTTTTAATAATAAAGCTGTAAAACTCTTGTCCCCTACAGAGGACAAAAATGCATTGCTGGGTCCCAGGAGGGACTAAAATGTGAGAACAGATTAACAGCATTTTAAAAATGTATTTCATAGTTTTCACACAGTTTGTCAGTAAATGCATGATGTCCAGCTGACTGGACATTTTTGTAACCCCATGAAAATAGGTTCATAAGAAAAACAAACAAACAAAAAATTCAATCACATTGTTTTTTTCATGCCTAAAAAGAAAAAAAAAAACACAGGAAAAAATCTTGATTAAAGTTCTCATAATTCATGCATGAAAGGGTTAAACCAGTGGAAAGTGTGCAAAAATAATATGATGAGGAAATAAAACAAAACAAGAATTCCTTACTGTGAGATCATGTTTAAGAAGTTATTGTTATTATGACTTTTAGCATCAGATGTGTAGACACTCAACTGATTTCAGAGCCAAAAAGAACAGTTTGTGCAAAATGACAGAATATTAATCACCTGTTTGGGTGTATGTAATACGACTAGAGGCAGTAACTGTGTTCTTCTGCTGGTATTTACCGCTGAACCACACATTTAGATAAATCCACACAGCAATCTGTTTGGCAGAAGAGAGGGAGCTTCAGGGAAAGAAGGAAAGGTAGATGGGGGACTTCAGAAAACACACAGATACACAGCACGAACATGAAACAGTCACACACTTCCACTGGTTCATTGTAAACATGTACCTTTCAGACATGTCTCCATGGCTGGGGCTTAATTTATCTGCTGTTATGACATTTTATGAATACGCTACAGTAGCTTTCCTACAAACTGGAGACTCATTTTAATGTGCATTTAAAAAGAAAAAGATGTAATACATTCTGTTGGGTTTCTGTAAATTGGCTTAGAGTCTGGTTTTGACCAACACTATATATAAAGTGTCATGAGATAACTTTTGTTGTGATCTGGCGCTACATAAATAAAATTTGATTGATTGATTTGATTGGTTTTCCCCTGTAAGTCACTTTAGAAAAAAGCATCTGCCAAATGCATAAATGTAAATGTAAATGTAATGTAATAGTGCACAGGTGTCAAACATGCGGCCCGGGGGCCAAATCCGGCCCGCCAAAGGGTCCAGTCCGTCCCTTGGGATGAATTTGTGAAATGCAAAAATTACATTAGGATGTCAATCATTTTAGTTCAGGTTCCACATTCAGACCAATTCAATCTCAGGTAGGTCTTAATAAAGTATAAATACTCACAACTCCAAATTTTTCTATTTGTAAATGTAAATGTTTTCATGTATTTACACTAAAACAAAGCATAATAGTCCAAAAATATCTGAATAACCTGAACAAAATATGAACAACCTGAAATGTCTGAAGAGAAATAAGTGCAATTTTACTAAGATTCCACCTGTTACAAATGTTTTGTGTATTTGTAGATCCACTATGACCTGTAAGTAGTAATGTCCATGTGTAAAATGATAAACTGAAGCATAATATTGTTTAAATTACACATTTTTTCAGTTTGTTCACATTATTCACATTGTTTGAGAGGATAGTTTGTAGATGCAAATTTTCATAATGTAATTTTCCTTTTTTCACTCTAAAACAGAGAAAATTTGGAGTTGACATAATTTAAATATTATATTATAATTTTACTGATTTGACCCACCACAGATCAAATTTAGCTGAATGTGGCCCCTGAACCAAAATGAGTTTGACACCCATGTAATAGTGAAATGGATGACTTTATAAAACGTCATCACAATAGAAATAAGAGACCCCCCCCCCCCCCCCCCCCATGTCAGGTCCAGCATCGAAATGTGGTTCAACAAAACTCATAATAAAGACAGTAGAATATCAAGGGGAGCCTCATATAGTTTATGAAGTTACCTTTGGCAAAGCACATTTGTTCAGCACCAAAAGGCAGCCAGACTACCATTCTGCTGTTAGGATGCTGGACAAGACAAGTAAAATAAATAAATAAATAGATAGATAGATAGATAGATAGATAGATAGATAGATAGATAGATAGATAGATAGATAGATAGATAGATAGATAGATAGATATATAGATAGATAGAAGATAGATAGTAGATAGATAGATAGATAGATAGATAGATAGATAGATAGATAGATAGATAGATAGATAGACAGACAGACAGACAGACAGACAGACAGACAGACAGATAGATAGATAGACAAATAAATAAATAGATAGATAGATAGATAGATAGATAGATAGATAGATAGATAGATAGATAGATAGATAGATAGATAGATAGATAGATAGATAGATAGAAAGATAGATAGATAGACAAATAAATAAATAGATAGATAGACAAATAAATAGATAGATAGATAGATAGATAGATAGATATATATAGATAGATATAGATAGATAGATAGATAGATATATAGATAGATAGATAGATAGATAGATAGATAGATGATAGATAGATAGATAGATAGATAGATAGATAGATAGATAGATAAGTTTGAAAAAAACAACAAAAGAAAAAACCAATAGAAATAAGAGTCACGCACTAAACTGTACATGAAATCTCACTTAATCAAAGTGGATCTCTCCTCCTGTTTATCATCCTCTGCTGTCTGTATCCTCTTTCCTTAACCCAGATAACTGTTCACCATGACAGGAAAACACTCCCTCTCCCACTCTGTGTGTTTTGTGAGTGGTAGAAGCTGGTGCATGTGTGCGCCCTGAGCGTTGATTTGCTGTTTTTATAGTCCTTTGTGGCCCGCTGTCACCCGCTCTGTTCTAATACTATAACGAGACCTCTGGGACGCTGAAACACATATATACAAAAAGACACCCAGCGGAAGATAAAAGCGAATCTTTCAGGGCTCTGTAAAACCAATAACAGCTTTTACAATGAAGGGGAAGGAAGGCGGTGAAAGAGGAATGATCAGCGGAGCATCCACAGGAGACACGCCGAGCACAGTTGGAGGCTGCTGTCAGCGCGTGGCCTTTACCACATCGAAAACACAACCAGAATCTGTCACCCAGAAGATTTAAGACGCCCAGTTCAGACAGAGACGTATAGAGGATGGACTAGATTTACACTCATGTCAAACAGGATTAAATTACAAACACAAAAGAACTACAGTTGTGGGAAAAAATATTAAACCACCCCTTGTTTTCTTCTATTCTTGTTTTAGTGCCTGGTACAACTAAATGTACAAAGATAGAGGGTCCTAATACTTTTGTTACATTAATATCTGTCTTGTCTTTTTTTTGTCTGTTTTAGCTGTGTTTATGTTTTGTATCTGTCTGTTGTTGTCATATCTTTACTTTTTCTTCAGGCTCCTTTTCTGACTCTGGGAAACGCACAAGAATTCCAGTGTGCCTGTACTGTATGTATCTGTGCAAATGGCAAATAAAGTCTATTCTATTCTATTCTATTCTATTCTATTCTATTCTGTTTGTTCCTTGTTTTTTGTTTGTTGATTATGTTTTGTTTAATTGCTGTTGTTGTTTACTTCGTCTTATTGTTTACTTACTTGTGCATCCATTTGTGTTGCCTTCAAGGATTTATGCATGTAAGTATGTACTTATTTATTTATTACTTTCCTGATATGTCAATATAGGTGTGTATGTATGTGTATGTGAGGATGATAAGTGAGGTTAATTACTTACAAAAGATCTAAGAGACTTGATTTTTCATATATTCTGCTGATAGGAAGCTAAAGGATAGACTGTTGTGTGGAGAAAGGGTGGGATTAAATAAAATTATACTTCCTCCCACTCCTTTTCCAATGTGCAAATGAAACATGTATAAGTTTTGTTTTTGTTTTGTTTTTTTCTTCCTTGACTTTTTACTACCTGTTTTTATTTCTAAGGACTATGTAAGATTACTTTGTCTTGTTGCATATTTGAAATAACTAAACTAAAAAAATAAAAAATAAAAAAATAAAATTTTGTTTGGACAAATATAATAATAACACAAAAATACTCATAAGAGTTTAATTTCAGAGCTGATATCTATCCATTTTCCCTGTTTTCTTGATAATAACCAAAATCACTGAATTTCTTACATCAGTATCTATGACATTGTACTGACAAAACAGTGCTTTTAGGTATTTCATGTTTTCTTTTCTGTCTGTTTTATTCACATGATACACACAGGAGTTACTACTTGATCGCATAACCATTGTTTTTGATGACTTTTGATGGTCTAATAATTTTTTCCGCAACGGTACATACATATTACTACATAAATATTGTCTAAGCAGATCTGGGACATAAGGCCCAGTGTACACACTGTGAAAAAAAAAAAAAACCCATAAAAACACGATAATATTCCGGCAGTTGGGGTGCAGAAAAAATACTGTAAAATAATGGAAAAAAAATATCTCATAAAAGTATGGTAATTTTTCATAATTAAAATACAGTTTTTTGCCCTAACTTTACATGAGATTTTGCTTTTTTTTTTTTACTTTTTAATGTTTTATAAAGAATATTTACATGTATTAAAACAATCAAATTACCCATATATGTATGTATATATATATATATAATATATATATATATTATATTATATATAATATATACACACACACCACACACACACACACACTTTTCAGTGACACTAAGTTGTACAATCCACTGATAAAACTGTATTTGGACAGTTTATCAGTGCTTACCATGTTATTCATTCACAAAAATACACCTAATCAACCTTTTTGTTGTGAAACCTCCCATAATAACACAAGATATGACAATTAAACAAGTCTTGTTAAACTTACAGAACAAATACTTCTTTTACGGTTAATTGTCAGTAATTTTTTCTCTTTTTTTTTTTTTTTTAAATGGTATTAAACTTAAATTAACAGTTTAATCTCATAAATAGAAAAGAAATATTTGTGAAATTATGATACATTTGCAAATGGATTTTAACTGTATTTTTTCTGTGAAAAAAAAAAAAATTCTTTCAAAAAATGGAAATTTTTTGGTTATTCACAGTTACAGTTTTTTTTGTGTTTTACATGTTCACATGTAAAATCACAGTCTAGTTTTGTAATTTCATTGATATTTTCCTGTATCTTAAAAATACAGGAAAAATCTGTAAAATACACAGTGAAAATTCTGCTAAACTACAGATTTTTTTTTACAGTGCAACATGCGTTTGATTGATTTGAGTGATTAATTTCTTTATATATGAACTTTTTCAAAATTAGTTTGTACTAAGATTTAACATTGTGAGTGCACAATATCAAATAAAAACAATGAAAGATTTGGACTTACAAAGGTGAGACAGTGTATTAGTGATTAAAAAGTAAAAATAATAAGCCTGTGAATGTGCAATGACCGGAGAAACATTTTAATAACAATTATATTACAACAAACAGGTTATAGTTTGTAATTTGTGTTGACAAAGAAATTTCTATTGTGCTTTTTAGGCATTTTGTATAAACTAACTACCGGTAAATTAATTAAATGGATTCGATATATTGTCCAGACCTGCACCCAAGACATGTAAATAATGTCACTGGTACCAGCTATTACAATTTTTCTTTATATATTTCTGCCATTATGGGTCTCTCAATCATTTATCAGCAAAATGTATAAAATCAGTAAGACGTCACATTTACAGCTGGTAGGACTTCCCATTCCAGCTGATTTAAAATGTCAGTTGTTGTCAGTAATTATCATCATAAATGTCAAATCATATTTCATTGTTGTGAGTGAGTGAGATTTGAACAAACCAGATGGCTACTCATGGTGTAATGGAGTATTTACGGTCAGAATGTGACAAATATTTCACGTGTGGAGGCAGAAAACACACATAATCATAAAAAAAGAAAGAAAATTGTTGAGCAAAGTATATAAAAATCAACTCAAATCATTTTGTAGGGGTAGAAAACAATGTGAACAAAATAAACTCTAAAAATGAATGAAAAACAATGATATTTATGGTTATATAAAATATACTATGATGCTTTTGAATTCAATCAAATCTATACAAGATAATGTTGTGAAGCAACATTCAATCCAATCCAACTTTATTTGTAAAGCACTTTAAAACAACTGCAGTGGACCAAAGTGCTGCAAAGAATAAAATACAGAATAGATTTAAAAAATAAATAAATAAAACTGTAGTAAAAAAGAAAACAGTGCTGTACAGAAGAATAAATAAAACCCAAATAAAAAACAAAAACAAGAATAGACAGAAAAATATAAAATCCATACAATTAAAAACAAACAAAAACAAATAAAAAATAAAACAAATAAGAATAAACCACTGCCAAAGCATGGAATCATGGGAGATGTAGTTCATCTAATGTGAGTCTGGCATGAATCATATTTAAAGGTTATATAATACATAGGTTTAAATCATATATTCACATTTTGTTATCATATTCTAATAAAAGAGCCACAAGAAATACAACACCTAGTATTTTTAGCTGGTGATGTGACACTATTGACAAGTGATGAAATGAAATAGGACAAATAAGTACAATGAAATGTTTATCTAAAATTGGACATTTTTGCTCAAAGTTATATAATGTAATAATAAGCTTTGTCATTTTAGATGTTTTTTTTCTTATTGCTCTTTAAGTATAATTAGTACGTTTGAAACAGTAGAAATCTTCCATCTGTTTGGGTGTGGATGTGAGACAGGAGTAGTTCAGGGACATCCAGTATGACAGGGAATCAGCAGATGTGTATGTAGAACCGTATGAGGCTCTGAAAGGGTTCGTTTTATATGGGTTTTGTACTGGACTTACCTAAAGAGATAATGTCCATTTAAGTGTGTGATGCTTTTAGAATATTTTGTTGACTTCATACAGTCTTTTCTCACAGGAAACCAAAGACCTAAAGTGATCTGAACCTACCGAATTTCCCAGACAAAACCAGCCTGTGTTGTTGTGTGACTGGTGTTTTAATATGGTATTCCTGCTTCAAACTGACAAACTGATGAACCAATGGAGGCAGCACTTATACAAGGTGAAAGCACTATCCTGTGTGAATCAAACAGAATGATACAGCAGCTTCAGCTCCACCCATCACGTAACTGACTCAAGGACATTTGAACACCCCTATTCGGGGGCTTTAGACAATGATTTTTTTTAAGTTCAAATTCCACGACATAGAGGCTAAATCCGCTTAGCTTCATCACAAACATGAACTTCATCAAGTGACAAACTGCTGTTTTCATCTATAAATTGCAGAATTTTACATATTTACATACATATAATTTTACATTTGTGTATTATCACCAAAACCGATGTGTTTCATCACAATTTACCTTTAAAGACCCACAACTATTTTTGTCACTTCCAAATGACTTTTTTTTGTCTTCCCCAACAAGGTTATAATAGTTTTGGATTTTTAATTATAGTTTAGTTTTAATTAGTTTTGACTTTTTTTTCTCTTATTTAGTTAGTTTTAATTAGTTTTTAGAGCAGGTTTGTTAGTTTTTATTAGTTATCGTTTTTTTTCTGAATGCTTAGTTTTAGTTTAGTTTAGTTTAGTTTTAGTATTAGTTTTAGTTATTTCATATATTTTATCTTCTCATCCTCAATTCAAAGAAATTAGTGAGGCGTGGATATGGGCTACCCTGGACACTTTATTTGGGGGTCGGGTTAGGGCGGCTCATGGACTGAGCAGAGACACAATGTACCGTACAATGTATAAATTCCCTGTAGCAGGTTGGGGGGGGTGCAATCCATACACAACGTCACTTACGTGAAACAATGCGAAGATGTGCAAAGCATGAGAGGAGATGAACAAAGCAGCCAGCAGTTAAACCAGATAGAACATATATAACCAGCTAACCAGCAGTTAAAGCAGATAGGAACCTATTATAAACCAGCTAACCAGCAGTTAAAGCAGATAGGAACATATTATAAACCAGCTAACCAGCAGTTAAAGCAGATAGGAACATATTATAAACCAGCTAACCAGCAGTTAAAGCAGATAGGAACATATTATAAACCAGCTAACCAGCAGTTAAAGCAGATAGGAACTATTATAAACCAGCTAACCAGCAGTTAAAGCAGATAGGAACCTATTATAAACCAGCTAACCAGCAGTGAAAGCAGATAGGAACATATATAAACCACTTATAAACATATATAACCCAGTTCATCATCAGTAAACCACACCTTAGCAGATATCTCATCTCTTAATCATCTCCAGTTCCATTATTAGCTAACTTTGCTTCAGTTCAGTTCAGCTAGCTGTAGCTAGTAACATCAAACGTTTTTTAACATTCTAACAGGTTCCATACCTCTGTAATTGGATTAGTTTTCATCCTCTTTCCTCCTCTTCTAAACTGTGCAGTTCAGGGCTTGGAAAGGCCTTTTCATGGTGATAAACTCTCCAGTTTTAACCTGGATGCTAGTTCAACACTGACTGTCCTTTAGCTCTGCTCTGTCTCTGTCACTCACGCGCACACACACGGTACGCCAAAAAAAAAAAATAAATAAAATAAACCAACCCCACTCATCACTACAGTAAACCCCAGACAGGACTGTGCTGCTGTGTCCCAGCTTTAGTCTGTATGTTCCAGGTAGAGTGCGGACCAGAAGATGACTGGAAACCACCAGTGACCACACATGACAGACTGTGAAGTGTCGTATGGTGTCACCAGCTCAAACTGCTGGAGCGGAATAAATTAATTTCATATCAATCCGACATTGACAGAGACGAAAACGAAGGGAATTGTATCCATAATTTTTTATACGTTTTAGTTAGTTTTGTAAGCTCACAATACAGTTTCAGTTAGTTATCGTCTTTTTCTTTTAATTAGAGTTTTTATTAATTTCAGTTAACGAAAATGTTTTTTCAATTTTAGTTTTCGTCATTTCGTTCGTTTTCGTTAACGATAATAGCCTTGTTCCCCAAGCAGTTTATTACCATTTATTAAAACATTATCCTCTGCATTTTGCATTTTTTAGTGAAAATAAGGCATTGTCTTATATTTACTTTACTGATCGTGTAGATGTTCATAAAAGCTCAGACTAAATTCAAAGGTTATTATATCAAAACAGAAATGATGAAAAAATGACTTTTTCAACACCTGGCAATACACCACATAAAAATATTAGTCTCTCCAAGATGTTACAATCATAGGAACTCATGCACATTCAATAAATCAATAAATATCATTAAAGGCTCATAAAACAACCACTATCATTTGTCAAAACACATGTGTTTTACTGGTGAATCAATATTCAATAAGCTGATGCTGTTTACATGTTCACTATGGAGCTGTATAGGTCTGAATGGGTCATATGTGATGACAATGAACAGATGAAAACTGCCTTTTACTTAAATTATTTACTTGTTTTGATAGGATTAGTGGATCAACAGATATTGAAGAATTTAGATGGTAAATGTTTTTGGTTAGTGGTGGATGTTTGGGTCTTTATGGGTTAATTATTGGTCGTATTGCTGTATTTTTGTGCTGCGTTAAATGGTTTGTGCATGCCGTATTGCATTTTTGGCTCTCATTGCTGCACAGCTAATCACACAAATGGGAACAAATAAAGTGATGTCTGAGAATTTTGACAATTTGATTGACAATGAGAATTTTATATTGTTCACTTTTCTGCCATATTTGAGTTATTGTATTGAAGTATGGGGCAACACATTATGAGTAACACAAAGCCTTGTTTTTATTAAGACAGAGCAATAAGAATCATGTACAATGTTCATTTCAGGGAACATACAATGAGTTGTTTATTAAATCAGGTTTGTTTAGTTTAAAGAGTTAGCTGAATTAAGGACGTTGTTTGATTGTGTTTAGAGCGAGAAACCGACTTTTGCCTGCAAATTTACTGAGACTATTTGTTTTTAGTACAGGATGAAAAACATAGAAGGAGGTTTAATTTTAAACAGCAAAGGTACAGACTAATGTGAAGAAAATGTGTTTTCTGTTTTGGGTGTCAGAATGTGGAATTCTTTGGCAATGGAAGAAGAGCTGTACAAATATTTTTCAGTTTATGAGTTTGTATAAGGAGAAAATAGAGAGATTTTATAAAAACGTAATGAAATAAATTTTCTTTTGGATTTTGGATTTGGTTCATTTTCATTGACGTAAACTGTTTCTTCTAATAGTTGTAACAGCAACTTATCTGATGTAAGCACATGTTTCACGAAAGGGGCATGTATTATTATTTTCTTCATCCTACTCCTTTCCAATCATTTTAATGAATATATAAAATGAAATGAAAATTATGAAATATCATCAGGGTGTAAAAAATATCGGTATCGCAATATATCTTTCACTTCACTTCGCGATACTGTATTGATATTAAAAAGTGCTGTATCAATATTTTTTTTAGATTTTAGTCAAATGTAGATATGGCAGAGGTTCTTTTTTGTTTTTGATTTTCAGGCTCTTTTATTTTCTATATTCACATGGGTATTTGTTCTGTTGTTTGTATACGACAAAAGTACTATTGTGTATTGCAGGTCAAAATATAGTTTTTTGAAATGATACTTTTTTATTAAATATAGATAATTCAAGCACCCTAAAAGCCCTTTTTACTGTCTGAAGAGGCAATGTTTGGGTTTTTTTTTCATTGGGAATGCACAAAAATAATGTTCTGATGTTGGATGATTCAGGGACTGAACACGATGTATTCTTTTCGCAACAGAATACGACATTTAAGCAGGATCTGTAACTGTAATGTCTGTAAACATTATAAATTTTTGATTTATTTGTGTGGTTTTTTTGTAGTGGTAAAGCTGCATGTTAAAAATGTATTTATCCAAATGCGGCACTATAAGTTTTTCCAGGAAATAATTTTTTAAAAAGTAACAAAACAAAACATCGCCTTGTTAACAGTATCATGATATCGCAATATCGTATTGTGATCCTAGTATTGTTTTGTATCGTTTGCCAGATTCTTGCCGATACACAGCCCTTATATCATATAGTTTGATTAATTAGTAAGATTTAGGGCATCTAGTGGTGAAATACAGACTGAGCTTAATATCCCTGTCTCCATCATCTACAGTGGCCAGAAAAAACATGTTTAATTGGTGTAACTAGTAGTCTACTCTTAGGTTTGCACTGTAACAAAAAAGAAGTCTGGTTCTCATGGTTCTCATTATTTAGATAACGATTTTTTCCATTTCCACAATAAGATCCTCCTAAAATTCTTTAAATCTTACACACTGGATCTTTAATTATCTACATCAGGGTGTCAAACTCATTTTAGTTCAGGGGCCACATTCAGCCTGATTTGATCTCCAGTGGGCCGGACCAGTATAATAACAGAATAACCCATAAA
Source organism: Sphaeramia orbicularis (assembly GCF_902148855.1). Taxonomy (NCBI): domain Eukaryota; kingdom Metazoa; phylum Chordata; class Actinopteri; order Kurtiformes; family Apogonidae; genus Sphaeramia; species Sphaeramia orbicularis. The sequence continues at coordinate 39,449,790 of NC_043964.1, read as the reverse complement.
TAATGACAACTCCAAATTTTTGTTGTTTGTTTTAGTGTAAAAAACAAAACAAAACATTAAATTATGAAAATACTTACTTTTATAAACTATCCAAAAAAAAAAACAACATTGAAAAAACTGAAATTTAAATTAAAAAATGGAAGAAAATTTAGTGCAATTTTAACAGTATTATGCCTCAACTTATCATTTCTACATGTGCACTATGGATCAGATCTACAAAGACACTAAACACTGAGGAACAGGCAGAAAACTGTTAAAATTGGGCTTAATTTTCTTTAGACATTTCAGGTTGTTCATATTTGTTCAGGTTATTCACATTTAATTGTTTCAGGATAGTTTGTAAATGTAAATATTTTCATAATTTAATGTTATTTTCTGCATCAAAACAAAGAAAAAAAATTTAAGTTGTTAATTCTAGATTTTTTGGGGGCTTAATTCAAGATTTTTTTACTTAATTGAAGATTTTTTTTTCTTAATTCAAGATTTTTTTTACTTAATTGAAGATTTTTTTTTGCTTACTTCAAGATTTTTTTTGCTTAATTCAAGTTTGTTTGTTTTTTTTAAACTTAATTGAAGATTTTTTTTTGCTTACTTCAAGATTTTTTTTTCTTTTTACTTAATTGAAGATTTTTTTTTACTTAATTGAAGTTTTTTTTTTTTGCTTAATTCAAGTTTGTTCGATTTTTTTAACTTAATTGAAGATTTTTTTTTGCTTACTTCAAGTTTTTTTTTTTTTTTTACTTAATTGAAGATTTTTTTTTGGCTTAATTCAAGATTTTTATTTTTTTTTACTTAATTGAAGTTTTTTTTTTTTTCTTAATTCAAGATTTTTTGCCAAATTTGAGATTTTTTTTTTTTTTTTTTTTTGGCTTAACTGAAGATTTTTTTTTTTTTTTTTTGCTTAATTCAAGTTTGTTTGTTTTTTTTTAACTTAAGATTTTTTTTTTTTTGCTTACTACAAGATTTTTTTTTTCTTTTTACTTAATTGAAGTTTTTTTTTTTTACTTAATTGAAGATTTTTTTTTGCTTAACTCAAGTTTGTTTGATTTTTTTTAAACTTAATTGAAGATTTTTTTTTGCTTACTTCAAGTTTTTTTTCTTTACTTAATTGAAGATTTTTTTGGCTTAATTGAAGATTTATTTATTTTTTTTACTTAATTGAAGATTTTTTTTTTTTGCTTAATTCAAGATTTTTTGCTAAATTTGAGATTTTTATTTTTTTTATTTTTGTTGGGGCTTAATTGAAGATTTTTTTTTGGCCTAATTCAAATCAAGACTGTGGAATTTTTGCACTTGGCAAAACATCCCACAGGCTGGACTGGAACCTTTGGGGGGCCGCATTTGGCCCCGGGCCGCATGTTTGACACCCTGATCTACATGGACATAGTCCTCTGAAACACTATTACATAACAACATAATGTGTCCCTGTATGTAATATCTAAGTGTCTTCATTTTAATGCCAGTGATTAAAATGTAAGTGTTCAGACATGCACATACAGAGACAGTAACGTCCCCAGCTGCTCTGTCAGCCCTGTTGAGACAGCAGGTTGTCTAATTGACTGACTTGATTGGTCTCGTCTGTGTCTGCTCACCCGCTCAACCTCATTTATCACCACTGGGACCAAAAAAAAGAAAAAAAAAAAAAAAAAGGAACAAGAAGGGATGAAGTAGATACAGTATGGTTTCTTAAAGACTCCCATCTGACAAACTGACGGAGTGGAGAAGATGGAAGCAAGAGCAGAGGGAGGAAATCTGCAAGTGAAGAAGGGGATTAAGGTGTGGAGGTCAGAGTGGGAGAAAGAGAGTGGGGGAGTGGAGTGGAAACAAAGGGCTGAATGAGGATGGAAAAAAGGTAGAGAATGAGAGACAAAGCATAAGCAGCAAATGAAAATGAGAGACTGTAGGAAGGAGGTGGAAAATGAACGTGTTTAATTGCTCGCCGCCTGCTCTTGTGTTGCTGACTGACAGCTCACAAAGTGTGTTCTGCCACATGGGCCTCACCCACTCACCCACTCGCTCGCCTTCTCCCTCTCCACCACACACACTTTGTAAAATATCCTCTTCTCTCCTCCGTGGTAACAGCTGCTGACAGAAACACGTCAACTGGCAACACTTTCCCTTTGTTTCCCTTCCTCCTATACCTCCTAGAAGCACTTCCTCTTATCTTCTCATTCCACTTTCCCACCCCCATCCTCCCATCTTCACCTACACTCAATGTTCTTCTTTCCCTTCATTTCCTCCAAACCTCTTTAATGCTCCTCTGCCTGTATCCACCTCGCTCCGTCATTTTGCTCCCTTATCCTCTTGCCATTTATCTTCCACTCAGTTCCATCCCACGTTCCTCTGAAATTTCCCTCCTCCTCATCTTTCAGAATTCAATCCGAGCTAAGTGGTTTAGACAAGATTTGATGTGTCACATCCATAAAAGCCTATACTTGAAGAAACATTTTTGCATTTTGTTGATAAGAAATCACACACAAATTGCAAATATATTAGTTTTTAATGATATATGATATTGACTTTTCAGCGAATAACACATGAGTAGAGGTTTATACACTTAAATGTTGGATTATAATAAAGATTAAAGATACTTATATGGACTGAAACATATATTTTCACATACATTTCTTCAATACATCCTCTCATCTCAATCAACTGTTTAAAGCAAACTTGATGTTAACTTCATGTCTATTGTACTCTCCTTTTCTGTGTCCATTGTTTGTTGTTGCTTGTTTTTTTAACTGTCTATAGCAGGGGTGTCAAACTCATTTTCTTCCGGGGGCAACATTCAGCCCATTTTAATCTGCAGTGGGCCGGACCAGTAAAATAATAGCATGATAGCCAATAATAATGACAACTCCAAATTGTTTTAGTGCAAAAAATAACATCCAGTTATGCCAATAATACATTTACAAACTATCCAAACAAAAATGCGAATAACCTGAAAAAAAAAGTAATTTGATTAGAAATCAATATCAATATTATGCCTCGACTTATCATTTATATTATGCATTACAGATCAGATCTACAAAGGCACAAAACATGTACACTACCAGGCAAAAGTTTGGACTCACCTGGTTTTCTTTATTTTTATGACTATTTCCATTGAAGATTCTCACTGAAGGCATCAAAACTATGAATGAACACATATGGAATTATGTAGTTTAAAAAGGTGGGACAAAACTCAAAGCATGTTTTATATTTTAGATTCTTCAAAATAGCCACATTTTGCTTTTATTACTGCTTTGTGCATTCTTGGCATTCTCTTGATGAGCTTCATGAGGTAATCACCTGAAATGTTTTCCAAAAATCTGGAAGGAATTCCAAATGATGCTGAGCACTTGTTGACCATCTGTGGTCCATCTCATGTCATTTAAATAAGAAGGTGAGTCCAAACTTTTGCCTGGTAGTTTAGTAACAGGCAGAATATTGTTAAAATTGCACTTATCTCTCTTTAGACATTTCAGGTTGTTCAAATTTGTTCAGGTTATTCATATTTTACTGTTAAAGGACAGTTTCTTAATGTAAACATTATCATAATTTAATGTTTTTTGCACTAAATCAAAGGGAAAAAATGGTGTTGTCATTATTTATAGGTTGTTATGATATTATTTTTGAGTTTGATGCCCTAACTTTCACTTTGTAAATTCATCCCACGGTCCAATTTGGAACCTTTGGCGGGCCAGTTTTGGCCCCCGGGCCACATGTTTGACACCTGTGGTCTATAGGAATTAGGGTTATAATTATGATTTTTGCCAAAAATAGACATGTGTACATCTTGTTTTACTCTTATCTGAATGTTCATTAATGTGAACTGTGCCTACTAATTTGACAAATAAAGTAATCTATTACCTTAAGGCCATATTAGGCATAGACTTAAGGTTTAGTTTGGAGTATGTCTTATAGAAATGTTCTAATTGTATACATTTTTTTCAAACAAAAGACTTAAGTCAGTGTATATTTTAATGTTATTTCAGCTACAGCTTATTTAACATTTCTCCATTACATCTTAGATTGTTGAAGTTGCTTGTGATTGACGTGCAGAAGGAGGCAGAGGAGTTGTGTTAAGTTGAGGATAAAGCGAATGGCTGAACCTTAAATCCACAGCAGAAACAGATTTGAGGCTGCAACACAAAGATCTACGACTTGAGACTCTTTAGATCCTGACTGGAGCAGAGCCATCCACTCAAATCGCTGTTAGTAATGCACAAAGCTAATGGCACAGGGGATTCTCAGGCTCCTTAGATGTTAAATCACATTTTACTCGCACTTCCAGGACCTTAACTTAAACAGGACATTTCTTATTCCGCTCTAATCATCAGTGATCTTCCCCTTCCACACCACACACACGTTTCTATACACACCTGTGTGAGGGGAAACCCCTGGACTGTTCCACCATCTGGCTGCTCAGCACTACTGCAGTGTAGCACACACACACACACACACACCCACACACACACACACACACACACACACACACACGCACAGGTGCATGGCAAATAGAGTACAGTGGCAAACGCATGATGAAGTGGACATGGGTGACATCATTTGGCTCCTACATAAGCTGTGTCATCATTCACACAGAGCCGCTTCTCACAGACACACACCCTTTTGCATATGTGTGTGTGTGAATGGAAACATAATTACAAAAGCTATGCACAAACACACACACATACACACACACACACATGAGATAGCAGATAGTGTAGGATGTGATCAATAGCTATTGATCTGCCACCTTTGGCTTGTCTTGGCATCGCCTCATGTTAGACATAAAAACGTCCACACCCGCAAGGATAGAGACATATGGCACACACACACACACACACACACACACACACACACATACAGAGAGCACATACACAGAGCTTTAAAGCAGTCACACGTGTGCATAATTTTTATTTTCTTTCTATATCTCAGGCAGCACAAATCAAGCACCATAAAATCCAGATTTCACAGACAGTATATAACTTGGATCACTAAGTTGTGAATCACACACACATTCACACTCTATCTCCTCACCTCTGTAGCACATAGTTATCCACAGCAGCTCCAGCACCTGACCCCCGAACTCACACACCCATCCCCAGCATGCTGCCTCTCCGCGGGGCTGCTCTCTGCACGACGGCCGGCTGAAGAAGAACCAGGGACCCTCCTCCTCCAGGTAGTAACAAAGTAGTAGAGCAGATGAAAGAGGAGAGCATCCACAAAAAGTCTCAGATTGGGAAGAGAGAAAGGAGGAAGGGGAAGGGGAGGGGGGGTCAGGCAAGCATCTCCTCACCAGAGGGGATTTTGTTTTTTGGGGTTGTTTTGGGTTTTTTTTTTTTTTTGGAAAGAAAAGGCAGGGGTTGATTAGGGGAAGAGGAGAAGGACTGGTGTGAGAGAGACGGAGGCAGAGCAGGGAGGGTATCCTTGGGTGTGGGTGTGGATGAGATGTGTGAGGTAGACGGAGAGAGAGAGAGGAGAAGAGAGAGAGAGAGAGAGGATGGAGGGAGAGAGAGGATGGAGAGAGAGAGGAGGATGGGAGGGAGCGATAAGCAGCAGCAGCAGACACCAGCCGGCTTTCTGCACTTTTTCTCTCTCTCTCTCTCTCTCTCTCCCCCCCCCTTTTTTTTTTAAAGTACAGCTCCAAATAGCAGGAAATCTACAATGCTAGCTGTCAGTTGTTAGTGGATGCTAACATGCTAGCCGGCAGAGCTGCAGCAGCATGTGTGAGTGTGAGTCTATGTATGTGTATATGCATGCATGTGTGTGTGTGTGTGTGTGTGTGTGTGTGTGTGTGTGTGCTACTCAGGGTGCAGACTCTGGCTATCGATTCGCAGACGAGCGCTGGACCCCTCCCCTCTTCTCCACTCCTCCACTCCTCCCCCCTGCATCCCTCCCCTCCCCTCCCCTCCTCGTGCCTCTGTCATCAGCCCAGAGACTGCAATGAGCTCATCCTTTACCCCCCCTTTTTTTTTTTCTCTCCCCTCCCCTCTTTTTCTACACCTCATTCCTCACGCACCTCCAACTCTTTCATTTTTTCCTCCCTCCTCTCCATTTTTCCTCACTTTTACCAATCCTCCCGTGTCCACTCTCTCCCTCCACCTATTCATCACCGTGTCACGCCATCTCTCTGTGTCTCTATTTATCTTTTTTCACTGACACCACCCACCACCCCCTACCCTCCGTCTTCATCTTTTTCTTTATCTCTCTGTCTTTTAGTGACCACACCCTGTCAGCAGTACGCTTCAGTCATGCCTCTCACTGTTTTCCTCTCATCTTTTTTTTTTTATCTTCCTCTCCACCGCAAACAATGCTCCCTCTTTTCTTTCACTTCCCTGTTTGTGCTTTCCTCTCTTCTCTTCTGATCTGATCTTCCCCGAAGGATAGAAAGAGGCTGTAGAACTGTAGAATACAAAAGGGGTTGTTTCTCCCTCATGACAACACACACTCCTTCACACATCCCTTGTTAATCTGTTGTTCACAGCTTGTCCAACTGTCATGTAATGTGTTAAAGGAGGCAACTCTTTCACTTTCCCCGACTCCTCATGAACTATACCTGATGTTTCCTACTTGATCTCAAAAAAATTCTAATTGCAAAAAACTGACATAAATCTGGTTGTTTTGATGCAAGTTAAATAAGAACCAACAAAGTAAGAATCTTACATTAATGGAAACAAATAAATTTCAGGAAAATCTCAAAAATTAATCATAAACAGGCCCATTTTTGTTAACAGCCACAAAAAAACTGTCTATTGATCTAAAATGCTTAATATCTTTTCCATTTATTCTAGCAATACATTTTAATAATTCAGTTAAAATGCAGTTTCTCAGCTTTTCATTGGCATCAGATGTATCTTATTTGTCATATGTCATATTTAAAACCCATGGACTTCAATAATGTGATGTTCAAGTAACGATTCCCTTTTCTTCAGTCTTAGTTGTTTTGATATATTACCATCTAGTTTACGCTGACCTTTTATGTACATTAACATGATCTGAAAAAGAAATATCGGCGAATACCCCATTTACACTGAAAATATTAAATGTAGAGGATAACATTCCATGAAATGATAATAAATTGCAAACAAAAGGTTAGATGTGGAGAAATTTTAATTTAGAAGTTGCCACTAAAATAGTTCTAGGTCTCAAGGAGTTAAATCTTTAGACTGGCACAACACAAGATTTTATTAGTGAAATGTTCCATGTTTGACAAGGTATGATTATTATTTACTGTTGTCCCCTTTGCACTCATGGAAGGCCTTTATGTGGGTCAATACTGGTTATTCACTGAATTACATTACAGAAATGGTTCACTAGGTGGGAAGGAATTCTGTATAAATACATCATTCCTGGTATGATTTCAGGTATCTGTATTTATTTGTAATTTTTAATTTACTTTTTGCATACTTTCTATTCTCAGACCCGTTACATTTTTTTTAATGCATTTATTATTACTTTCATTCTATATCGCAATGTGCCTTCACAACATTTAAAGTGAAATAGTAATAAATAGAAAAGATAATGTATTTGGTGTATATTACACACATCAAATGTACCAAGACAAAGTAATCCAACTTTTGATTTGATTTTTTTTTTTTTAATTTAATCTAATTTAATCTAGTTTTATTTTATTTTATTTTATCTATTTTTTTATACACTGGTTCACTATATTTAATCCAATGACATAAATGATGTAACCAAAAACTAAACAAACATGAGTATCTGGACTCTGGAGAAAAGGTGACATACCATTTTTTATATCAGTCGCTGACAGTGAAAACTCATTTACTTAGAAGTGAATGTAACATTCATTATTTTCAGTATATTTCTCTTTTTTATTTTAAAGGTTAATAGTCACCTCACCTCATTATATCATTATGACATGAGTTGAGCTGGTTTTGCAAAGAAATAGATGCTAAATATGTCACTCAAATTCCCACGTTTGACTCTTATGCTTTTCATACATTTCAGAGCCTGTACTTTGTTCTGCCTTGCCTTTGTTTGCCTGTATTTCTGAAAAGAAAGCACATATTTGTATCAACTCTGTTCTTTCGTGCAGTAACGTAAGGAAACATTCTTATCATACTTGTTCTACACAATGTATGGTATTTGTACATGTCACTACATTATCTGTAAAAATAGACCCAGTGTTTGAATTGACATAAATGAGTATTAAAACAGAAAAAAGCTCAGATACCAAGGAAAATCTAGTTCAGTTCAGTGTGAGTTCAGTCAATATGAGCTCAGCTGTTAATGTGAAGCAGAGCTGGAGGATAAATTTGTTTCATAACCAGTGAGATCCGTGTAATGATATAATGATGAGACAAGATAATAGTTGAGACAGCACATTTGTTTTTGCATTTAACCCTTTTACTGCTGACATGTCCGATGCTGTAGCTCTTTATTTCAGAATGAAAATGTGATATGTTTTATATATTATGTATTATAATGTATAATTATGATGGGAAAAAAATACCTCTCCTACTTTCATATCTTAATTCTTCTTGGAGTGAAAATTGTTCTGTGTTTGGAAAGTTTCACAAATGAAAATGCAGATTCTGTGCTAAAATGTTTAAGAACTTTTGCAATAATTTTATCACTCCTCCTTGAATCACCACCTTACTGTGGTGGAGGAGTTTGAGTACTTGAATGATCATTGGAGCTATATTGTCGGGGGCGTTAGCCCTTGGTAGGGCCTCCCAGGACAAACTGGTCCTAGGTGACAGGTCAGACCAAGAGCGATTCTAAAATCTGTATGAATGTCACACCAAAGGATCATCAGAGCCCCACCCTGGAGCCAGGCCTGGGGGGGGCTCTTTGGCAAATGCCTGGTAGCCGGGTCTTAACTCATGGGGCCCGGCCGGCCTCGGCCCAGTGAGCTGCATGGGTCCATCCTCCTGCTGGCCCACCACCAGCAGGAGGATTCGGTGCTATGTGGGTTGGGTGTCAGCCAGGTACGGGGGGCCTGGTGATCCAATCCTTGTTTACCAAAACTGATTACCAGGAACACTAGACCAGCTCTTTACCCTCCACGGCTCCTAAAGGGTTCATGGGAGTTTGCTCATCCAATCTGCATTGCTGGTAGTAAGTCAGATTCATTCCTGGTGTGGGTTGGACTCCACTAGGACTGCCCTTTGTCACCAATTCTCTACATAATTTTATGAACAGAATTACTAGGTGCAGCCAGTGGGAGGAGGGGATTCAGTTTGGGGACCTCAGGATCGCATTTCTGCTTTTTGCAGATGCAGTCTCGTTGGCTGCTTAAAGCTATGACCTTCAACTTGCACTAGGATGGTTCACAGCCGAATTTGAAGCAGCTAGGATGAAGATTGGCACCACCAAGTCCGAGGCCATGGTCTTCAGCTGGAAAAGGGTGGATCAAGTGAGTTTTTGCCCTTCTGCTCCAGATCTGCTCCAGAACCAGAGATCGACAGGTGGATCAGTGCAGTGTTGGCAGTTTTGCAGACTCTGTACCTGTCTGTTGTGGTAAAGACAGAGCTGAGCCAAAAGGCAAAGTTCTCAATTTACCGATCGATCTACATTCCTACTCTCACCTACGGTCGCGAGCTGTGGGTAGTGACCGAAAGGACAATATCGTGGATCCAAGCAGTGAAAATGAGTTTCCTTCACAGGGTGACTGGCTTCTCCCTTGGAGACAGGGTGAGGAGTTCAGCCATCAGGGAGGGGCTCAGACTAGAGCCGCTGCTCCTCCACACTGAGAGAAGCCAGCTGAGGTGGTTCGGGGACCTGCTCAGGATGCCTCCCAGACACCTCCGTGGTGAGGTGTTCGGGGCATGTCCAACTGGGAGGAGACCTGGGGCAGACCCAGGTCACGCTGGAGGGATTACATCTCTCGGCAGGCCTGGAAATGCCTTGGAATCCCCTCGGAGGAACTAGAAGAGGGGCCAGGGAGAGGGAAGTCTGGGCCTCTCTATTCAGGCCGATGCCCCGTGACCGGGACCCGGTGTGTAAAGTGGAAGAAGATGAATGAATAATTCTATCAATAAATCTAAATAATTCAGATAAAATATAATCTCTCAGCTGTTCATCATCATCAGATTTGTCTTTTTGAACGTTCAGAGGCTCCTTTGCATAAATGAAAATGCAGATAATGTGCTTTTTCATAAACCATTCAGGTGTGCATACTCCCGACTGTGTTGCATCATCAGCAGGTGGTGCTGTACACTACATTACACAGGCTCTAATAAACAGATTAGAAGAAATAAAATACTGAGTTAAAAAAAAACAGCTGTGATGTCTTTTTTCATATGACATGTTTTTACACTTCTGTTTATCAGAATATCTAGGAAGGCTGTAGAGTGTTATAATTAGTTAAAAGAGAAATAGTAGTTTGTTATTTCACAATTTTGGCTTTTTGGAGCCAGAAGTGACCATTTTAGCCCCTTTTAGACAAAAGGGGCAGAACCACAGGAGTCTGAGGGATCAGAGATATTCTAAAATTAAGTACTAAATTACTCTGGAAAACTGTAAACTTCATTAAGAACTGCTTAACAAACTCATTCTATGGTCTTGTTAGTGGAAGGTGTTAACTGTAGTCAAGCTGTCGAGAAAAAAAATTAGTTCTATTAAATATCACGAAACAGCCCAAATAAGCAAACAAGCTGTCATACAGACCTGCCAATCAAAGTCCTACATGACAGATATCAAAACATCCATTTGAACTGCGATTTGATTAACCGAGGAACATCTACAGATTATTAGAATGTGCAAATAAAACATGGTTTTGATTCATTCAAACTGATTCCTTATTTTTAGAGGAACGTGTAATTATTTTATTATTTTTTTTTTTTAATTTAACCTTTATTTAACCAGGAAAAAAAATCCCATTGAGATTAAGACATGTTTTTCAAAAGTCCTGGCCAAGAGGCAGCATGAAATACAACACACAGTTACAGTATATGCACACAGTAACGTATGCCTGGGCTTTTTGGAGAAACCCCCAGTGGCTGTTGATGGTATTACAACTATTTGGTACCTCCACTTTGGCTTCCCTTTTGAGCTAAGGTTCATCAATCAGCTGATCAATAACATCAGCTAAATGTAAAATTCTGCTGTTGATACATCAGAATGCACATTTATTCTACGCAAAAAAAAATTATACCGCCTCATGACAGCAAATTTATTTGCAGTTTTATATGCATATTAAATACATTCATGGAAACACACTGAGTCTTCAAACATTCAAGGACACTGTGCACAGTCTCAAATTGGAGTCACCCACAGCATTTTTTTTTTTTAATTCAGAGATGATTCCACTTTTTTTTTTTTTTTTACACCCATTCTTTTTGTATTCTGGGCTTGGTTTTGCAAGGTCATACTGTGCAAATATTGTCTCTGTCTATCTCTTTAATCCAGCTTTAAGGAGACTCTTAGGAAACACAGTCACATAACAATTAAATGACGACGTAACAGAGGTTATTTAAACAGATGCTTGTACATGGCCCCAGTACAAACACTGTTCATTTAGCAGTGTAAAGGTGTTTCTACCATTTCAGACATCATCCTATATGTTCTTATATGTTTTTTTTATTGTCTCAGTTGTTGAAATTGTTCCATCCATCAAATAATGCCCTCATAGCAGTAAAAATCCTGAGGCTCCACTGTATGAATCCATCATTGTAAAACGGTTAAAGACTGTAAGGGCTAAATGAATATGGCCGTCCTGCCCTACCAGTCACCCCTGTCAGTGTCAGTGGTGGATCTTTTCCCTGTCTGTCCTAAAGCAAGCAGTGCTATAAACCCATTATATTTATATTGCTTTATGGAAATATAAATCAGCCGCAGCATTGGTCCCCAGTGGGGTGAGTGGCATCTATAAAATGTGTGCTTGAACATGTTCGCCTTGGATGGTGTCATAAAATGTGTCTGGGTATAAAAAGTCCCCCAAGGGTTCAGCCATGCATACACACTTTTTTGGCTTGAAAACCTGATAAAATGCACAGCAAGCACCTGTCACGGTAAAACCTGCTGAGCTGTATTATCCGCATAACATGAAGGTAATGAGTCGAACCTCAATGGAACTCCTCTGTTTAGGATAATACAGACTTAGTGCAGTAGGTAATGTTTTACACTATGGTTGGGAGATATGATGGAAAGTATCAAGGTTATAATAGTTTTAGATTTTTTCACTATAGTTTAGTTTTATTTAGTTTGGACTTTTTTTCTAATTCAGTTAGTTTTATTTAGTTTTTAGAGCAGGTTTTGCTAGTTTTATTAGTTTTTGTTTTTTCTAAATGCTTAGTTTTAGTTTTTTTTTTTTATATATCTTTTATCTTCTTCGCCGTCGAATTCAATAAATCCCAGACAGGACTCTGCTGCTTTCTCCCAACTTTAGTTTCCATGTTTCCAGGTAGAGTGGGGACCAGAAGACAACTCTAAACCACAAGTGACAAGAAGTGATGGACTGCTAAATATCATATGGTGCAGCAGCTAAAATTGCTTGAGGGAAATAAATCGATTTCGTATCAATCCAACTTTGACAAAGATGAAAACGAAGGGAATTTTCCAGAATTTTAATACGTTTTAGTTAGTTTTGTAAACACACAATACAGTTTCAGTTAGTTATTGTTTTTTTCTTTTAATTATAGTTTTTATTTATTTCAGTTAATGAAAATGTTTTTACAATTCTAGTTTTCGGCATTTCATTAGTTTTCATTAACGATAATAACCTCGGAAAGCATTACAGTGATAAAAATGTTCAGATCTGTTGATATTCATAATTATGGTGATAATGTCAGATTGTTATTTCTGTCATGTTTGAAGGCAGTTTTTGGGTTTTGAGTGGAAGCTTTTCGTGAAAGACTGAACAAAAGGGAAAATTACATAAAAGGTGTAACAAGGTGATATCCATGTAAGACATAAAAACACAAATGTGATGCAAGAGGTGAAACATGAGGAAAACAAAATGGAAGATATGACAAGAAAAAAAATAAGGAGAAAATTTTTTTTTTTTTAAATGACACAAGAAAGCAACATGAATACCATTCCAAAAGTTTACACTGTGTAAAATGTAATTAAAACAGAGTGCATCATGAAATGAAAAAAATCAAAAAACAAATAAGACCTAGGACTGTTGAACAACTACAATTCTATATCAGACCAGAACGGGACAACACCCATCTCCAAAAATTCTAGAAACTGGTCTCCTTAGTTCTCACATGTTGAAAGACTAGTGTTAAAATAGGAGGGGATGCCCCACAGTGGTAAATATGGCCCTGTCCTGAGTTTTTAGAGATGTGTTGCTGCCATTAACTGCAAAATTATCTTTTCTTATATTTTCCTTTCTATTTTTTCTTAAAATTCATTCATCAAGTTCATTTTTTCAATGTAAACATTTGTTTTCTATCACATCATATGTCATGTAAAAGACAAAACAAGACAAAAATAACAGTAGATAACAGACAGTGAAGAGGAAAAGTGAAGTAAAATATGAAAGAATGATGGAGGACAGACCAAGATGAAATATGTAAAGATGACAAAACAAGAAGAAAACTTAAATGAGGTGAAGATGAAAAAAGCAAAAGATCAAATCAGACAACAACATTATAGAGATGTAACAAGATGAAAAGTATGCAAATTATATAAAAAGATGAAAATTATATTTAAAATAAAAAACACAAAAAAGACATAAATCAAAAATACTTGTAGTCTCAGTCTATATTTAGGCTAGTTTTGTTATTGCAACTTTATGTAACACATGAAAATGAGCTCAATCTGATGTTCTTTGTGTTTATCAGCAAAATTAAACCAATGTTTATGGTGAAGTAATTTTTGGTTTTCAACTTTTTTTATGGTTAGAGCATGACAAACATGAGCCAAAAAGCAGAAAGCTTCACTAAGCTAGAGGTAGAACACTGAAAACACTGAAAACAGATATAACAAATGGTGCCAGGCACAACAAACCCCACTCCTCGCATGTATTGTAGCTTATTTTGGCATCAATCCAGCTGATGTTATCATGTCTATGTATATGTTGATGTCAGCATATCAATTGCCTATATATGTGGCAAGCTTGACGTAAATGGAAACAAAATTGATGTTTTATAGACACTTGTAATTTCATCCATTAAGTAAATAGGGGAAAAAAATTACAAAAATTCATAAAAAATTTGAACTTTGACCTACTTTTCCCAAAATGTAATCAGATCTATTCTGGGTCACTGACAATCTATAAATCCAATTTGGTATGAATTCAATCATAGTTTTGCTGCTATAGACATTTGAAATTTTGCCCATTACAGTAAATGGGGAAAAAAAGAATTTAAAAAAAATTAATAAAATATTAAACTATGACCTACTTTTCTCAAAATGTAATGACATCTATTTGGGTCACTGGTAATATATAAACCCAGTCTGGTACGAATTCAACCAATAGTTTTGCTGCTACAGACATTTGAAATTTTGCCCATTATAAGTAAATGGAAAAAAAGATTTAAAATTCATTAAAAAAAATTAACTTTGACCTATTTTCCCAAAATATCAGATCTATTCTGGGTCACTGGCAATCTGATAAACCCAATTTGGTATGAATTCAACCAATAGATTAACAAACAAACAAACAAACAAACAAAAACATACCCCTTACCTCCCCTTCAGGAGCAGGGTAATAAGGAAATGATGAAACTAAATCCAAGCAAAAAAAAAAAAAAAAAACAGTGGAACTAGTGCAATTATGTAGCTGAGTATGTAACAACATAAACCCTGAAGCCAAAAAAAAAATACACATCATGATCAAACACATTATATTGCAATAAATGTCATTGTTGATTTTATTCACACGAACACATGAAGCTGCCGTTTTCCATGTACTAAATATACAAGTACTCCAGTTAGCTGTTTATAAAACTTGTCAGAAGTCATTTAAGATAAAAGTCCCGTGATCGTCGTTCCAATAAGGCATCCGAGTGCTGCCGACAACAATCATGTAACGTTAACACACTCAAATTGAATTCCCAGACTGATATCACCGGATTTGCAAGTGTAATCTGCATTGATTTGGCAAGTTATTCCATTAAGCTGCGGGTACATGAGCTGTGGTAATTGCTTTCTCTCACACACACACACACACACCACACAGATACAGTATGTATACACTGAGCTGAGGGGAGGCAGTGTCTAAATGGTTTTCCGACAGCACATTGGGTGGGGAGCATTTATCTCTGCTTAGTGTGGAGAGAATATCCCAGCTCATTTCCAGCTCATTCATCCATAACTGCCTGATTTAGCCGGACAGACAGTGACTGAATGACCCAGATGCTAATAACGAAGGGAATGAATAATAATATGAAGTGTAAACGTAGTCGTCGTGTGACAACAGTTGAATAAACGCAAAGAAATGTATTTCACATGATGACTGAAGGAGTTATGGAGGTAATCTGTGGTGGTAATCAAGCGCGTCAGGAGATAAAGATCAGGTGATCTATGAAAATATTCGACTTCATTTATTAAAGCAGAGGAGTGACTTCATGAGGTTATAATAGAAGTAATGGAGCACAAGTATTGCTATATGTCATATTTTTTAGGAATATTTGTATGGAAATTGACAAATATTGGTAAACAAGATGCACAAAGGTCAAATGAAACCCCAGGCAGATGTTGGACAAGTTAATGTTAGTGCTGCAAACAGGGATTATTAAAGTATCAATGTCCTATAGATTTCTTAATGTCCCTGGTCTACAGTGATTTAGAAATAATCTTACTCAGATATTAAATATGCAAAATCTCACATACTTTAATAAGATGAAGTGGAAAACAAATAACAAAAGTGCTGGTTAGCTGATGTTTCAATGTAAATGATGACGTGTTATTACGTACAGTCCTGTGCAAAAGTTTAAGGCGGCCTTTAGATTTGTTGTTTAACAGCGTTGAAATGAAAATGCATATTTTTTGGATGTAAATATAGAGGGGAATGAATAGGCTAATGCCCCTATGATCATCCTATGTCTGTTGTTTTTTGCTTATTGTTTGTTTGTTTTTGTTTTGATGATGTCTATGTCATCATTATGTGTTTTTTTTTTTTTAATTCCTAGTGAATGAGTGCTGTATCAATGTTGGCTGTTTAATGCCTTGTTCTGTTACCTGCTTAGGACTGCACATGAAAAGTAGTTATTTTTTACTAATTCTGGCATATTTACATAGGTGTATTTTTAATACAACAATGTTCATAAATATGCATGTTCCCTATTAAATAAACCAATTAAATTAAATTAAATTAAATTAAATTAAATTAAATTAAATTAAATTAAATTATCAGCCCTGCGATGAACTGGCGACTTGTCCAGGGTGTACCCCGCCTTCGCCCCTATGTAGCTGGAATAGGCTACAAGCGACCCCCGTGGCCCTAGTGAGGATAAAGCGGGTTCAGATAATGAATGAATGAATGAATAAATTAAATTAAAATATTTATTTTTCAGTGTCTTTTCTTCTGCTGGACATACTTTACAGCAGTAAAAACAAAAGTTTTAGTGAGAAAAACAGCTTCTATAAACCAAAGTGATCGTATTTAGTGTTCCTTCCTTTTACACTTAACATATCTTTAATCATTTTATTCAGACAATATGAAACTTTCGGCATTCACTTTCTGATTTTTATTCCAGGTTTCATTCAACTTATGTCAGATGTTTCTAATGTTTTTGCTGCTTCTTGTCATGGGGTCAGGGGTCACATTAAATACTGACTTTAACCTTTAGAACCCATTTAGTTCCATTTTATTTCATGTATTTTCTTGTTGAATCTGAAGGAAAGAGACAGAGAGATAAATATGCATGTTCATTCAACACTGCAAAGACAATTCAATTTTATTTGTAGAGTCCTATATCACAACAAGGTTGCCTCACGGGGCTTTAAAGAATTAGTTGGATATGAAAATAAATGGTCAAATAAACAGAAGATGAAGGAAATGGATTAGTCCACGGCATCCCCCGTCCTTAGACCCTCCTTCTCGGCAAGGAAAAACTCCAAAAACCCAGAGGGAAAACAAAACCTTGGGGAGAACCACAGTGAAGGAGAGATCCACTCCCATGGACGGACAGGCTATAGATGCACCAGGACTGACAAAAAACAAATCTAAGGCTGCCTAAACCCTTTGCACAGTACTGTACATACTAGTTTGTTCATTTATACTATAGAAATTACCTGAAAAGTGAATGTATTGTAATGTGCAGAAAGTATTCTGAGCTAGACCTTGTAACTCTGAGACAAACATCCTTTTGAGTAAAAACCATTCTCTCATTAAAGGGTACCTGTAGTGAATTTCATTGCTAGCTATTTGAAAAGATCACATATACTAGCGGTTCTGTCCAGTAACTTAAGTTGTAGCCCGTTGTCAAGTATGTGTGAGTACTAAGTCACTGCTCCATCAGTCAGACATGGTCAGAGACATGTTGCCTCCATCACCATAGTGACGCAGTAACGTTGTTTGTCCTTACCTGGGCTGTGATGGACTGGTACTGACCCCGTACAGCAACACCATCTAAGATGACACATCATCGGACAGTGCTGCATTGCTTCTCTATGACAATGGTGGAGTGCAAAGCTAACGCTGCACAAAGTGGCATGTGCTTTAACTCAATCTGGTCAGCTGCTGCTTGTTCTCGCACCCCAGCAATTGGAACACATGTCATGTGGGAACCCACTTACTGCCGGCAATGGCTGTTTCCTATAGTTCTCCCCCCGCCCGTAATTCAAGTAATAAAAAAGTTTAGTGTGGTGCATTTATGGCAATTTTTACCCCACCCCCGAAGGGGAGGCAAGGGGTATTGTTTTTGGTTTGGTTGGTTTGTTTGTTTGTTAACACTTCAGCAGCAAAACTATTGTTTTAATTCATGCTTAATTGTGTTTATAGATTGCCAGATACCCAGAATAGATCTGATTACATTTTGGAAAAAGTAGGTCAAGTACAATTGTTTTTTTGTTTTTTTTTATGAATTTTAAAATCGTTTTTTTCTCCTGCTTACTTATAAGGGCGAAATTTCAAATGTCTGTAGCAGCAAAACTATTGGTTGAATTCATACCAAATTGGGTTTATAGATTACCAGTGACACAGAATAGATGTGAATATATTTTGGGAAAAGTAGGTCAAAGTTCGGATTTTTTTAAAATGAATTTTTAAAATCTTTTTTCTTCTCCCATACTTATAATGAATAAAATTTCACATGTCTAAAACACATCAATTTTGTTTCAATTTACTTCAAACTTGGCACATATATATAGAGGCAATTGATATGCTGATCAGCACACTAATAGACATGATGACATCAGCTGGATTGATCAAAATAAGCTACAATACATGCAAGGGGCGGGGTTTGTTATGACTGGCACCACTTTTTTTTTTTTCTTATCCTCTCTCTTTCTCTTTATCTTTTTATCAGCACTTTTTTTTTTTTTTTACTGCATTTCAATTTATTGAATGTCATATGCAAAACACAATTATTGTCATAAGCCTAACCAGTACAGGTACACTTTAAGTATCAGAATTTCACATTTTAGCCCAAGACTATCTTAAACTACAGCCAACCAACATTTTTGACTTAATTTTTCTTCATAAGTGATTCAAACTTGTGTTTCACTGAGGTATGTTACTTGCAGACCTGTCATGTTGGTCTATATGGGGCCAGCCAGGTCTAGAAGGTTGGAGAAGCAGCTTGTGACTATAGGGTTGTGGGTTTGATTCTCCAGACAGTGACAGTGGTTAAGTGTCGCTGCTTCTAGATTTTTCCTGCATGTTTCAGCTGGTGCTGGGTTAAATCAAATGGTCAATTTCCATGTGTTTGCATATCTGTGTATCTTTATCCTCATAGTATAACTGCCTAAGTCATTTTTGTCTGAATTATGATATCTGCGAAACTTCACTCTCCTGTCACTGCTACTTTATTTTGAACCATTGACCTAAAAAAAAAAGTGACTTAGGCACTTATGCAATGAGGCTACTGGTATACAATATATGCTGACAATAGTGTGAAGATTGTCTTCAAATGTTGCTAAAAAAGCCAAGCATGTCTCAAATGGGCAGAAGTCCAAAACATAAAGAGAAGACATTCATGCATGAATTAAAAAAAAAAAAGACCACTAGTTGAAAACACAATCACACTCAGACACAACTGACCCACAAATCAGTAGTTTCAGCTCCAGAATGGATGTATCTGTTTTTTGTGCATGTAAGTGCTGGGACATCAGTGAGAAGTCTGCACAACTGGAGTTAGTGGTGAAGGAAAAAAAAATCGATCTAGATCAGTTCAGGTTTCATAGACTTGGGCAGATTGAGTCTGAGCAAAGGGTACGATTAGATCTATTTTAGTCACTGTACCAGGTCATACAAATACCCCATCTGTAAAGTCAGGAGTGGACTCACGGCAAGGAACCAAAGGCAGTCACACCAGAATTATCAACTATCTCATGGAACAACAACTGCAACCAAGAACATCATTTCATCTACTCTACATTTAAAGTATGTGGAACTGAACCTGCAGGTGAGAACATCTACCAGATAAATGACCCACAGCCGAGGATCATCTGTTCTGTTTTCAGCTAAAGGTTTGACACAAAGCACTAACCTGTCCTAAAACAGAGGAGAACCAGAGCCATACTTTTATCTGATTCAGCAGCTACAAAGTATCTGCCTCTCAGTATTTAATCCTATAACGCAGAACGTATCATTTTTGATACATGAGTTTTGAAGCCCTCTACATGACCGTGTGATATTTTTTTTCTTGGAAAAACCTGATGTATACAATTAGATACATGCAATGCACAGATAATCCACCAGGGGGAGGAATTCATTCACCAGAGGCCTTTCCAGTGACACTACGAAATTGTCATTAATGAGGAAGGAGGCAGAACTTTGCCAATTTTGAAAAGGAATTAGCAATTTGTTAGACATGTTTGTGTTATATGTTTTTGTTTGGTCAAAAAGTAATATTTTAGCATTGAGACCCGATGTATCACATATGACACAAAATTGAAACTCATACATGGAAACTGATATTTGAAAAACATTTTTTTGGTTGTTCAGAAGGACCAATAAAGGCTCCAGTTTCAAAAGAACTGGAATTTTCTGTCAATGATTTAATGGTTCAGGCTTTACAGGGTTAACAGGACAGACTGACTAAAATTAGGCTTTTCATGTGCAGACAATAAAACTGGCATAAAAATCCCCTTTAATCTTATAGAAAACCCTGATTCAAAAAATGCCATTATATTAAAGTTGGCCTTGACTTTCATATACTTCTCAGAATTCTGACTTTAATCTCAGAATTCTGACTTATTTCCTCACAAGTCTACATTTTTCTCAGAATAATAATACAAAATATATATTGGACCTTAATTTTTTTTTTTTCCAGTGGCCCTAATCCTCTTCCATATGATTGTGATTCTGAAGTCCAAAGTAAAGAACGTAGAGTAGGAAGTGTCAGTTTGACCTGGTTTTGTGAGTTCTCTGTTGGCACCATTTCAGCCGAGTCGAGGATTGTAGAAGCCAATGACGTAATAACGACCCATTGGCTTCTACAAGGATTAAAGCAGGTAAACATGTTTTTGCTGTCAAACGTCTGTCACAGAGGCAAGTATTTGAAGCGACACAAACAGTCACACATTATTACCAAAAAAAAGTAGCAATTTCATTTCTGTAACACAGATGAATTAAAATGATGTCAGTGAAGACTGTTTTCAGACAATTTAGAAGATTTGACTTTTTGTTTTACAGTAATCTATTTTCAGTGTACTGTAGATGTAACTTTGTGCACTATTTACATGTCATGACTTTTACAGACGCTTCCCAATCCACTGGTTTTATGTTTTAATACATAGATGTTGTACTAATACCCGACAGTTTGTATCTATTTCACATAAATTCAACTACAGATTGTACAAAAACAGCAGGCGCCATCAGGACCCAGCCGTGGCCTTTTCCTTTTTTCAGCAGGTCATTTAGGCATATTTTAGGCCGTCTCCTGATACACAGTGCACGCTGACACTGGCGTCTGAATGGATTTTCTATTTTTGCTGTTTTGTAACAATAGCTGCCGGGGCTGGTCTGGGCACAAGATGAGGTTTCAGATCAAACTGGGCTTCCTGTTCCTGCAACTTTGACTAAATTTTGTGATGTTTGGAGTTGATCGCAGTTGAATCATTAAGTTTCATATCCTCGATTTGAGTAACTGATAGTGCAGCTACTTTTAACCAGTTAAGAGTTAAGATTGATACATGGCAGATGTTTGGAGTTTTGGAGGATGTAATGAACAGGCCATTTTTATTTGGACTTTTTCTGACATCTAGTGGAGACTGAGAGAAAATGCAGAGGTTAACTACTGATTTTTGATATACATTATGTTTGATAATCTGGCACAGGCAGTCTTTCATAAAACAATCATTATATGAAAACAGTAGCATCTATTCAAGTCATATGTAATTTTTCACACAAATAGATTCATAATTGGTTTCTATTGACAGTAGAACAAGAGCATTTTCATTTCATTATTTCCCCCAAAACATGAGTGCTTGAAAGACTGAATTGTTTTGTTTTTTTTTTTTAAACACACCATGCAGATTACATAAAAACTAAATGAAAACAAACATATTTTGTAACAATATTTAACTTTATAATTCACAAAATGTTTTTTCCAGTGGTTATAAAATAGAGCACAGTTTATATTTAAACATCTAAGACTATACAACAAAAAGACCACAAAAAAAAGACAAATTTAAGTGTAAAAACAATAAATTGCACAAAGAAAAGATGCAGAGTCTTGAAGAAATATTAAATGTAAAATTTGACAGTAGCAAATATCTAAATGAATTTGAATATCACTGTTTTGTGCTGTTCTGCAACTGAATTACTTAAGGATAAATAAGTGGATTAGATCAGATGTGTGGTTTATCTCATATATTACATTACATTCCTGGGGGCATTTCTCAATCATTTTCAGTAGTAGGTCAAAGTGTAAACATGTAAAAATTGTGTTCATACCTCATAAGTCATACAGGCAGTAGTATAAACATATGTAAATACAACTATAACTGCAGATGGAAAGAGGAAGGATCCTAATCTCTTTTAACCAAATGACTCAATCCAGTCATTAACTAATGAAAGAACCAAGTGGTCAATTATGGGATGTGACACCCACACTTACATTAAAACCAGTTTTCAGCACCAACAAAATATAAAAGCCTTCTTTCAGTGCAAAACTTGACAAAAATGGACAATAATTCATATTTTAAACTGCCAAAGAATGTCTCTGAAATGAACCAGAATTTGAAAGTAATCACTAAAAAAGCATTATTTTTCAAAGAACCACCTCCAATGTCAGACTGAACCCACAGTATGACTAAAACACACATTTTAACATTTCATGTCAGGTTTCCCATTTCATAGATAGAGCCAAGTCAAATTAATGAAATGACCCCAAAATTTCAGAGTTTGAGTTTGTCAGTGAAATGTAATAGGCTTTATATAATACAACAAATACTCCTTATCTTCCTTATTCTGCCTTTGCTACAGTATACTTTGACCGCTCAGACGCCAAATAAACTGTTAAATCACTAACTTGCTTGACTGTTAAAAGAATGCATAAGGGGCAGGTTTATCCATTATTATTATTATTATTATTACATTTTTGGTGAATGATCCACACCTGGAGTTGAAGTTCACACCCTGTTGGTTGCCATGGTGCCCATTCTGGCAGCAGAAGTCAGGGGTTTCTTGTATCTTGACCATGTCCTTTTGGGGTGCATAGCTGGTGATGAACAGCTTCTGAGGCATCAGGTGAACACGTACTATCGTTCATAAGTGTGTACTATGTCTGGGCCAGCTGAAGCTCCTCCAGGCCGTGTTTGCCCAGGTGATATCTGGCCAAGTCCTTCCTGGTCACCAGTCCGATCACCTGAACAGGACCACACGTAAAAGCTTATATCAGAGATTATATCATCGACTGCTACAGTAGCACAGCTGTTATTGTTACCAGCTATCAACATTATATCATCAAACAAAAAAGTACATGTAGGTTAATGGTCCTGTTAGTGTCCCTGACCCCGGTGCAGATAAAGACCTGGAGTTGGACCCCAAATGCCTTCAATGGCAGCTCACTGCTCCTAATAGGGCTGCACGATACTGGAAAAAATGGACATTGCGATTTTTTTTAGCCCTGGGATATATATTGTGATATGGAAAACTACCAGGAGGATTAATAGCTGTGTGGTGCCAACATAAATGGTCAAACACATTAGTTATGTTTAGGGCTGGGTATCATGGCCAGTTTCCTTAATTGATTCGATTTCGATTCATAAGGTTCTGAATCGATTAAATGCGATTCGATTCGATTCAGTATTAATTGATTCAGATTCATTTAGATACCAAAGTACAGTTTTGAGTTGTAACTTGATTATTTGACTACTGCAGCCATGCAACACAGAATCAATATTGATATTAGAAAGAAAATAAATATGACATTTCAGCAGTGAATAGCTGAATCTGCTCTGAAATAATGAACAGGACAGAAACATTCCCATGTTTCTCCAGTGGCTCAGAATGGACTTCTTCGTCATCTTTATTCTGTTATACAGCTGGTGCTTCTAGCCTTAAGGCACATTAATATCACCTTGGGGCACTGCAACCAGTTTGGCCCCCCTGAAACAGACTCATGTTGGGCCCTTGGTACAAGAAACTCACTGGAGGGGGAGGGTGGGCAGCTTCGTGATTTCCGCTTTACTATTCCTCTACCTTTACCCAGCCCTAATTGTGTTACCTCTCGTTGTGGCGACAAGTGTAAGGCACTGTTGACACAGAACATGTGTTTCAGTATCATCCTTCTTGCAGCTGAAATAATTCCAGATAACTGATGTTGCTTTTCTTT
Organism: Sphaeramia orbicularis; assembly: GCF_902148855.1. Lineage (NCBI taxonomy): Eukaryota > Metazoa > Chordata > Actinopteri > Kurtiformes > Apogonidae > Sphaeramia > Sphaeramia orbicularis. The sequence goes on along the minus strand of NC_043964.1, from coordinate 39,425,941 downwards.
CGGCACCAAGTCTTCGTTTTTGGTGGGGGGTTTTTTGTTTGTTGCTCATTTTTCAATGTTGCTACCAGCGACTCACTCCATGTGCAGGGGCGTGGTCTGCTTCGGCAAATTGATCAAGAATGATTGTGATTGGTGGATCGCTGTGCGCAGTGTGGGTCAGGCAGCCAGGTGAAATTAGATGAGAACACGTCGATTTCATTTACCTCCTACATTGCAGGACCTATGATGTGACTATTGCGCACACATGCATTGTGAGGACGATGCCAAATGATATATGGTGGCAGCTCTGGGCTCCTAATATGTGTGCCGTGTGCTAATGCTAAATTGCTAATGCTAATGTGATTAGGATGGGTGAAATGCAGAGACTCTATTTCCCTACGAGGAAAATAAAGCAGTTAACCTTTAACCATCATCATCATTTTTCTTCCTCTCCTTAAGTCATTGTGCTCCTTTCCTTTCTTATTTTTCTATTTTCTTTCTCCACTGGTTGTTGAACCTGTTACCACTGTTTGTTCACGCCAGATAAAATAAAATATCAATAAAGCATCATCACTGCTCTGACACAATAAACAAACAACAGTGACAAACGGAGGTGAAATTCTTGAAAACATAAACAACAAATAAGAAAAACACACTCCATCCAAACCAGCAAAAGGTTATTAATGACACATTTTTTCCATTACTCTTTTTTTTTTTCAGTATTATGTGTTTTATTGACTGATTTAATTAATGCTTCATATTTGGTCATGCGGGGTGGTTTACGGTTAACCACATACTATCTTGGTGTGTATTATTGGCATATGTTCCATTTCCACCCTTCTGTTGTAGATGAAGGAGCTGATGAAGATCCATGAAGGGTCAAAATGTTTTCATTAATACATTTTGTGGGTTTAGAGTTGGGTTTTTAGCTCATGGAGGCAGTCTTCTGAAAGCCTTGCATGTATCATGACTTTCTTTTATGGGTGAAACTTTCACACGTAGGAAAAAAAAAAATAAAAAAATTGAGAAAATACATGGATCGTAAAAACACATACCCAAAAAAACCACTTACCCTGTTCTCAGTCGTCTACCACCACTAGGTGTCTGAGTCCCAGTGCTCTGAACGCTTAAACACACGCGGTAGGGATGTATCCTGCAAAAAAAAAAAAAAAAACTAATTTATTCAGTTTGTCAGTATTTTTAAGCATCATCAGAAGAACACATTAAATAAAAATTCAACTAACTTATACAAAATTTAACACCCAAATCCAACCAATGTTTTACTGAGTACACAGGCAAAAGCAAAAGAATCAAATCATAAATAATATAGAAAAGAAAATTATGTGAAAATAACAAAAAAAGAGGAACAAACACAATATAAAAATCAATGAAAAAGCGTAGCACAATCAAAAGAACATACAATAAATATATACAAAAGGCTACAAACTCTTCAACACCTCCATCAAATATGAATAAATGTAGGAGTAAATAAAAACATCTGTGTCTGTGTATGTTACCTGAGGTACAGTGTAAGGCGTTGCGTTCATGAACTCTGTGAGATCCATCATACACGCCCTCTCATCCTGGGAGACGTGGATGCTCTGGATCGGGGGGAAGCGAGGGTAGGCGTCTCTGAAGTCCTTGAGCTGGAGTTTCCTCTGAGTCAGTCTGGATCGGGCCAACTCCACAAACACCTGCAGGGGAAACAATGAGCAACGCCATCTGAACGATGAAAAACCATGACGTAAACGAAGAGACTTTCCCTCTCGTAAAAAGTGGCAAATGCGATTATCACAGGATGACGAATCGCACCTTGTGTTTGAGAAGAACAATGAGCTGAGAGCGAAGGATGAGACCGCAGAGTTTCGCTGGCTGCAGAGGAGAAAACAAAAAGACAAGTAGGATTAGTGACATGAAAACTGCTGCTATTTATAACTAGAGTCAAATCCCTTCCTGGTCTGATGATGATCAAACTACTAAAATGATTACACATCCTTGTGTTTTTGTTAATTTATCGTACATGTGGATCTATAAAATTATCAAAATGACTTTGCACAGCCCTTCTAACAATTGAGACTTCCTTTTTTCCCCACTAAACACTAAATTTAATACAAGGAAGAAGTAGGCAATAGTAGAAACCTTTTTCACTTCCTTAAAATGTGTCAAAATATGACTGATTTTAGTACATTCATGACTTTAACTCCTTGGAGTAGTCACAGGCTGCCGGGCTACAGAGCAGCATTTATGTAATATTTTATCATATCTAGTGAAATGTTTTAATGTTGTTTTGTCTTTGTTTGAGTACCCCGCCCTCTGAAGGGGAGGCAAGGTATATTGTTTTTGGTTCGGTTTGTTTCTTTGTTAACACTCTAGCAGCAAACTGTTGGTTGAATTCATGCCAAATGGGTTTATAGATTGCCAGTGACCCAGAAAAGATCTGATTACATTTTGGGAAAAGTAGGTCAAAGTTCAATTTTTTTATGAATTTTTTAAATCTTTTTTTCTCCCATTTACTTATAATGGTCAAAATTTCTAATGTCTATAAAAACACCAATTTTGTTTCAGTTTACTTCCGACTTGGCACATACATAGAGGTAATTGATGTGCTGACATTAGGCACACCCATAGACATGATGACATCAGCTGGATCAATGCCAAAATAAGCTACAATATGTGCGAGGGGTGGGGTTTTGTTGTGCTTGGCACCACTTGTTCTTCTTAGAATCTCTATTTGTTTGAATTTTCTTTAGATTCTTACCTATAATACTTCCTGTTGTTGGGCACATTGTAATACTGATTATCATAGGTGCAATAGTAATAAAGTTTATTGCTATGTGTTCCCCTAATGAGCCACAATGATTCAAGTTATCACACAGTACCTCATCGCTACCAGTAATCTGCACAACGACGGGGAAGCCGTTGTGATTGGTGGAGGTGTTGCTAAGGATGTCCACGATGGTTCCAACCTTCTCGATTCTGTTCAGACACGTGACCGGTGAACTCATGACCTCTCTGCATGTGCGACATTAGAAGAACAAAACAAGATGTGAAAAGATTATTTAAAAAGAGAGAACGGAAATATAATATGTTTTAATGTTTTAATCTAACGGAGTCTTACCGAGCTGTCCAACCAGTGGGAGGTGGCAGGAGCCTCCCAGTGCAGGAAAGGAACACTCTGCAGCTTGATGTGGATGTCATAAAGACCCTGAAGCACAAAGAGACAGTTGATAAACACTGTGTGAGCGTCCACTGTCCTCCAGCCATTCACAATATGTGTCTGCTGTTGAAAATCTGTCATGAAAATGAGTTGTCTTCGAACCCTCACGCTGACACGGTGGAGGAAGCATTAAGATCCTTTAGAGAGATCCTTGAGAAAAAGAAGTAGTAGCTGTGAAAATACTTCACTACAAGTATAAATCCTGCTTTCAAATCTTTAAAAGTACAAGTATAATCAGCAAAATGTAGTTAAAGTAAATGCTGTACCATTACATGTGATATTTTTGATCATTTTACTGCTGTATTAATGTGTATGCTCCACTTCATTGCATTTATTACTACTTGTGAACTTCTTCATATATAATTGTGTTTTGAACCAGTAATGCGTCATATCCTACAAGATATGTTTGTAGTATCAGTATTATGTGAGAACCATGTACCTCTAAAAACTCAACTTCTCTGGAGTTCAAGAAAATAGTTCCAACTAAACTTTACGACAGTGTATTTTCCCAGGGCTTAAAAGAGTTTACTGACCTACAGAAGGACAGCAATTTTACATTCTACCCTTATGCTAATGCTGGAGAAAGATCTAGCATCCTAAATCAACCCAAAAAGCAAACTGTAATACTTTAGTTTATCACTAATATTGAAAATTAACACATTTTGAGATGTATGGACAGGAAAGTTTTGAAAATGTATAATTTAAAAAGGAACTCAAGCTATGAAAGAAATGCAACGCATGAGTAAAAAGAATATTAACTGCCCCAGAGATGGACTAAGAGGTATAAAATTTTATAAAATGGACACAAAATATTCAAGTAAAACTACATCTGTACTCAAGTAAAAGTACTTAGTTACACTTCTTGAACACGACACTAATGAAGATCCAGTTAGTCCCCAATGGCTGCCTTATTGCTCCTAATGTGTGCTACATGCTAATTGTTAATGCTAGCTATTGTGTGTGCATTAGGATGGGTAAAATACAGAGCCAGAATTTCCCTACGAGGATAATAGAGTGAATTAACCTTTAACCTTTTGACCTTTATCTGGTATTCACAGGGAGAGTATGGAACAAAATAGAAAAGGACCTATCAGGACACACAAAGGGAATGAAACAGTAAGTCCCTGCATAGTCCCTCACCTCTTCAAAGTAGTCCCCTACTATCTTGGCGGTCATGAGGACAGAGCATGATGGGAAGACCATACGTGACGTTTCCTGTTGCCTCCACCAGGATTACGGTCAAACTGAGGGTCATCCTCACAATGCCCCCTGCAGGGACAGGCCATTACTGCATGTTTTACAGTTTCAGTAACATCGTCTGTTGAGTGATTTGTTGAGTTTTGCCTGTGTTACTCCATTTGGTCTTCAAATGAGGTGTGGTGGGTAACACAATCAGAATTACTCACCCACTGAGCTCCAGCCCCAATCAAGGCATATTACCAGGGTCCGCCCAGATCTAACAGAACAGAGGACACAGACAAAAATTCATCAGCAGTCACACCCTCTAGTATTCACTGCTTATCTAATCACTGCATACACACAATGGGTTCAATTAGATACATGTTTTATTTTCCCTCTGGCAGCTTTGAATAATTAACAAATAAAAAACTGTGTGTGTGAATGCCTACATATTCATTATGTGGAGCTTTATATTTGCAACAGGCTGCCTTTTTCCACAGGCGACGTTCTGGTGTGAAAACAAGTGTGAACACCACTTAGCAGATGACTCAGTGAAATGTGACGGCATAAGGTGAGAACACGAAAAACATGAAGAGCTAATGAACAATATGTAACCGAATGTGTCTGCTGGTCAGTCGTTAGGTGACAAGCATTTTCCCTTCAATAAGCAGCGTTCGTTTGAAGAAGCACGCATAATGATCTGAAAGGATGCATGAGGCATAGGAAGTGGCAGCTGCTGCTTCTTGAGACACATGCAACTACCCAAAGCAATGAGATCCAAGCAACAGGATTTTTAAAGTGTAATTCTTAATATGAGGCCCTATTGACGACAGATGAAGGGGTTGATGGTAAAACACCTCTTTTCACCATGGAAATGAAAACATATTTGTCTTGTCCCGTGAACACAGACACTAACCGAGCCATTGGCAGTGATAGAGGCCAGCAGTATACCACACAGCCTCCCCCAGGCAGCTCCTATTAGCAGAGAGGGGATGAAGACTCCGGCAGACACCGCCAGGCCGTATGTCCAACACGCCAGGAAGAAATAAGTCAGCGTGAACAAGCCTAGGGTCAGAGGATTATAGGTGCCTGTAGGACACAGAGGAGAGAGACTCAGGGTAAGTGAGAGGATGATTACGCATAATGTTTCCCTTGTTACCCATTACAAACTCCTGTACTTCCTACATGGACTCTTATAACATTTCCAGTTGAATCAGAAGGATGAAAACAAGAACCAGTTTCCAATTTGTCTGATTCATCTGTAAAGTATGTCTCCGAGCTTATCAGTTCCTTTATTAATGCCAGCATATTTTTCTGACAGGTCCAGCCTTTTCTACAAATTGAGATTCTATATTGTGTTCAATTCTGACATAATAAAACACTTACTTTCACACTAAAAGTGTTGCTCCTGGAGGATTCTGTTGGGTTTCTGTAAATTGGCTTATAGGTCCTGGTTTTGACCACTCTATATATAAAATGTCAAGAGATAACTTTCCTTGTGATCTGGCGCTATAAAGTAAAATTTGATTGATTGAGTGATTTAATTGGTTTTCCCCTGTAAGTCGCTTTGGAAAAAAGCGTCTGCCAAATGCGTAAACATAAACATAAACATAACATAAAAATCAGGTGTATTTTTCACCAACAACACTAATCAGAAATCAATTTTTAAAAAAGCACCTAATAGGCAGAATCAATAATGGTACTGGGAACAATAAAAATGTTATCAATCCCCATCCCAAGTAACCACATCCTGACAGCAGTAGTTACATGAAACAGTATTGCATATTTAAATAAAACTACAAATAAATTGTTATAGGTTACTGAGAAATAATACTGACTTACTGAGAACTACTTTAAAAAGAAATTCAATGACATTACAAATCAAAATGCTAGTGACTAAAATACATCCTTTTCAGCAGAAGCTTATATCTAGAATATACCATCGATTCTGTCATTTTGCATCTTTGCAATTGTGCAGAACTGTCCTGCTTTCTATAGTTTCTTGACAATTACGGTTATCAAAGCTGTTGAAGGAAATTCGACTCCATCATCTAACAAGGAAGCTCTCTAAAATGAAAATTAAAACTGTGTGTGTGAATGGGAGACCCCAGGAAGAATAGCACTGAATCATCAGTTGCTAATGGGGATCTTAATAAATGAAATGAAATGAAAAATGTTCAAAGCACTGTTATGAGGTTTGCACTGTGGTAGTTTAAGGTGTTTGGACATTATCACTTCATTGCCCAGTTAAATACATTTCTTTAAAAAAAAATACAAAAAATGTACTACGTTATATGATGTTGATAACATGTTCACAACATTCTGGTGATGCGTGAAATTCAGATGGAGAGCAAGTAGTCAACAGAAAAATTAAGGAGATACAGAAAGTGTGGACTATGCCAATTAGACGATAGTAAGACAAAAGGACTAACACGAACTGAACACGTTGGACATAATCCTTAGGTTAAAAAGAGGAGCTGTTTTTCAACCAGACTGAAAGTTTTTCCAGTTAACAAGGCAGTAGAAACCACCACTACTACTGCTACTAGTGCCAGTGCTAAAACTGTGACTAATACTGCTACCAATTACTACTACTACCACTACTATTACATCCCATTGTTGTTACTACCACTACTGCTGCTGCTGCTGCCACTTAAAGCAGTTTCAACTGCATTTATGTTTACCTCCCATACCTCCCTGTTTGTTGTTTGTTAGCAAGATAACTCAAAAAGTTATGGATGGATTTTCATGAAATTTCCAGGAAATGTTGATACTGGCACAAGGAAGAAATGATTAAATTTTGGTGGTGCGTGGGGGGGGGGGGGCAGATCTGTCTTGGCAGAGGTCTGCGCTCTCCAAGTGCTTTTCTTGTTTTTTCTGTTTTACCGTTCATAGCATTGTTTTTAGCTGTTTTTTTTAAACCTGTGATTGCACATGAACAGTTGAAGTGCACACAATACAATTGAAACTAAGAGTCCCAAGCTGTTTTCCAGTGTTGAATTTCTCGACTCATTAACAGCGACTGTTTTCAATTTAAGACTCAATTAGTTTAAGAAAATCTCTCTCTGCCCTTCACCTGCAGCTTACACTGTGATGTGAAGTCACCTGCAAACAACCCAGTGTGACAGGCCAAAGTACACCCCCAGGCAGAATATACCCGGGTATAAAGCGGCTTAGACCAGAAACATCCCCCCCACCCCCACCCCACAACACAGATCAGATTGCACCCCCATGATATCGATGTGTTGAGTGATATACACAAGAATTACTTAATTTTTCAACATTTTATTCTTGTTCAGCTTTGTTAGGTAAGTGAAGTGAGAAAGGCGACTGACTTAAATCTTATAACTCTAGCAAGTCCTCCCTACAGTATAAATGTTGAAAGTTAAACTATAGTCTGGCCTGGATGGCTATAATTCTGGCCTGAGTATTTTACACCCCGGGTATAGTTTGGCCTTGGACAGTTTATCCCTGGGGTTATACTCTGGCGTGAGCCAAACAATCAAAATGATAGAGTGGACTGGGGCTATACTTTGGCCTGTAGGGGTATAATCTGGACTGGGGGTATGCTTTGCCTGTTTGACCGGGTCAGGGATACATGCACACACAGTCTCTCATAGCACTCCCTCCTGAGTACATGACCTTGAACACAAGCACAATCGTTCTCTCGATTTTTCTTTTTTTTTTCTTATTGTTTTTTAATTATACACAGATTGGATGACGGTTTAATTGTGTGTAATTTGTTACAGTGATATTAAAGAAATTGTATTCTATGTTGTCATCAGTGTTTAACTTTGAACATTTATATAGTATGGAGGACTTGCTAGTCTTAGAATTTGAAGTTTCATTATGATTACATTTATCATATTATGAACAGCAAATTAATTGACATTATGTTATATTTGCATTATAAAAGTTTTGTTTTTAATGTGCTTTATTTAATGTGCAAACACTACTGAGAAGTGTGGTCATAATCTTTGATCTTGAGGAAGTCTATATTCTTTTCATGCTTAAGGTTTTTCTGGTTGAAGTAATAAAAGTAATTTACAGTTTAAGATTAAGGTCAGTTGCCTTTCTCACTTCACTTACCTAACAAAGCTTAACAAGAATAAAATGTTGAAAAATAAACTCATTCTTGTGTATATCACTCAACACTACTGATATCATGGGGGTATATCTGGCCTAGGCCGCCTTATATTCGGGTATATTGTGGCCTAATGGCATACTTGGCCTGTTACACCGGTGCTTATTACATTTTGAACAGGATACTTTTCAATCAGGAACCTACTGCATTCAAAAGTCATCTTTACCTGCAGGATTGTGGAAGAGACTGCGGACACTTCTTTCAGGAGTGTTGAAAAAGGCTGTTGCCATGGAGTTATACTCTCCATCTGCACAGAACAACTGAACAAACAGACAAAGAGTGTGAACAAAGAGACGCTGCAGCAGCACAAAGACTCTTCCTATAACTGTGAAGCCTCTAAGTGCCATCTTCTGGCTGAAATATGATTCCAAAATGCAGAACATGAGGACATACACGAATCAAAGAATGATCTACAACCTATACTTGTTACTGAAATGTGGGTGGTTGCTTAGTGAGGCTTAGTGAACTGAAACTGAAATAGCCGGTACAAAAAAGGAAGCAAATATGTTCCTCTGCATCTAAATCTGCATGTTTGACTAATTTGCATGTACATGTGTCGTGCAATGTCTTAACAAAAGAAGAACCTGCTCCATAGGTACAAAGTTACCAACTCATGCTATCTCTGACAATTCATTTAAACAATTACAAACAGCATCAGATATATTTTTTTAAGCTTGCACATGTCGGGGGGGTTGTGTGTGTACCTGTAGTGGGTATCTCTTCAGTGTGTTCAGGGCCCAGAGGCTGACAGTCATTGGAGAAGTAGATCATGGTGAATGAAACTGTGTCGGTTTACTGCAGCAACGAGCATGGCCTCCATCACTTGCAAACAAGGCCGATGGATGTACCTGTGGCATACAAAGCAGATGACAAACACTTATAAACCCTACATCTAATAACATGAATTAAGCAGGTGTTTCCTATTTGATTATGTATATCAGTTTCAGTATGACTTTCCCAAGAGACAGAGGGTTTCTGAGGTGCAAGCAAATACAACGGTGTGAAAAATCTGACAGATTATGCCTCTTGGCATTATTCTACAAAACGGAATCAAATTATAATACAATGTGAGCGAACGCAGGCTTTTGTCTTTTTTGCAAGTCACTATGTCACATGACACAGGGGGTATTTTTAGAAAAACACTTCCAGAACAGGTAGTAATAATGACATTCACATATTGGTTCGAAGTAAAGTCCGTCGGGACATACTGTATTAGGAAGTCAGTGCTGTCGTATTAAGGTTTCAGACGGATAATAAACTTCCCTATCAGCCTTAGTCAGACGTAAAAGAAGCAGTCATTACAGATCATTACTTGAGTAACACTACTAAAACCACACCAGGTCTAGCATTATCAGCAAAATCTGCTTTGAGTATGAAAAGCAGTAATAGCCTATTGAAACTTCTGCACTGGAAAAGTAACTAAATCTGTCAGACAAAGGGAGTGAAAACAAGTACAATGTTTGACTCCGAGATATAATTGGCAAAAAAAAAGATGATTAAAGTACTTGAAATTTGTTGAGAACAGTAGTAGTAAACTACTACTGAGGTAATTGTCTTTGGAGCCAAAGAGAAACGACTGCAGGTCACCACAGAGCTTCAGTCTATAGACCTAAAAACCACCAACCAGGCCAGAAATCTGGGTGTAATGATGGACTCAGACCTAAATTTTGAAAAACACATCCAGGCAGTCACAAAATCAGCCTACTATCACCTTAAGAACATCTCAAGGATAAAAGATCTGATGTCTCAGTAGGACCTGGAAAAACTAGTCCATGCATTCATCCTCAGTCGGCTTGATTATTACAACAGTGTCTTTACAGGTCTACCTAAAAAATCCATTAGACAACTGTAGCTCATTCAGCACTCTGCTGCTAGAGACACTAAGACCAGAAAAGTGAACCACATTAGTCCAATTCTGAGGTCCTTACACTGGCTGCCTGTCAGTCAGAGGATAGACTTTAACCCTTTCATGCATTAATTGTGAGAACCTTAGTCAAGATTTTTTTCTTCAGTGTTTTTATTCCTCCTTAGGCATGAAAAAAACAATGCGACCGAGTTCCATTTTTCTGTGGAGTTACAAAAATATCCATGCATTTAATTTTTGAAGTAAAGAAACGTGTTTAAAACTAATATCAGAGAGGGATGTGAAAACAATGAAATAAAAACATGTTTAATGCTGCTAATCTGATGTCGTCTCACATTTTAACATATTCTAATGCTATTAATTCCTCACTTCATCGAGATAATGTGCAAAAAAAAACCTTCTTGTCTAACAAATAACAATTGACTTACACTCAAACATGTCAGTGCAGATCAGGTTTATCAAGAACAGCAAAGTTATAGTAATGGTATGAATGTCAGGATATGAGATGATGCGTAAGTGTCCACTGTGTTGGCTGATATGGAACTAAAACAACTAAACCCATTAATATACAAGAGAACAGCTGGAGAATAACTGTTCACTGGAGTGACTTATGCATGAAAGGGTTAAAGTTCTGTTGCTGGTCTGTAAAGCTCTGAATGGTTTAGGACCAAAATACATCAATGACCTCCTGACTCAGTATGAACCCACCAGACCCCTCAGGTCATCTGGATCTGGTCTTTTGTCAGTTCCCAGAGTCAGAACCAGACACGGAGAAGCTGCGTTCAGCTTCTATGCTCCACATGTCTGGAACAAACTCCCAGAAAACCTCAGATCAGCTGAAACTCTCAGTTTATTTAAATCCAGGTTAAAGACCCACCTGTTCTCAGTTGCATTTGAATAGAGTTTGTATTCATCAGTTCAGATCTGCACTGTTCCTTTTAAGCTAAAAGTTTTTATCTGTTTTATCCGATTTTTTGTTTGTTTCTTCGTTTTTCTCATGCCTATACTTTTTATTGCTTCTGTTGTAATGCTTTTAATCTTTTATGTAAAGCACTTTGAATTGTCTTGTACATGAAATGTGCAATATAAATAAACCTGCCTTGCCTTGCCTAAACTCCTGGATTAAATTCCACCTCTGATATCAATATCTTGTTCACATCTTCTTAATAAAATCAGCATCATAGTTTCTAATAACATCACTCAACACCATCATGTTTCAAACAAAGTACTTTTCTTTGGTACATCAACAGCTAATACCCCCAAAAACTACTAACTAATTATGGTATTAAATAATTCTGTCCTGTTAATTAAAATCCTCACAGTGCCCAGTTTGTTGCTGTATTTTTTGTAAACAAAATCCATCATGAATTTGTTTTATGAGGATGATTATTGTTTATCTCCTCATGCTCATAATTAGACGGTGATGACATTCAGAAAGCACACACACTGTGCAGCATCTATCTACAGTAACAGAAACAGGTACTGCAGGTCTCTTAGGAGAAGTCCCCACCCTGATACCTGATCCTACCTGTTCTTACACTATTTTTAAACACTTCAAGTACAAGATGCTGATATTCGGAGAAGCTGTTTTTTCAGTACTTGAAAACTTCCTTATCCCTTTCCCAACCACTTACTGACAACAATGATGAACAGACATAGCAATATGTTGTTTCTGTTGGCACACCATGCTATATGAAGCAAGTGGTTCACTTTTTTTTAATGTGTTCCCTCTCTGAACCTTACCTGATCCTGAAGATGGTAAGCCAGTAGTTGAGGAAATTAAACAGAGCCCCCAGCAATCCACCTGCAGGGAATATGTACAAAAATGAAATTATGCACAGATAAGACAACTACACAGCAGCTAAAGTGTTCTAAAAACTAGAATTACACAACACAAACATGGGTTTACCTAGAGCTCCCATAGCGATGAACAAGGGAATCTCATAGAGGTTGTAGGCCATACTCTGAAAGTAGAACAATGTCATTTTTTTTTTCTTTCAACTAAAAAAACATTTAAAAAAATCACTATGCATGGTGTAATAAAGTCTTCATGTTTCTCACTTCGCTCTCAAATCGTCCAAAATTGATGAGACCGGGGTTGGACAGGTCACCTGGATTTTTGTGATAGATACTCAGGAAGAAGTTCAGAGTGAAAGTTGAGATCATGGAGGCAAAGAACTTAGAATAAAAGAAGAAGGGAAATGGATGAGAAAGGAAAACACCGGGAAAGGAGGAAGACAGTGATTAGGAGCAAACATTTCCAATACACTGATCTTCAATCTTATTTTACAGAAGACGCAGGAGTCGAAATTGGAGGAAAAAAAAGATAGAATTTGAAAAAATACTCCTTCCCTCTCGTCACTCTTTCATCGTGTTCCAAATCAAAAGAATAAATATACATAGAGAAGACCTGACATTTTTTCACACTGCTTCTGTGACAAACCACAGAGTAGATCAGATGTCATATCTGACTGAATCAGTATTTACAGCAGTCAAACGCAAACTTAACCCCTTTCACCACGTGGTACATTATCACCAAGCCAGTGATGACAAAAAATATAAAGCACTGTTTTAATATTCTAAAATAAAATGTATGGCTGGACAATGTGACTTACTATCCTCCATGTCAGCATCTGGTTCCAGAAAGACGCTCCTTCCTCAAGGGAGAACAGAACACCACCTGTCAGCCAAAACACAAAATCACAGTGGATAAACCTTGAAAACGATTAAAGGAAATAAAGTATCTGATGTACTGATGACATTGCCGAGCCATCCACTTGATTATGTGACATCCAGTAAATGTTGCTGAGTCATTAATGTTTTGCAGAAGCTGAATATTTACTGAATAAAATGGTTTACTCTTGTAACGTAAGTGAAAAAGTTCTTTTTTAAATCGCTAGTAAATTAGTACAGTTCTCACACTTGTCATCTTGATCACAACAATAAATCATCACAATGAAAATGTTGCATAAAAGTATCTATGTTTGTTGAGGAAATTGTTGCTTTGTCTAGGTTTGGCATGGAGTCAAACTGTCAAACATTTGAGCTTCCAAACAAAACTACCCTGCCCACAGATTTCAGACTGATTAACAACAAATCATATGAGGTTGCTGGATATTTACCAACTGGAGCTCCAAAAGCAGCTGAAACTCCAGCAGCAGCTCCTGCAGAAACAAAGTCTCTTTTTTCTGTGTCCCGCCGGAAGTATTCAAAAATCTGCAAATACACAATAGGTACAAACATTTACAGAAAGAACAAGTGTTCAGAGAACGCAAACCTCCGCCAAGCACCCTGAATGGTGTGCATGTGTGGATCGACTATTTCTTTTTAAATTAAACAGTTTCAAGGTTGTTCCATACAGCAGAAAAAGTTGAAGCTTGGTACCAGTCATGTGCATGTCAAATTATATTAAATTCCAATCAATATTTGTTGAGTCATAATGAAAAATGTGTCGTAAATGGGATTTTCAATGTTAAATTGAAATGTCCACAGAGTCCACATTCCACAGTGGATGTGGACAATTTTGTGCCAGATACAAGATATTGTTAAAAGCTACGGGTGGATCAAATTGGACGCTAATCGGAGTCCATTTTGAATTTTTTATGAATTTTCGAAAATTGCTCGATGATGAGAGATAGGAAAATTTGAGATTTTGTGACCTTGCTGTAACATTGAACTTTGGCTTACTTGGCCCAAAATTTAATGGGTTCATTCCAGGGCCTAGGCCTATCTGTGGGTAAAATTTGGTAAAGATGGTTGTAATTGTTTTGGCGGAGGTAACGACGCCAGAATAAGGAAAAGTATGTTGCTTGTAAAGAAGCTTATGTGTTTGTGTGGTACTCTGTTGAATCATAAAACCACTCCTGCCCAGAGCACTAACCTTGAAGTCTCTCTTTAAAGACGTGCTTCTGCCCTGTGAGACTCCTGCAGCTACAACAGCGCCTGAGTGAATCATGGGACCTTCCTGTGGGATTATGTGAAAACAAAATAAAAGGTATGAAAGATAATTCTTGACTGCAAGTTTGAAAGTTTAGCTGAATAACAAATATGAAGGCAGATGGATAGAAAAACCTTCATATACAACATCCAAACAAGTGAACATGTTGAATCTGCAGTAAAGTTTACCTTTCCAACAGCAAGACCGCCAACCACTGAACATATCACACCGCAAACTTTTACCACCAGAGTCTGCAGAACGTAAACAAAGACCAATGAAATGAAAAGGAATTAGAATTCCCCTCTCTGTTAAAGGAGTAATATTTTGCTTTTTTTAAATGGAATTATGGATTTTAAAACATTTCCTTGTGGTCTACATAAACTGTAAATGCTATGCTTGGGTCTGAATTCTTGTTTAACCCTTTCATACATAGTGGTCACTACAGTGTACAGCTACTCAAAGCTGTTCTCTTGTATATTCATGGACTTTGTTGTTTTACTAGCATATCAACCAACACAGTGGACGCTTATGCAACACCCCAAACATTACAATTCATACCATTACTGTTCCTGTTCTTCCTAAACCTAATCTGCAGTAACATATTTGAGTCTAAATCAATTGCTAATTGTTATTAGACTGTAATTTAAATCTCTTTTAAAACAAAAAGTTGTTTTTTTTGTTGCATATTATCCGAGTGAGTAATAATGACTAGTATTATTATGTTAAAATGTGAGGAAACATCACATTTACAGCATTAAAAATGATTTTATTTCATAGTTTTCACACAGTATGTCAGTAAATACATGTTTCTTTGCTTCCAAAATTAAACGAATGGTGTCCAGCTGAGGGGACATTTTTGTAACTCCATGAAAAATAGTTTCATAAAAAAATCTCAATCACATTGTTTTTTTCATGCCTAAAGAGGAATAAAAACATTCAAGAAAAAAAATCTTGATTTCGGTAATCCTAGTTCATGTATGAAAGGGTTAATTAAACTCCACAGACCCATTTAACCCTATTTCTGAGTAATGACTCCAGAAAGGCTGTTATGAGCACTGGCCCTTTAAAATGCAAATGAGCCACTTCATACCCCGCCCCCTTCAGGTTGTTGGCTGTGCTGCTCTGTCCCATTCAACCACTTGTGTTCATTAATACAACCAACAACTGAACATTTTCGGTAATTGGCTCAAAGTTTGGACATATTTTCAGTATGGACTACAACTGCTGCTGCTGATAAACAATTATGGCGTACTCAGAGAAATGTTAATCGGAAGTCTTGACCTTATATGTGCAAATGTCATGACGTAACTTGTTAAAGACGTAACAAATTAAGTAGGAATTAAAACAGGTTGTAGAAATCCACACTATTTTTGCCAAAATTAATATAAAGATAGTTTTGCAGCACCTGGAGGGTTCAAATTCAAACTTTATGAACTATTAGGGTCCAAATACACAAATAAATGTACCAAAGACTAATAAAAGTGGGTTTAGCAAAATATGACCCCTTTAAAACAGTGTTTCAAGTGATTCCAAATAGTGGTCTATTTGTACCTTGAGTCGCACCACCCTAGGAATCTTGACCCCATTCAGGTAACACTTTATCTGAGGGATTCCACTTCCTGCTGCGATGGGCTGGAGGAGGGTTAAAGGTGGGTCAGGTGAAGAGGAAAGAAGAGTCAGTGTCAAAGAGGAAATTATTTAAATGCAGATTATTAAAGACTGAACGAGTAAAATCTCTGTAAGAGACTGACTATGGCTATTCTGAAGTTAAATTGTGGATTTAAAGACTCAGAAACAAGCAATGTGAACAGTTATAGGTAGTGAAAACTAGAGGGTTCACTGACTGCTAATCATGTGAAACAATATTCAAGACTAACACTGCAGAATTTTTAAGGGTAAAGAATATAATTGAAACACTTCTTTACCTTGTCTCATTGCAGTGTTGCCATGGTAACCTCTCTATTGCCTCATCAGCCGTTAATATACCTCGGCTTACCAGAAGGGCAAGAATAGAGAAGCCCATTCATCTCGAAAAATGTTCAGTATTACACATGGTCAGAGGTTAACGGGGGCAGACATACTTTTGCTTAATCAATTTTCACTTCCACATTAGAATGAAAGGTTTGTGATTCAAGGATTTAACAGTTGGCAAAAAGCTCCTTCTATAAATCTCACTTCCCATTGAAGAAAGCGATCAAATAAACCAAAGCGAAAGACAACAGCTATTTACATACCCTAAAATACACACAAATTATGTTTCTCAGCCAACATTGATGATGGTTATTAAGTAGCGCTTTGTTAAAAATATTACCATGTAAGTATATTATACTTATTAGACGATTCATGTGTAATTTTAGCCAATTTTCAAGCATAAACACTTCTGGTTGTTGTCAAATTTCTGAGATTTCTTTTGATTTGGAGTGTTTATTTGATGAAAAACATACTAATACATAATCTGTGAGATTGAGGGAGTTATAAAAGACATTTTTTACAATTTTGGGACATTTTACAGATGTAACAATTAACTAAGTATTTAAATAGCTGGCATATTAATCTATAATGAAATTATCTTTTAGTTACTGCGTTCTAATAAAGCATTTGAAGAATGTCATCCTTCAGTCTTACCTCAAAAAATGCAACTATGATGGCTCCCACCATGACAAAGGTCGAGTTGAGGACGGCCCAGAGGATGAGAGAAATAGAGAGGCCGCCAAATTCTGTAAACCTCTCTATGTCTGCAGGGGTCAGAGGTCAAGGAACAATCTGAGGACTCTGAAATCACATGACTAAAAAAAAAAAAAAAAAAAAATATGGCCAAAGAGCTCAGTGGCCAAAAAGAGTGTTGAGGTATACTGAATGAAAATGACACAGGGAAGGATGATTACAAATACAAATACCCAAACAGAAAGTGGCGAAACATATAAAGCATTATTATGTAACTTTGAGTAAGTAAATCACTTCTAACTATTACTGAAAAAAGGGGAAAACTAACATTATTGTCTCATTATGCTCTTATTCTCTCATTTAAAATGCAAAGTGTTAATAAGTGTCAGAATATCTCGGACAAAATATCAGGATACTTTCTTTAACCACTTGATATTTAATCCCAGCCAGCTGCTCCACCACGATGTCAATGAAACAGGCGATGAGTCCCGTCAGAAAGCCAATGAGACCACACACCACCCAGCGACTGATTTCCAGGCAGCGGAAACCCTAAAGATACAAAATGAGAGAGGAGGGAATCAAACAAACATTGAAGGAGTGAAGACACACTGCAAAATCAAAATCTTATCAAGTGTATTTTTCTCATTTCTAGTCAAAATATCTCATCACACTTAAAATAAGACATAATCACCTAAAGAGTAACTTTTCAGTGAGATATAAGAACTTATTTCTAGACAACAGATCTTGAAAATCTTATTTCAAGAAATTTTACCAAGATAATTTTCACTTGTGCCATTGGCAGATTTTTTTTTGCTTAATTCAAGATTTTTTTGTTTAATTCAAGCAAAAACATCTGCCAATGGAACAAGTGAAAATGATCTTGGTTAGATTTCTTCAAATAAGATTTTCAAAACCTATTGTCTAAAAATAAGTTATTATATCTCACTCATAAGTTACTCTTTAGGTGATTATGTCTTATTGTAAGTGTGATGAGATATTTTAACTACAAATGAGAAAAATACACTTGGTAAGATTTTGATTTTTGCAGTGCAGAATGGAAGTAGAGGAGAGGAAAATGAAAAACAGGGATTTGGTTTGCATATCATTTATTTACAGGTAATTTCTGTCACACTCACCATATGACTCATCCTCCTCTCTTCTTCCAGAAACAGCTGGTTCTCAATGTTATCATAGTCCAGACTCTGGAAAAGACAGAATTAAGTTTTTTCCACTTTATTTTGTTTTCCTAAACACAAATATATACATTAGATCAATGTTGGTAACTTTACTGCGAACAAGAAATATGTTAATACAAAGCTGATAGTTGTGTCAGTTGTTGCCAGTTTCGTGCTGAAAGATTATTGGCCTCTTTGTTGCTTAACATGTTTCATATGAGACTATTTTACAACGTTTTTAGATCTGACTGACAAAAATACTAGTCTTTGGTAACAGTTCCCATAAAAAGTCACTAAACATTCAATCTTGATGAAAGTACATTCATTGGAAAACAATGAACACATTTAAAATACTGGGTCAATTTTACCTCATATTTAAGTGATAGCAGCTTCTCATTATGAGGGATTTCTTTTGCTCGGCCCCTAAGAGAGTCCTGCAGAGAAAAACACAGACAAAACAGACATCACACACCAACAATGACCTATGACCTTCGCTTTGGGGAATCATGTGAGGGACTGCAGGGAGCTGGAAACAAAATTATCCGAAATCCAACATTTTGACACAACAGCAGAGAAACAATTTTGGATCATAGTCTACAGAATGCAAGGACATAAAATTTTGACCAACAGACACAGTGAACAATAATAATAATACTAAGGCAGACTGAAGATGGTGTTACTAATGATAAAATACACCAATACTTCCTCCAGACCAGTCCGAATGTTTGTAACCCAAACAAAAAGAATCACTGTGTAATGTTACTGTAGGCTAATTATTGCTGAAGGAAACATTGGTGCAAGTAACGCATCTTTACACCCACAACACATGCTTACAATTCATTTCAGAAAAACACATTCAATCTACATGCATGTTATGTGAGCAACAACTACGGTGAAGTCAAACGAATAGCAGTTCACTAGGAAGAAAAAAACACATACACACACACATACACACATACTGGAAATAAACATTTCATTATAGCAAACATCAAGCAAATCACATGCATGCCAGTGAAAACAGAACTGAATCTGATGGTTTTTGTCATGGTCAGAAGCAGACAACCTTCTACAATCAGCCCTGAAGCACCAGTCATATGGTCTGTTACTGTTATGGTCTGTTTATTTTGACTAACTTTTCCTACATTTGAGCCATAACAACTGTTTGGTAATATTGAGGGATAAGTGAACATCATCTGCATTTAGAACTTTTTTTTCTATTTTGTTCTAGTTTTGCAATATGACCAACTGAATTAATGAAATGACCCCCCCCCCCCTCCCTCCTGCTGCTTATTTCATGCTCCACGAGTGTATAAAAGCACAATTAAAGCTTAGGAAAGTTTGTGTGTATTTGAATGAGAGAGGAGGAGTGAAACAGATTAGTGTGCACACTGCAAGTTAAAGAGGTCATATTTTGTTAAACCCATTTTATTAGTCTTTGGTACACTTATTTGTGTATTTGGACCCTAACAGTTCATACAGCTTGAATTGAACCCTCCAGGTGCTGCAAAACTATCTTATATTCATTCCGGCAAAAATCGAGTGGATTTCTACAACCTGTTTTAATTCCTGCTTAATTTGTTACATTACGGCATTTGGACATATAAGGTCAAGACTTCCGACGAACATTTCTCCGAGTATGACATAGTTGTTTATCAGCAGCAGCGGTTGTAGTAAAAACTGAAAATATATCCAAACTTCGAGCAGATTACCTAAAATGTTCCGTTGCTGGTTGTATTAACGAATGCAAGTAGCTGAAGGAGACAGAGCAGCACAGTCTAAAACCTGGAGGGGGTGGGGCGTGAAGCGGCTCATGTGCATTTAAAGGGCAAGCACTCAAAATGACCTTTCTGGTGTCATTACTCTAGAAATAGGGGTTGAAGATGGACCTGTGGAGTTGAATTAATGAAGAATTCAGACCCAAGCATAGCATTTACAGTTTATGTAGACCACAGGGAAATGTTTTAAAATGCATAATCCCATTTAAAAAAGCAAAATATCACTCCTTTAAGTTTAAGAAAAAGTTTTTAGCCAGGTTTTAATTGTGTGGTCACAATAAAACTTAGCTAACTACAAATATTACTATCCTGGATTTAGTAGACTACTAGCCATGAATGAAACAGAAGGATCTCTGTGAGTACTTTTTCCCCACAGTGAGTCATAACCTCCTCTTAAAAGCACACAAAGAATTAGAAAATGAATGAATGAATTCTTTCAGGGAGTTTCTCAGTCTTGAACTGAACTTACTGTAACTCCAAAGAGCTATAAAGATAAACTTCATCACACAATTTCATGTGAAGCTAATTTGACCACATACTCTTTGGCTTTCAAAAGTTTTGCAAAATCTTTAGTCACTTTGTTGTTTTTCTGTGAGCGATCAGTGTTTGGCATCAATCAGCTTCAAATCAGACCAAGCGGCTTGCAACAATTTATTAGCAAACACATGATCTTTATCAGTTCATCATTAAAAATGCATCACAGGCATAACAGATAATTTCCAGGCATGTGCCTTTTCAGACACTGGATGAGTCAACTGTTCAGACTATTTGTGGGTCATTTGTGTGTCAGCTTCAGCTGTGTTCAGCAGGAACCAAGAACACATAAAAATAAACACATTAACGTTGGAGCCTTGAACATTATCTCAGGCTGCATCTCAGTAACAGGCTTAAGGCAGTGGATGTACACAAAGTCAGCAAAACTAGATTTATTGTCATACTTAACTTTGCATTAAATTACAGAAGTATGGTAAGGTGAGGTTACACTTTGTTTGGTACTATATGTTTAATTTTAACATTAACAGGTAATTGATTCATTGATTTTCTTGTGTATAGCTACAACGAGGATTCTATTCTATAAGCTGAACGAATAATACTACTCAAAGAGTTGGTGCTAAGCGACTTGATGAAGTAATGTTTGACTGATAGGAGCAAAAGACAACAGAGAGAAGAGTGCGATGACGGCTTGGGTTTAGACTTTACCTCATCTGACGTTATCTCCTCTTCCAATCCACCGTGCTGAGTCTGCCTATCTGAAATATACTGCCTCCTCCAGACTGCTACAGACCACAGACATCACACACAGTAACAGAAATATGTGTATATAGCCTGATGTAGCACTTTACAGCATAGTGTTATATCAGTGAAAAGATGTCTGCGTCCAGCTGAAAGTAACAGGGGTTCGAAACCACAAAAACCTTATCCTGTATCATGTGCTTTCATGGTGCAGTGTCAGTATCATTTCTACTATCTTTTGATGAAAATACAATCCTTCCCCTGAGGCCATTCAAGCACTTGACTTTCTTCTGCAGTTGGATGTGATCTTTGTAGGCAATACATATCTGTGCCCTGTGATGGTAAAAGTCTTACACATACAATCAGCTGAACCAGTTTAAATCTATCTTAAATACGGTCACTTTATTTCCAACCAATCCAACTAGTTTACACATTAAAAATTGTCATTAGATATAAACAGGGAAGTAAAGACAACTGATTTCCACTTATGGTCCTGATGTTGCACACAAAGTAGCAATGAAGGAAACAGGAAGTTGGATTGTTCCATCATGTTTCTATATTGGCTAACTTTGCTGATTTTATCCAGTCCTAATAATTTTATTAAGATGCATATTTGCAATGTATTATTTACCATAATAAACATGAGGGTAATCATATATCTTTCTATTTGCAGATATATAAAGTAGTAAAAAAACTATCAAGCTAACATTTCTTAATACTTGTCTGGCTATAATTACGTGCTTCATGTAAGTCATTTAATTAAATTAATGCTAATGTAATCACTTGTGGTCCCTCGCAAATCTTGCTGTTACAGTTACATGCCATAACACACATGGAAACCCCCGAAATGAATGCTGTGTGAGTGATAATGCGTTTAAACTGGTTCAAGCATTCAGAAACATGCAGCATTACAAAACACCAAAGTCAACTCCACCTCAAAGTCTTATTAAATCATGACACAGCGCCTTGTTATTGCTCCAGGACTAACAGCTGTAGCCTCCATGCTAGCTGTACCTGTCTGGAGAGTCTGGGCTGCTCAGAGCCGTTCAACAGCGGTGTTCCCTCCCCGGCTGCCCCGGACTCGTCGGTCCGGCTGGACCACGACACCTTCTTGTGATGTTGGCCATGCTGGCCTCCGTGTAGCTCACCACGAACTGTCGATAAATTATTTCATTAACTTTCAGTGGCTGCTTGCTAACTGGCTCACTGTTTATTCCTCTCAGCTCCCCATGGTCACGCCTGTAACTCGTGACGCTGTGTAAGGCTCGCGTGCAGGGCCAAAAATACTAGGAACGTTGCATTCTGGGACTTGTAGTTTTAATGTAAGCTTCCGTTTGAACTTGTATAACAGGGTGTCAAACTCATTTAGTTCAGGGGCACATACAGCCTATATGATATAAAGTGGGCCAGACCAGTAAATATAATAACAACAACAACAATAATAATAATAGGTTGATAACTTTTGAGTGAAAAAAGTGAAATTCCATAATGAAAATAGTTACATCTACAAATTGTACTCAAACATAACATGAACAACCTAGAAGCACTCGAGAGCACAGACCTCCGCCAAGGCTGATCATGCCCCCCCCCCCCCCCCACATGGCCCCCCCACCCCCGATCACCACCAAAATGTAATCATTTCTTCCTTATCCCATTTCCAACAAACCCTGAAAATTTCATCCAAATCTGTCCATAACTTTTTGAGTTATGTTACACACTAACGGACAAACAAACAAACAAACAAACAAACTAGAAGCACTCGGAGAGCACAGACCTCCGCCAAGGCTGATCAGGCCCCCCCCCCCCCTCCCCATGGGCCCCCCCACCCCCGATCACCACCAAAATTTATCATTTCTCCATCATCCCATTTCCAACAAACCCTGAAAATTTCATCCAAATCTTCCATAACTTTTTGAGTTATGTTACACACTAACGGACAAACAAACAACAAACAAACAACTAGAATCACTCGGAGAGCACGAACCTCCGCCAGGGCTGATCAGTGCCCCCCCCCCCCTCCCCATGGGCCCCCCCACCCCCGATCACCACCAAAATTTAATCATTTCTTCCTTATCCCATTTCCAACAAACCCTGAAAATTTCATCCAAATCTGTCCATAACTTTTTGAGTTATGTTACACACTAACGGACAAACAAACAAACAAACAAAACAACTAGAAGCACTCGGAGAGCACAGACCTCCGCCAAGGCTGATCAGTGCCCCCCCCCCCCTCCCCATGGGCCCCCCCACCCCCGATCACCACCAAAATTTAATCATTTCTTCCTTATCCCATTTCCAACAAACCCTGAAAATTTCATCCAAATCTGTCCATAACTTTTTGAGTTATGTTGCACACTAACGATCAGTGGCCCCCCCTCGTGGGCCCCCCCACCCCCGATCACCACCAAAATTTTATCATTTCTTCCTCATCCCATTTCCAACAAACCCTGAAAATTTCATCCAAATCTGTCCATAACTTTTTGAGTTATGTTGCACACTAACGGACTGACAAACAAACAAACAGACAGACAGACAGACAAACAAACAAACAAACCCTGGCAAAAACATAACCTCCTTGGCGGAGGTAAATATGAACAATCTGAAAATTCTTAAGTAAAATAAGTGCAATGTTAACAATATTATACCTTAGTTTATCATTTATACATGTGAATCACAACTTAGAGATCACAGTGGATCTACAAATACACAGATCATTAAATAACGGGGAGAATATTATTAAAATTCCACATTCTTCTCTTAAGACATTTCAGGTTATTCACATTTTTTTGTAAAAGGCTAGTCAGTAAATGTAAACATTTTCGTGTAGTTTTCCTTTTTTTTACACTAAAACAAAGAGAAAAAATTAAAGATTTCATTATTTATAGGTTATTATGATAGTATTTTACTGGTCTGATCCACTTTAGATTGAACTGACCTAAAATGATTTTAACATCCTTGATTGACAATATCTTTAGTGTAATTTTTACATTTCACAAATTCATCCCAGGGGCCGGATTTGGCCCCCGGATCGTATGGTTGACACCTGTGTTGTATAACGTCTTGCGATGTTCACACAATAAAAAATGTTATCATAATTTGTTAATAACGGGTTGATTTTACACTTATACAGTGATGACTATTCGACTTAGAATGTTTTAGACTTAGAGATCTAGAACTACTTTTGGGGTGCCTTCCAAATTATAATTTTTTTCCATATAAACCTTTCTTTAGTGATTCTGTCATCACCTATTATGATGTTTTTCTCAGAATTTTGTGTTACTAGGTGCAAATCTTATATTTTACTATATCTAATTCACTGACCATACAGATGCTCACAAAAACTCAGAGTAAATTCAAAGGTTATGACATTAGGTGGAGAAAACCAAAGAAACAGGGACTTTTCAGCAAAGCATATCATTAACTCAACATAAAAACAAGTGTCTACATCATTTGTGAAACTACATGGGTTTTATTAGGGAATCAATGTCGCAGAAGATGATGGCATTTCCAAGTTCATTACAGAGCCTCTAAATGTCCAAATGAGTCATAATCTGATGATGATGAAAAGCTGAGAAACTGCATTTTACCTGAATAATGGAAGTATACTCATAGGATAGTGGATCAAAAGTTATTAAACATTTAATCAGTAGATACTGATAGTTGGTCATAGGCAGCTGCAGTTTAGGTCACTGAGGGTTAACTTAAACAAACACTACAGACAAGTTACACATAAAAACCTTTATCAAGTGAAATATTATGCTCAAATACAGTCTTTCCAACTACCACTCATAAAGCATAACGATGCTGAAGTTTACAGTTTTTATGGCCTTAGTGATGTGTATCTGTACATCTGCTTTTACCACATTTTCAACATGGTAAAAAATGTCACAAATCATAACTTTCTGTTCTTGCAGAGCCAGAAAAGATGGTGTCAGGAGAAGTATCCCTTTAAACTAGGCTTCTGCTACAATAAGCTGATTTATTTTATATCCCATGGGAGTAATGATGAATTAAGCATGAAAGAGCCAGAGCTTGAAAACTGTTTTCCATTTAGCCCCGGCCTTTCACTCAAATGAACAGTGAAAATGTGATACTAATATGCTACTGTGAACTCTGTGAAACTCTTAACACCTCTAATACTCAAATGGAAACCTGACTCTAGTCTGCTGAACTCATGTATTCCTTCAAAATCAAGAGGGGAAATCATCTAAACATGTAGCACATGGGAAATAGGTTAAATGATGTGTAGTCCCACATTAAGTGTACTACAACACCTACATATCAGTGAGTCAAGGGATCTAAAATAAATAAATAAATAAATAAATAAACACAGTCATAACGACTTTCCTGTGTGATATTAGTTAGCCTGTACCTGTGTTTGGAAAGTTTAAAAACTTAAAGAATGAGGTTCTGTTTAAAACACTGAGGTGTGTAATGTATTTGCAATTTTGTCACCTGTTTTCCATTTGATTGTCCTTTCTGATTGTTTGATTTGATGTTGATTATATTCTAACATACTGGAAGAATCTATATAGAATGTCTATAGTGTCTTTTCATTCAGGAAGACCTTAGTTTTCAGCCTAGTCCAGTAAAATAATAAATGAGAAGCATCTATTCTTGTACACAACTTGGGCTGCAATTGCTGGATCTGAGTTGTGATCAATGCAGAACAATCAGCAAAGAAAAAGGGACGATGGTTTCATACAGTTTCATTCACAGGAACCACTGACTGTATACAATTAGTGGATACAGTAATCGTGATGTCATCCTTTGGTTTTCTTACCGTGTAGTTTGTGACTAAAACTGTAAACTTCATCAAGAACTACAAAACAAAGTCTTTTTTAAGCCTCTTTTTGCAGATACTGTTAACTCCAAATACTGTTGAGCTGTCTGTCATAAACAAATTTGGTATTAAATACAGAGAGAGACTCAATGTCTGACTCAGCAGGTGAGTGAGCTGTCAAAAAGTGTAAAAAAAAAAAATATATATATATATATATAATAAATGTCAAAAACTTGACAGTCCTATCAATCAAAGCCCAACACAGAAGATATCGAAGAGTGTTATTTGACCTGAGATCAGAAAAATAAAAGAGGAATTTAAGTATGGACTACTAGATCACTAGAATGAATATGACTAGAATGAGACCTGGAAAGACTGGAAACTGGAAAAAGTTTAATGTATATTTACAGGAGCCAGGGCTTTTTTGGAGACATCCCGATAACTGACAATGGTACAACTTTAATCTCCTGAGACCCAGGAAAGTAAACACTTTGGATTTTTTTTACATTAAATGTTGCCTTGATTGGAAACAGCACAATGCAACATTTTTTCTTTTAGTGTTTTTTTTCCTGTTTTAACGCATAAAGACCCAGCATTATTTTTATGTCAGTTCCTAATGAATTTTCTCTATATCTAACCTTTCTTAAGTGATTTGTCACCATTTATTTATAATATTATCCACTGTATTTGTATTTTATCAGTATAAATCAGGCATTTTCTTCTATTTAATTTACTGATCATGAAGATGTTAATTAAAACTCAGATTATAGTTGAGGGTTATGATATCAAAAGCAGAGAAAACTGAAGAAAAATGACTTTTTCAGTCAAACATATCATTAAGTGAACATAAATCAAGCATTTCCATCCACTGTCATTGATCCAACTCCATGGGTTTTACTGGTGAATCAATGTTGCAGAAGATGACGGTGTTTCCACGTTCACTACGGAGCCTCTGAACGTCCAAATGCGTCATATCTGATGACCATGAAGAGACAACACACTTTAATTTACACCAATTATTTACATGTATTGATAGGATTAGTGGATCAACAGGTATTAAACAGTTTAAAACAGTAGATACTTTTGGTTGGTGATGGATGTTCGGGTCTTTATGGGTTAAGCAAAGCTATGAAACTCTTGACCCCCACAGATGACAAAAATGTCTGAGTCTGAGGATAAGATACTTCTACATTGGCTTCATTTTGGAGCTGAGGTATGAACCAAGAAAATCAGAGGCTACTGGAAAATGATATCCATAGGAATTTTCCCCCAGAAGACTATGTTTTTCTGTATCTGTCTCTAGAAAAAGACAAACAACTTAAGTGTTGTATTATTTATTTTACCAAAAAAGCATGTGTAAACTTTTCCTCGAACTGTCCATAGTTTTAAAAACAAAGCATTAAATGCCAAAAAGCAATTATTTCCAACAAATGCACAGTTACAGTGACCTTTATAGACTAGATAGTCGTCAAAAGTGGTATGAAATCTGGAGTTTGTCTAGGTTTGGGTTTGTAGTGAATTATACAGGCCCATAGAATCCTGACTCTTCTGTTATGGGTTAATCAGAGACAGTGCTCTAAACATTCACATGCCACCTGCTGCACCTCCCCATGTACCTGTTTTATGTCCTCCATGCCAAGCACCACCCCTCTGGGCACCCCTCGGCCTTCTGCCACCCCTTCCACCTCAGAAGGACTCAGCACCCGGTCCCATATTCTGAACCCTGCCATTTGTCCAGCAAAACCCTCTGCCCTGTCAAACCCCCCGCCTACAGAGTCCTGCTCCTGCCCCAGCACCACTGATCCACCTCCAGGAATCTCCCAGCCCTTCCTGAAGTCGGAGCCTGTGGAGGCGAGGCGGCGGTTATTGTAGTGCCAGAAACGACCCTGAATGGAGGACCAGACGACGCAGAGATGATGCCACCTGGAGTCCATAAGAGAGGAGATGGGAAGACGCCGAAAGACGGGGTCTCCAATGACAAAGTCCAGGGAGGGGAAGGATTTTGGTGCGAAAAGAGAAGAATAGGAAAGATGGGATGATGAGGAAGAAGCAGAGAAGGATGTAGACGAGACAGAGGAGTTACGCCCATACAAAACTAACTGGTTGTCATTGTCATGAGTGGCGTAGGAGAGCAACGTGCCCACATGAGAGGTGTCCACACGGAGCCACAGACACATAGAAAGTTCAGGAAGGTTGGGGAGACTTAAGGAGAAGGTGACGTAGTTCTGTTCAGAGGCAGAGGGGAAGAACAGCATGGAGTCCACGTTGCAAACTGCAGACAGAGACAGAAGACAAACCACAGTGGATGACATTCAGAAAAGAAGTTGTAGAGCTGGTTCAAAAAATGTACAATTTCTATGTCTTTTACAGTGTTAAAACTGATAAGTCATATTGGTGAAAATCAAAGAGGAGGTTCAAGAACTATAAATATCAGCAAATAGCCCTAATTACCTCCTACCAAAGAGGTTATGTTTTCATTGGGGTTTGTTTGTTTTTTTGCCTGTTTGTTTGTTAGCAAGATAACTAAAAAAAGTTATGGATGGATTTTGATGAAATTTTCAGGAAATGTTGAAACTGGCACAAGGAACAAATGATTTAATTTTGATGGTGATGGGGACGGACGGATTTTACCTCCACCAGGTATAACAGCAGAGGTTATGTTTTCATCGGGGTTTGTTTGTCTGTCTGTTTGTCTGTTAGCAAGATAACTCAAAAAGTTATGGACGGATTTGGATGAAATTTTCAGGAAATCTTGATAATGGCACAAGGAGCAAATGATTCAGTTTTGGTGGTGTTGTGTGTGTGTGTGTGTGGGGGGGGCAGCCTGATATGCCTTGGCAGAGGTCTGTGCTCTCCGAGTGCTTTTCCAGTTTGTTTGTTTGTCTGTCTGTTAGCAAGATAACTCAAAAAGTTATGGAAGGATTTTGATGAAATTTTCTGGAAATGTTGATACTGACATAAGGAACAAATGATTAAATAATTTTGGTGGTGACTGGGGTGGCTGATCTGCATTGGCGGAGGTCTGTACTCTCCAAGTGCTTTTCTAGTTCCTTGTGATTTTACTGTCATAACTGCCAGAATAAAACAAGATTGTACTTTTCTGCATGGATACATAAACTGGCATTGTTTCTGAACTAAAAAATATGTTTTGGGTAAATAATTGGGATTGTACATGTCAGTCTAATAATATAGTCATACAATAATACAGTCATATAGTAATAGTTTTAGGCGGTTACTTTAGTACAGAAAAAAATACACTAAAGATGCAATAAAATGACTTACAGTGTATTTAGTAATATTTAAACAAAACCACAATGTTTTTCTAACCATTGCCAAAGTGGTTTTAGGGGAAGAGGGAAGCAAATTCCTTTCACCAGTAACAAAGTCATGGAACTCATCCACTTCTGCAAACTACGTACACATATAATTTAACCCATAAAGACCCAGTGCTACTTTTACATCAGTTCCCAAATGTTTTTTTTCCTCTATATTTATTCTTTCTTAAGTAATTTATCAGCATTTATTCTAATATTAACCTCTGTGTTTTGCATTTATTTCAGTAAAAATCAGATATTTTCCTGTTTTTAATTTACTAATCATGTAGATATTCAGTATAGCTCATTTTAAAGTTGAGGGTTATTATATCAAAAGCAGAAAATAGAAGAAAGTGTGACTTCTTTAGTAAAATCTATCATTAACTGAACATAAATAAAGTGTCTCAATCCACTGTCATTGATCCAACTCCACTGGTTTTACCGGTGAATCAATGTTGTAGAAGATGACAGTGTTTCCATGTTCTCTACGGAGCCTCTGAACGTCCAAATGGGTCATATGTGATGACCATGAAAAGATGACAAACTGTATTTTACACCAATTATTTACATGTATTGATAGGATTAGTGGATCGACAGGTATTAAACATTTTTTATCAGTAGACGATTTTGTTCATCGGTGGATGTTTGGGTTTTTATGAGTGAAATGAAGGAGGTGATTTAGGTGGACGGTGAATACAGAGTGCAAATATTTTATTCTATGAAATGGGGAAATATATTTTTATACTACATCCTATCTGAATAATCGCTCCGTGTACCGCCCACTCCATTGTGAAGATTGAGATTAATTTCACATCCAACCTTGACACATCCCAGCAGCTTTTTGTCCTGTCACGCAGAGACTGTAAATGTCACAAGGTTCAGTGTGGATTATAGATGTTTTCCAGCATGAAATGAGAAAATGGATTTTACAGATGGGAGCAGAACTGAACATTAACTCCCACACAACCAGTGCTTTAAAAAACATATACTTTGCTTTGTTTAAAAAAAAAAAAAAAAAAAAAAAAAAGAGAGAGAGAGAGGAATGTTGCTTATGCTTACTGGTTGCATCTTTTTGACAACTGGTCGATCTGGGATTTTGTGCCTCAGTGGAAGTTGAAGGAAGTTATGTATGACTGAAGGCTCTTCCTTTGTGTTGCTGTCTTCCTCCCGTCCTTATCCCACACAGGAAGTCGGTGCTGGGGGGTCTGACTCTCTTTAGTGGGTTTAGGATGGAGTTGGACCTGGGTTTTTCTGTCTTGCAGGACTCCATGCTGGGTGGCGCCATAAGGTTTAGGAAGCAGCTGTTCTTGCGTGACTGGGTAGGGCCCGCGTTTGAGCCGGCAGCTGGATCTGAGACTGGGGATGCTGCATGTGTCGGCTGAGGTCATGTCCGGGGCTGAGGCTGAGAGTCAAGGGAGTGGAGTCCAGGGTTGCATACTGGGCTGGTCTCTGCAGATGGGCTTCTGCCTGGGGTCTCGGCCTCTGGATCTTCGTCTGCTTCGGTTGCTTTGCTCTGTTTTGCGGTGGAGTGAAGCGATCAGTCATGGAAAGTCCAAAACTTCCTGTCCTGGGTTGGGCATGTCCATCCAGAATCCCTCCTGGTCTCCTTCCTCTTTGCATCTGGCTTCTCTTGCGTGGATCATAATGTTCCTGAGGAGCGACATTGGAGTCAAAGTCATCTCCATCCCTCCACAAACCTCCACTGTTTCCTCCTCCCATTCCACCTCCAGTTCTCACTGAGCCGCCCCTCCAGTTGGATCACACGAAGCTCCTGTTTTTTTAAGGAATCCTGTAAACCTTTCAGGCCGATGAGCAGCTCATCACGTTGGATTTGCAGGGCCGCCAACCTTTCCTCTTGGTTCTGGAGCTCCAAGGTGAGGTTAGAAAAATCTTGACCAAGATCAGGTTTCTGTTTCTGGAATTGTCGACAGTTGTCCCTCAAGTTCCTCTCTATTAAAGCCATACGACCCTCCATCCGTTTGTTCTTCTTCTCAAGCTTCTTATTCCACTCTCTGGGATGAAAATCAACATGTGATTTTGTTATTTAACCCTTTCATGCATGAATTATGAGAACCTTGGTCAATATTTTTTTCTTGAGTGTTTTTATTCCTCTTTAGGCATTAAAAAAAACAATGCAATTGAATTTTTTTTTTTTATGAACCTATTTTTCGTGGAGTTACAAAAATGTCCACTCAACTGGATACCATGCATTTAATTTTTGAAGCAGAGAAACATGTATTTAAAACTCATCATCAGAAAGTTATATACTGTGTGAAAAATATGAAATAAAAACATTTTTAATGCCGCAAATCTGATGTTTTCTCACATTTTATCCTACTCAAATACTAGTTATTACTCATTTCATGGAGTTAATATCCTCTGAGACCCAGGAAATTGACAATTTTAGCTTTTTTAGACTAAAAAATTGTCTTGATTGGAAACTGCATAATGCAACAGTTTTTTCAGATACATTTTAAAAATTATTTTTATTTATTTATTGATTTTTTTTAATGGAATGTCCTTTGCAACGGACAGCATTTTAGTTAAACTGTCAAACTTTTGTCCCCTATAGAGGACACAATGCATTGCTGGGTCTCAGGAGGATATGCAAAAAAAAACAAAAAACTTTTTTTTTGTTTCAGAAAACTGTTAATTACAGTCTCATAACAATTAGCAATTGATTTACACTAAAACATGTTACTGCAGATCAGGTTTATCAAGAGCAGTAAAGTTACAGTAATGTATGAACTGCAGTGTACAGGATGATGCATAAGTGTCCACTGTGTTGGATGATATAGAACTAAAACAACAAAACCCATGAATATACAAGAGAACAGCTGGAGAATAACTGTCCACTGTAGTGACCAATATGCAGGAAAGGGTTAAAGCCCATGTGACAAAATTCAACAGAAACATTACTTTGACGTCACTGTCGTCTGCCTCTTACCTGAGACTGCCTAACTCCTGAGTTGTACTCTGTTTGAGATGTTCAAGATCATGTGACATGTGGTGGTAATGGTCATTCAGGGCCTGAACACGACTCTCCAACCCCCCAGAGGAGTTGCGGTTCTGGATCAGGGTCAGCATATCCAAGCGGGCCTGCGTCAGGGCCTGGAACTGCTGGAACTAACAGAGAAGCAAATGGCCTTTATAAAGATTTCTGCAGCTGTTTGGGAACAGACTTGAAGGGCAGGGAAGAACTGAAACCCAGAAACAAAAGAAAAGACTGACTTTATTTCCTAACAAGCGAACAGTGTTGCAAGATTTCATTTCCAGCTACTTAGTGTATTTTTATGCCTTTACTTTTGACATATGGGCAAGTGTTTTTGGAAGTTTCTGAGGAAGTTATTTCAGTGCTGTGACATGTCCACTGGGGTTTTAGTCTGGATTTAACAAACCTTACGGAGGTTTTATGACATGAAAGTTTGACATGTGACCATACAGTATGGTGTGGGTTTGTTGTTTTAACAAGATTATAATGACCACACATGCGAATCTCAGTCTCTGCATTAAAATAGATCTAAACTCTGTGGCTGCTCATTTAGAAGTGAGTATATAATATGATACAGATTTCCTGGGTCATATCCACAAATGTCTCAGAAATACAGAGCAAAGGCTTGAGTTTAAAAGTGTCCATTTCTTTCTGGTGCAATAGTAAATCCTTGTGCATAGTGAATTGCAAGTTTAGACAACATCATTTATTGTTATTGTAATTGTTATAATTGGTATTAAGTCTCATAATTTTAAAATAATTTTCAGCTAAACATTGAATACAAATTAGAATTCTTCATTTTAATAACACTTCATTTAGATTTATTTATCTTCTTACCTTTTTACAGTATTTTTTTTATCTAATGATATTCTGTTGTGATTTTAAGATATTTTGATAAGTTGCAAAAATTGTGACCTGAGACACTATTCAGGCTCCACTTTACTTAGAATGAGATGTGAAATTAAAGGAATTACCACTGAGCTGTTACTTTTACAGTCCTGTTAATATTATAAATGTACCATAATGTTGCTGAAAAGCAGACACTGTTAGCTAATACACATTCAAACACACAAACACAGTGTGATTCACACGAACCTGTTCATTGAGCCGTCGCAGTTTCTGTGACACTGGATCTGCTCCCTGGACCTTGATGGGTTGAATTTGCAGTAGGAGTATGTGAGCCAGGATCAGGGCCCAGTGAACAGGCCTGATGCCGCCCATGGTGCAGCAGAGCTGGGACAGATGCAGCTGAAAGCACGGCTCCCCTTCTGGAAGTGTGGAGGCGAAAGAACAAATAGAAAAAAAGACAGAAACAGACATAGCTGAAAAGGGATGGTCTTAATACACACAGGATGATAAACATATGCATGATCACAACACTCATACACTCCCACAGACTGGCATCCAAACACATTTTCCTTTTTCCCCTACTTCACTGGGGAACTGAGAGGTAGCACAAATGGATTTAACAGGTATTCAGTTTCTGTGTTCCTCTGTCTTTCAGTCTAAATCAAGATAAATCAACACACCAGAGATAATTAGAGAAGCAGTAGAGTTGATAAAATGGGGAGCTGAGCTAAGCTTACTGGTGTAACACACAGAAAAAAAATATAATGGCCCTCATTTTGTTACCTCCACCAGGAGGTATTGTGATCACTTTGCTTTGTGTGCGTGCGTGCATGCGTGTTTGTTTGTTTGTAAGCAAGATAACTCAAAAAGTTATGGAGGGATTTTCATCGGGGCCCCCCACCCCACCCCCACGATCACGAAATGTAATCATTTCTTCCTTGTGCCAGTATCAACATTTCCTGAAAATTTCATGAAAATCCCTCCATAACTTTTTGAGTTATCTTGCTAACAAACAAACAAACAAACAAACAAACAAACAAACAAACACACATGCACAGGGGGCAGATCTGCCTTGGCGGAGGTCTGCACTCTTTGAGTGCTTTTCTTGTTTTGTATTGAAATCAAAAGTAACAGATAAGAATACATTTATAGTTACCTTCTATATGTGTTTGAAAGGGCTTTAGATCATTACTGTTGGTGACTGGACTAATCTTAGTGGTGTAACACACAGATTAGGAAGAAATACAGTGGCTCTCATTTTGTTTTGTATTGACATCAACATGAACCGTAGACTTTGACACAGGCGACCAAAATGATCCGCTGATATAAAAAATTAAATAACTCTTGATCCACTAATCCTATCAATACATGTAAATAATTAGTATAAAATACAGTTTATCATCTTTTCATGGTCATCAGATATGACCCATTTGGACGTTCAGAGGCTCTGTAGTGAATGTGGAAACACCGTCATCTTCTACAACATTGATTCACCAGTAAAACCCATGGAGCTGGATCAATGACAGTGGATGAAAATGCTTGGTTTATGTTCACTTAATGATATGTTTGACTGAAAAGTCATTTTTCTGCAGTTTTCTCTGCTTTTGATACAATAACCCTCAACTTTAATTTGAGCTTTTATGGACGCCTACATGATCAGTAAATTAAATTTAGAAAAATACATGATTTTCGCTTAAGAATGCAAAATACTGAGAATAGCCAGCATGTCCATGTGGGCCCTATAAAGGGTTACATTTGGGCCGCATAAAAGGGTCACATGTGGGTTTGTCTGCAGTTTCCATGGTGACGCCACATGTGTTTGCCCATATCAGAATCAGAGATCTGAATATCTCATATTATTTATTTTTCACACTATTTATCCCACAATATTTACCTTCCATGTCATTTGCACTACTTCTCATGTTATTTGCACTACTTAAATTCTATGTTTTACGAATATCTTAGTTTGCAATACTTTTTATTTTTTTTAATGTAAATAACAGTGCCTTTTACTGATATTTGTTGTTATTTTACTGATATTTGCTGTCTGTCTGTAAATTCTTGCACTGAACCTGAGTGCTTTGCCTCAATTTCGTTGAACTTGGTACAATGACAATAAAGAGATTCTGATTCTGATTCTGATTCTGACGTGGGCAAACACATGTGGGGCCACCATGGAAACTGCAGACAAACCCACTTGGGACCCTTATATGCAGCCCAAATGTAACCTTTCTGGGGTCCACATAGACATGCTGACTAAATCACTTATGAAAAGTTCAAAATAGAGAAAAAAAAATCATTAAGGAACTGCTGCAAAAATAGCACTGGGTCTTTACGGGTTAATATTTTTTTAATGGCAAGTTTTTATATTTCCTACATAATATTTTGTTATATATCTTTATTTGTATATTATTTGCCAAACTTGAGTACAGTGGTTGCTTATATAATCATCACAATACATGCCTATTTGTTTGGTGTTTGGGGAGATTCCCAAAAAGTTTAGTCCCCCTCTAGGGCCCCAGTGATTGCTTCTTCCCTTGGGCCCGGACAGTGTTAAGTGACGGCTCTGCGTGACGGTACCTGAATGTTTGTTTGAAAGTGGAAAATCTACTGATGCGTGGGCTGAAGGAGAAGCAGACTGTACTTTCCTCTTCCCTCTGACTCAGTTTATCAGGGGTTCTGGCTCCTCTCCTCCTCTTCTCCTTCTGCTTTCTCTGAATGGCCCAATGGAGGAATCACACTGTAGTTTCCTCTTTTCTGTTTTCTGTACATGACTGTGTTACAACATTTGGGCAGGCTCATCTAACGTGCACTCACGGACAGAAAACAGTGAGAAATTAGCATTTTTCAGCTGCATGAATTTCTTCATCAACATGCTGATATATCTGATATGGGATGTTTCACTTCAGTTTCTCCTGTGGAAACCCTGTGTAAATGCAGCTTTGAGTTTCATTATGACATTGTGGAAAACCCTGGATGACAGGAAGCTTCATCAGTTCAGAAGAGGATGTTCAGACCCATTTTTTCTTCCAAATCTCAAGCTCTACTGTGGTCAGTCGTTCATGACAGAGGGTGGATCTAATGGATGGATGTCACAGACTTTAACATCTTCTCGTCAGGATGCTTTTAAATTTTGTTCAGAGCTTTTAAAGTGAGACCTCCTGCTTTTTTTTGTTTAACCTAGATCACTGCTTGTAGCACAGATCAGATACAAAGCACACTTTAGATAAAGTCATCATCTGCCGCAGACATGAGTGAAACGACGTCTCTGCTGAACAAAAGGTCAACGTCTGAATCCAAGGTAGGAATTTTTTCAAACTAATTTTCATTTATACTTTTCTTTTTTTCTTTTGTTCAGACAAGATATAGTTTTTAGATGTTACTCGCTGCTTGTGTGAACAAAAGAAAAAAAGAAAAGTATAATTACATTAACAGAAGACAGAGTGAACATCATTGGCCTTAATTTTCATTTCTGTTAAACTCTTACACAGCTCATATATTGTTTCTGTTTTACATGTATGTGCATAGTTTCAATAGGCTTTGCTATCTGAACTTTAATAAGATTTTAATTTTAATATTAATATTAATTCCAATACTATGATACCACTTTAACTAAAAAAGAAGAAGAAGAAGAAGAAGAAGAAGAAGAGGAAGTATATTCTGAGACGTAGGTAATTAAAAGTTTTGGCTTTGGCATAATGCAACAGTTTTTTCAGATAAGTTTTTTAGTTTTTTGTTTTTTTATATATAGAATGTCTTTTGCAGTAGAAACTCTTGTCCCCTACAGAGGACAAAAATGCATTGCTGGGTCTCAGGAGGATAATATGCATTTAATTTGGCTGCAGAAAATGCAGAAAATAAGAAAAGTACAAAAACTTACAAAGAGTTATTGTTTCAGAGTGCATTATTTAACTCATTATACTGTAACACTATACCCGGCAATGCATTTTTGTCTTCTGTAGGGGATAACAATTTCACAGCTTTATTTAAAAAATAAATAAATTAACAAAACAGAATCAAAAATCGATTTATCTGTTGTAGTATGCTGTTTCCATTCAGAACAATTACCAAAAAAAAAGCCAAATTTTTATTTTCGTGGGTTCAAGAGGTTAAAACTGACCACTCCTCAGGCTTTACTGTAATAAGTAATTGTTGGGTTTTCTACTTTTCACTTTGAGTCACTGTGGAAACTCTGATCACACTTCCTGATTTAAGAAGACCCTGCATGAATAACCATTTTGTAAATATCTTTTTATTTAGGAGATGGTATTTTTTTAAGGAAGTTCTTAAGGAACTTCCTTTGTAAAAATGACATGATGGAATATATGATGACAGAGCTTTGATTTTCCCATGTTGAAAGGTGTCGGTCATAAAGATGTAACAAGACATAAATCAGGCAATGACACAAGACAAAAAAGTACATAAAAGATGCAACAAGATGATAGGATAGAAATGAGGTAAAATAAAGAGTTTCAAAAAAGACAGTGGAAAAGACAGTCAGTCAAGCTTTTCCAACAAGAGTATTTTTGTTTGCTTTATGTTTGCGTTGCTGCCTATAGCTAAGACAACAAGGCTACATTCAGACAGCAGGTCTTGATGCACAATTCGGATTTTTTGGTATATTAAGATTTTTTTACACATTAAATGCAACTTCTATCAGTTTTGAGTATGAACTGAACGCGACCCTGAAGTGACCCGCATGCACAAAAGAGGTCCAAGCGTAATACGTGACCATGCAGGCACGCACTGTGTTTACGGAACTAAGTATGTGTTTCTCGCCGCTAATCCTCCTGGGACGCAGAATTGTGACATTTGTCGCATTTCAATGACGTAAAGGTCAGATAAATGCAATCTGGCTGTTCAGACTGAAGTCGCGTAGGACCACATATAAAAGTGGCCTGGGTCAGACTTTAACCCTTTCATGCATGAATTATGAGAACCTTAATGGGTCAAAACACAGTGATGTCCCATCAGAGAGCGAACTTTAATTGATTTCCATTCCAACATTTATTTCAGTATAAAGTAGCTCCTTGTTTTGGATAATCCCTTATGGTCCAGCTAAAGCAAAAATGAATTTGAAAGTAAAAATGTGGGTGAAATTGTCTCTAAAATGTCCCTTCAGAGATATTTTGAATACCGTTTTTTGACCCTAATCAAAATATATTTCCTGAGTGTTTTTATTCCTCTTTAGGCATGAAAGAACACAATGCGACTGAAATTTTTTTTATGAACCTATTTTTCATGGAGTTGCAAAAATATCCACTCAGCTGGACTTCATGCATTTAATTTTTGAAGCAAAGAAACATGCATTTACTGATACACTGTGTGAAAAGTATGAAATAATTTTTTTTAATGCTGCTAATCTGATGTTTTGTCAGATTTTAACATACTCAAATATTAGTTATTATTCACTTTATGGAGATAATATGCAAAAAAAAAAACTTTTTGTTTAAGAAAAATGGTTCATTACAGTCTAATAACAATAACAAGCAATTGATTTACACTCAAACATGTAAATGTAGATCAGATTGATCAAGAACAGCAAAGTTACAGTAATGGTATGAATGTCAGTGAATGAGATGATGCATAGGTGTCTACTGTGTTGGCTGATATGGAACTGAAACAATAAAATCCATAAATTTACAAGAGAACACCTGTAGAATAGCCATCCACTGTAGTGACCACTATCATGAAAGGGTTAAAAAATTGGATTTGTGTCTTTAACAAGTTAGATACAGGTCACATATGGGCAAAAAAATCGGATTTGGGCCACATTTGCCTGCAGTCTGAACGTAGCCTTAGAGACACACTTGCCACACCATAAGTGATCATCCTGACATTCCAGCAAAGTCAATTTTATTCAACATCTTTTAGAAAAGTAGACAGTAATAAGACATAAAGTACATGAGATATTTTTGTACATTTAAAATCTGAGTAGAAAAAAATTTATCAAATGGATTTTTTTCATTTCAATCTGAAAGACTTTGGGAGCCATTGATCCATGTTGTTCACATTTTATGTTCATTCACATCTGTGCAGATCAATAACTCCAAACTGTTCCTGGCTGTCTTCGCTGCCGTCCTGGGGAACTTTAACTTCGGGTATTCTTTGGTTTACTCGTCCCCCGTCCTGCCAAAACTCAAAAGTCCTGATGCTGACCCTCGGCTTAGGATGGACACTGAGCAGGCGGCCTGGTTTGGCTCCATCTACACTCTGGGTGCAGCCGCCGGTGGGCTGGGTGCGATGCTGCTGAATGACATGATTGGACGGAAGCTGAGCATCATGATGTCAGCGGTGCCATCAACTGTTGGGTGGGTCCAGTATTAGTCCACAGGTTATTGTAGGTGTCATGAAGCCTACATCAGGATGTAACTGTCCATGTGTGTGTCTTAGGTATGTGCTGATGGGAGGGGCTGTTGACCTGTGGATGCTCCATGTGGGACGCTTCCTGACAGGTGTTGCTGGGGGGATGACGGCTGCATCCATACCTGTAGGTTACCATGGTTGCAGATTTTTTTTTCCCATTTTACTCCAGTTCTTTAAACCAAAACACTATCAATCTACATGGCTGTAAACATGAATTTCACTGAAGTTGATTAGAATGATTTCACATAGATTTTTTTGCATGTGTGTGACTGTGTCTGTGTCGACCATGTGTGTCTATCACAGGTCTACATCTCAGAAATTTCCCACAAAGCAGTGAGAGGCACTGTGGGCTCCTGTCCTCAGATCACTGCTGTGTTTGGAACATTATCGCTTTACGCCCTGGGTATGAACATACTCCATAAATATCAGAACTATACTACCTATACTAACTATAGTGATATCAGAACTATATTCTTTACTTCAATCTACAGCTGTAGTTGTCAAACTTTTTACAGTGGAGTACCCCCTGAAATACACTTTTTTAGTCAAATATCCCTTACTCTTGCTTCACCATTTTTGACTGAAAAAAAATTAGGCAAAATTTTTTCCTGTGCCAAGGGTGTCTGTTTATGTTTTTAAAACCTTGTAAAGAAACAACATATAATTAACTGTGACATACAGGGTGGGGACGCAAAATTTACAATGAACATTTAGTTGTTTTTTCTCAGCAGGCACTACGTCAATTGTTTTGAAACCAAACATATATTGATGTCATAATCATACCTAACACTATTATCCATACCTTTTCAGAAACTTTTGCCCATATGAGTAATCAGGAAAGCAAACGTCAAAGAGTGTGTGATTTGCTGAATGCACTCGTCACACCAAAGGAGATTTCAAAAATAGTTGGAGTGTCCATAAAGACTGTTTATAATGGAAAGAAGAGAATGACTATGAGCAAAACTATTACGAGAAAGTCTGGAAGATACTATTAAAGAAGAATGGGAGAAGTTGTCACCCCAATATTTGAGGAACACTTGCGCAAGTTTCAGGAAGCGTGTGAAGGCAGTTATTGAGAAAGAAGGAGGACACATAGAATAAAAACATTTTCTATTATGTAAATTTTCTTGTGGCAAATAATTCTCATGACTTTCAGTAAACTAATTGGTCATACACTGTCTTTCAATCCCTGCCTCAAAATATTATAAATTTTGCTTCCCCACCCTGTATATATATATATATATATATATATATATATATATATATATATATATATATATATATATATATATATAAAAATTTAATTAAATTTTGTATGCAAAATATTACGGTGGTCAACAAGGACCAAACAAATTGCAACTACGTCTCAGTTAGAGAAAACAGCTGCAAGTACAGAAAGGATGCAAATTCACAAACTCAAACACAAATCTAAGCAATTTACAAAAAAGAGGAACGTGGTGCAAATGAAAAAAATGGGCTGCAAGAAACAAAAACAAATGCATACTCATCAAATGCTCTGCGAATAAAGAAATGATGCAAACCAAGAAAACATCTGCAAACAAAAAACGCTGCATTATCAGTCACTACAACTGAAGTGCTCCAGACCTGTAGGGGGCAGCATTTATAGACAACAGACTAGTGTCAAATATAATCACATAAAAGTTACATGACCACGCTACGCCATATCTTCCATTTGTTCCCACTGTAGTTTGAAACACTGTCAGTCAGCTGTTCTCCGTCTCTCTCTCCATCTTGTGTCTCTGCATTGAGCTGTTCTGCTGACAGCGCCCCCTACAGGTTTGGAACACTTCTGTTGTAGTGACTGGTTATGCAGCGTTGTTTGCAGATGTTTTCTTGGTTTGCATCGTTTCTTTATTTGCAGAGCATTTGATGATTATGCATGTGTTTTTGTTTCTTTTGTTTCTCAAATAAACTCATTTTGAATAATATAAAATAGAAATGTTCTTAAAATTTTACCAAAGCTTAAACAAGATGATTGACAATTAAACTATTATATTGTGTTTTATATTTCAGCATTAATTCTCAATATTTATTTTGTATTTGGTACATGATGACTTATTTAAGGTATATTTCCCCCAAAAAATTTCAAGTACCCCCGGGGCTTCTTCCAAGTACACTTTGGGAACCCCTGATCTACGGCAATGCTTCGTATTCTGTCAGTTTGTAGCACTGCTGCACTTTGAGAACCATGCATTTCTGATCAAAAGAAAAAAGAGATTTTTAATCACACAAATTAATGTTTTACTGCTATTGAAGGCTGCTATCTGAAACAGATATTTGAACAGCATTTCACATGTTCCTATGTTCTACTGTATATTCATGATGTGCAGCTCTGGTGGTGCCGTGGCGGTGGCTGGCAATAGCAGGAGAGGTGCCAGCGGTGCTAATGGTTATTCTGCTGGTGTTCATGCCCTCGTCTCCCAGGAGGCTCCTCTCCTTGGGAAGAGAGCAGCAGGCTGAGAAGAACCTCCGCTGGCTCAGGGGAAACAACTACGACACACGCTCTGAGATCAGTGAAATACAGGTGAAAGGCAGACACAAAGAATGTTCTACTGAGTCCCTGGACAGTGGACACCCCTAAAATAGATGATTTAGATGAAAAATTAATAATGATCACCAAAATATCATATATCATATGTCCCAAAAAAAATTGCAATCAGACTTTCTGCAATGATGACCTTAAAAATAGTGAATCAATCAAAATGCAATTTCATGGTATGAAACTACAACTTATTACCTACATCTTGCAGAAAACCCCATTTGATTTGCTTCAGTGGTCAAGGAGAAATGGGGATCTTTGTAAAGCATGTCAGGAGTCCCTTCCCCCCAAGTTTTGTAAGGAGACGCGTTGTCCATTGTGTTCACGCCTTACAAATACGAAGTTGTTCATTGTGTTCTTGCACAAAAATATCTCTTTTGAAAACATGACTGCTTGTTTCTTTTCATTTTCAACTAATGAAATGAATGATGAATTACATCAAAAAGGAAGCAGATTTCTGAGTTTTGCAAACGTTGGTACGATGCAAAAATTAATGATTAAATAAAGATGTTAAATTATTAACACATGGAAGAGTGGATTGAGCTCTTCCTCCTTTTGGGCTTTCTGTTTTCTTTTTTCTATCTTTTTTCATCAAGATGATCATGAACAATAATATTTGAACATTTTCAAATTGACACTGAACTCTTCCCTTAACAGCTAAAAAAAAATTGGTTCTTGGTTAAAATAAAATAATATAAATGCTCAACATAGCACACTGAATAACAATGAACACAATGAATAACTTTGTATTTGTAAGGCGTGAACACAGTTGACAGCGTATCTCCTTACAAAACTTGGGGGGAAGGGACTTCTGACATGCTTTACAAAGATCCCCATTTCTCCATGACCACTGAAGCAAACTGAATGGGGTTTTTTTTGTAAGATGTAGGTAATAAGTTAAAGTTTCATACCCTGAAATAGCATTTAGATTGTTTAATTATTTTGAAAGTTATCATTGCAGAAAGTCCGATTGTAATTTTTTTTTGGGACATGAAGTATGTATACACCAATCAGCTATAATACTCTGACCACTGATAGGCAAAGTGGTATTAATGTTAATTATTACATTACAATGGGACCTGTCAGTGCGTGGGATATATTAGGCAAAAAGTGAACATTTAGCCAGTAAAATAGGTAAGAGTAGGGATCTGAGCAAATTTGACAAGGGAGGAATTGTGATGGTCAAATCACTGGGTCAGAGCATTTCCAGATGTTGTTGTTCATTCCCAGTGTAAAGTGTTTAGTACCTACCAAAAGTATCTAAAGAACAACAACACCACCATCTAGGTTCCCATATTTCCACTAAACCAGCTCTGACCCGAAGTCTTGACTCCACCAGACCTCTGAAGGTGTGCTGTGGTATCTGGACCAAGGTGTTAGCAGCAGATCCCTGAAGTCCTGGAGGTAGAGAAGTGGACCTGCATGGATCAGATTTATTTGTCCAACACCCCCCACAGATGATCTGTTGGGTCTGAGATTGGAATGTCCTTCCTTAGTCCATTTTTGGTCAGTACAAACCACTGCAGACCAGGAATACCCAATAAGACCTGCAGTTGTGGAGATGCTCTGACCTAGTCATCACCGTTACAATATGGACCAGGACAAAGGCACTCAGTTCCTTATGTTGATCATTTTTCTAGTCCCAGCAAATCAGCTTCAAGGACTGTAATTAAATCAACATCATTACCATTTCTCCTGTCAGTGATCAGAATATTATGGTTGATCGGTGTTGCGTTACATACATTGCCCGGCTAAAAAAAGTTCCACATGCAATATTTGACTGCACCACCTTTGGTTTTGATTACAGGAGACATTCACTGATTTCTTTTTTGCCACATAATGCTTATATAGTGTCACAATAAGGTTCATAATATTTTTTTTCCATCCATAGTTGTATTAATTTTTGATTATGATGATGGAGAATCGGACCGCTGCATTAAGTCTTCATCACATCCCAAATTAGAGTCTGGACTTCATGGAGGCTAATCCATTTGTGGAAATGATGTCTCATTCTCCCTGAACCATTCTGTCATAGGTCTGATGACTCTGATGAATCCTGGCATTGTTCAATCTTTTTGACATCAGAGACATGAGAGACTACTTTCTGCATCAGTTAGAGTTAAATAACCTGTTACAGCTGAAACATTATTAACCACTGCAGTATTCACCGATGGAAGGATCTGAACTATTTGCTTAGTTAAATCAAGTGAATGTCTCCTGTAATCAAAACCAAAGGTGCGGTGAAATATTGCATGTGCAACTGTTTTTTTGGCCGGGCAGTGCATAAATATCACATGCACATGCATTGACATCAAAAACATCTATATCAGGGGTGTCAAATTCATTTTAGTTCAGGGGCCGCATTCAGCCCAATATGATCTCAAGTGGGCCAGACCAGTAAAATAAAAAGGTGAAAAAAGTTAAATTAAATTATGATGTTCACATCTAAAAAGTTTCCTTAAAAATCTGAATAATAGGAACAACTTGAAATGTCTTAAGAAAAATAAGTGACATTTAAAAAAATATTCGGCCTCAGTTTATCATTTACACGTGTACATTATAACTTAGAGATCACGGTGGATCTACAAATACACGTACATTTAATAACAGAGTGTTGGTAAAATTGA
Organism: Sphaeramia orbicularis; assembly: GCF_902148855.1. Lineage (NCBI taxonomy): Eukaryota > Metazoa > Chordata > Actinopteri > Kurtiformes > Apogonidae > Sphaeramia > Sphaeramia orbicularis. The sequence goes on along the minus strand of NC_043964.1, from coordinate 39,381,283 downwards.
ATTTACTTCTCTTAAGACATTTCAGGTTATTCATATTTGCTTAGGTTATTCAAATTTTTTGTAAAAGTATAGTTTGTTATTGTAAACATTTTCATGTAATTTTACTTTTTTACACCAAAACAAAGAGAAAATTAGCGGTTGTCATTATTTACAGGATATTATGATAATATTTTACTGCTCTGATCCACTTGAGAACTAATTGATCTGTATACATCTGTATGTGGAACCTGAATTAAAATGATTTTGACACCATCGATTGTTAATTTCTTCAGTGTAATTTTTGTATTTCACAAATTCATCCCATGGGCCGGATTGGACCCTTTGGCGGGCTGTATGTTTGACACCTGTGATCTATATTATAAAAGCCAAGTGGCCTCTGTATGTGTGCGTGTGTGTGTGTCTCGGGATTCACACAAAATCTCAAAAGAGCCGACTGCTGCAGTTTGGCATACTTTTGTATTTTTGGTTAAGGAACAGACTAGCAAAAACAGCAAGTTGATAGGACCAATATTTTGGGAGATATTAGTAATTTTGGAATGCAATACCCTTACAATCACGTTGCTATACTCAGAACACTTTGGCGGTGACTGCTGGAGAAATGTGGTACAGCATGCACGAATACACAACGGCATAAAAACTACCACATCTAGAACCTGTGGATCCCCACAGGTCAACATGCTAGTATACATATATTCATATTTACGACACATGTACATACCTAAATTTCTGAATATGTATTTCCACTGAGTCATCTAAATGCAGAGTAGCATGGTTCGATGTGTTTATCTTGTTCTGTACATGTATCTCTCAATGCAGCACAGCATCAACACACAGAGTAAAGTCACACTGTCCCAGCTGGGTACACCCGTCTATTACAAGCCAATCATCATCTCAGTGGTGATGCGCTTCCTGCAGCAGATGACGGGCATCACTCCTGTTCTGGTTTACCTGGAGCCCATCTTTAACGAAAGCAAAGTCTCTCTGGAGCCTAAGTAAGACAAATTCCTCATCACACAAGTCATCTTTTACTCATTGCCTACACTGAACTTCTTTACCTTGTATTTGTATCTGTAAGGTATGACGCTGCTCTTGTGGGTGTAGTTCGCCTCTTTTCTGTTGGCTTGGCTGCCATCTTGATGGACAAGGCGGGACGCAAAGCTCTGCTCTACACATCAAGCCTGCTAATGTTTGCATCCAGTCTTACTCTGACCATGATCTCCCACACCACACCTTGCCATCCAGATCCTGCCCCGCCGAACACCACTGCACTGGACCATGTTGGCATTGGAAGTAGTTTAGGTGCAAGCAACCCAGTTAGCCCGAGTGTCATCCCTATCATAAGCACCATGGTGTTTATATTTGGTGAGTACGCAAAGCAACTAATTTACTGAAAATCCACAGTCTGTCCGTGCCTTAACCCTATAACACCAAACATATCATGTTTGATACATGAGTTTTGAAGCCCTATACATGATCAGTGGGATATTTTTTTCTTGAAAAACCCGATGTATACAATTAGTTACATGCAATACACGGATAATCCACCAGGGGGAGGAATTCATTCACCAGAGGCCTTTCCAGTGACACTACAAGACTGACATTAATGAAAAAGGAGGCAGAACTTTGCCAATTTTGAAAAGGAACTGCCAATTTGTTAGACATGTTTGTGTTATATTATGTTTTTGTTTGTTCAAAAATCATAATATTTGAGCATTGATCTCAATGTATCAAATATGATACAAAATTGGAAAATCATACATGGAAATTGATATTTGAAAAAAAAAAAAAATCTGTTGTTCAGAAGGACCAATAAAGGCTCCAGTTTCAAAGAACTGGAATTTTCTGTCAGTGAGTGAATGGTTCAGGCTTTACAGGGTTAAAAAATAGTTCTGGTTTTTCAAAGTGGTGTTGTTTAAGCTAATTATCAAGATCACAGTTTCATTTTGGAGAACTGATACTGCTCTGGATATAGCCACATGCAAAAAACAAAAAAACTTTAAAAAGCCAGTGCTTCTATGTCAGTCATGTCTTTCTCCAAAATTAGCCAAACTGACTGATCTGCTGCATATAACACACTAGATATGTTTCCATCCAGGTGTTTTTATCCATAATTTCAGTTTGTAGATAGAAAAAGCCTGAAAAGAATCGCTGGAACTTTGCAAAAATGCAAATAAGTCTGATGGAAACTAATTTGGGGCATAATTATGTCTGCATATGTAGAGTACTAAAGAAACTGAAACAGATGCTTTATTCACAGACATTATAGTGACAGTGAATTACAGAAATACCATATTAGATACAAAACATCAACGAAGAACCATCATGTATAAAGGACTGCAGAAAGAACATCCACAAATTGGAGAATAATGTGAAAAAACTTTAGATGATTCAGATGAGTGGTTCAGCTCCTTAAACCCATCACCTCCTCAAACAACAGCTCAGGTACACACAGTACTTTTAATGGGAAAATGTTCAAAACAAGATGAGATGATATTCTGAAAATTCTGTCAAAACTTCTAATACATTTAGAGGAAACCCACTCACTGACTATGAATATGCATGTCATACATTTTTCACTGGCTTTTAGGATTATTGTTGATTATTGTGTGTCAATCTTTTTATTCAAGAGTTAGTCAGAAAAACATCCATTATTTCAATTTGTCCACATTGTGAAAAATAAGCACAGAGTGAACAAACCAAAAGTACAACAGAGGAAAGCAAACACAACAAACACACATTTTAACAATCCTCATCCACCCCCCCATCCCAGGACTCATGACATATCACACCAAGGGAGGCCACATAAATTCTAAATATATTCAGGTTGGGTTATCAGTATATTGTTGAAGGGGATGCGCCAAATCTGATTAAATTGGTGTAACTGTTGATTATTGTAAACTTTTTTCTTCAGCAAGATCTTCCCAAATTTTTATGATTCGTTAGGTGGAAACGCAATAAGTAAAAAGCTAACATTACGCCATCAACTAACTCAAATCACCACCATTAAATTTCCACTTGGGAGTTTAACTTCACTCTGATCTCTTCATCAAACCCTTCCTCTTCCTCTTGACATAACCGCAAGTTGCCAATAGATGTGATAATTTGCAAGATCAAATACATTTCTGTGAATGTGGATGCGTGAGTTGTTGCGTTTTTGTGTTCAGGTGATGATGTCTAATGTCCCAAACAACCTTTCATTTCAACACCTGACATGTTAAATGTTCAAAAGTCGACCAGACATCCAACTAAAAACCCACTGACTCCACAATGATGGAACCAGAAGTGGAAAACACAAAGTCATTTCAGAGTTTTTAGACTCTGTAGTCAAGAGCAAACAGAAATGCACTGAATTAACACCATTGTCTTCATTATACTCTTTATACTGTGACATCTTTAATATAGCTGTTGACTTTGGGTCACTTTGTGGTTGTCTCCTAGGATACGCCATGGGCTGGGGCCCAATCACCTGGTTGCTGATGTCAGAGGTGTTGCCACTGGTTGCAAGGGGTGTGGCCTCGGGTGTGTGTGTGACGGTCAGCTGGTTGACGGCATTCATGCTCACACACGCCTTCACACACATGGTGGACAGGTACGGCCTGTACGTGCCCTACCTGTTATTTACAGTTGTGTGTGTGCTCTGTCTGCTGTTTAATGCTGTATGCATCCCAGAGACTCGCAAACGTTCACTGGAGGAGATAGAAAACTATTTTAGGACAGGACGCACATTCACTATCAACAGAAGTCCATCTGTTTTACAGTCGAGCTGACACCGTATAAGATGTTAATGCACTTCTACTAGCAGAAACGACTAAATGTTGGATTTCACCCTAGCAATATCAAGCTATGATTCACTAAGGTAACAGATCAATAAACCGTTAATCATCATTATCAAATTTTATATATGTAGTGCTACATCATAATAAAAGTTATCTCATGACACTTTACTTTTAGAGTTGGTCCAAGCCAGTTTACAGAAACCCAACAGAGTCCTCCAGGAGCAAACACTTGGTGACAGTGGTGAGGAAAAACTTCCTGTTAACAGGCAAAACCAGGAGCAGACCCTGACTCCTGGAGGATGGTCATCTGCCTTGACCATTTGGGGTTACAGAGAGAGGGTTAAAGGAAGAGAAAGAGAGATTGGAGGAGGGGGAGAAACAGGGGGAGACACATGGATGCACAGCAAACTGAACTAGAACTGTTGAAAACAAGAATTGCTGTTGCTAGTAATAATAATAATAATAATAATAATAATAATAATAATAATAATAATGGATTGGATTTTATATAGCGCTTTTCTAGACACCCAAAGCACTTTACATTATTGATCCCTTATTCATTCGCTCTCATATTCCCCCTCTGGTGGTGGTAAACTACACCTGTAGCCACAGCTGCCCTGGGGCAGGCTGACAGAAGCATGGCTGCCAACGGCCCCCCCGACCACCACCAAACATTCATACACCAGTGTGAGTGGCACTGGAGGCAAGGAGGGTGAAGTGTCTTGCCTGAGGACACAACGGACTGACTAGGATAGAGTGGGATTCGAACCGCCAACCCTTCGGTTGTTGGACGACCTGCTCTACCACCTGAGCCAAGTACATTTACATTTACATTTATGCATATGGCAAATGTTTTTTTCCAAAGCGACTTACAGGGGAAAACCAATCAAATCAATCAATCAATCAAATTTTATTTATACAGCTCTAAATCACAACAAAAGTTATCTCATGACACTTGACATATAGAGTTGGTCAAAAACCAGACTCTAAGCCAATTTACAGAAACCCAACAGAATCCAGTAGTATCTATAACTGTTAATACTCCAAATACAGGTACTAACAGTGAATATACTACGACTGTAACTGTTAGTACCAATAATAGAAACCTCTACCATCTATATATAATAAACACTATCACAACTGTATGGATAAATGAATGATGACGATACTATTAAAGATCTAATATACAGTATTACATTGATTCTATGCTGTAAATGAATGAATTTATTTTGGTTTTACATCAATCATTGTACTCTACATCAATCGTAATAAACATAAAAACCAAAAAAGGAATAGGCTAGAAGCAAAAGCTTATTTTTTTGCCTATCATTTTCAACTAATACACTGCTTACATCAACTTAAATGTGTACAGCATCAAGCATTCACACCTTAATAATTAAAAAAAAAAAAAAAAAAAATCAACAACAAAAACACATCTACCACCTCAGTTAAATATTTCTGAAAAATTTAAACTTGAAGTACACTTAAGAAAAAAAAAACTTCACCAAAGGAGTGGATAACTTAAATGCATCATAAGGTCCATTCCATAATTTCACACCCACAATTCCAATTCATGTAGACTTTACATCTGCCCTCACTTTAATCCACTTACACATGAAAATCTCTGAAATTTGAATTACTCTCTTAATTCCAAGAAACCACGACTGGTCTTTGAGACAATACTATATTTATCCTTCATGTTCCATATACCTATTTAGAAACAATTCTTTACACCTCTTTTTAAATACATTTATGTTTGTACTTTAAAATGGGCTTAAACACAAATCGCAAAATACAAATAAGCATTTTCCTTTGTCATTTAAAGATTATTAAGCATGTGAACAGCTGTTTCATGAACAAAACTGGTTCATCCAGACAGGAAGTGATGCTTCCAGTACTCTGGGTGGTTCAACAGGTCAGGTCACATTGTGCTGTCATTGTCGCAGGTTTGACTCATGACCTGTGATGCAGGAAACTGCCTCACCTGTACACATCATATCAATCATAGTGTTTAAATGAGTTTCTGTAATACAACAGATCACTATATTTGGAGAATGGAAATTTTTTGGGGCACAAACACACAGGAAAAATCCAATGTTACAATATGTTTTGTGGATTGTTAAATTGATTGTAAGGCTTTATAGATTATAATAAAGGTGTGATTTGTGTACATACTAATGTGTGGATGGTGTCTGTTATGTGAGTAAAATGTATTAGGTATGGCATGTTCACAATTGGAGGTGACTAAATCTTTATCTCTGTCACAGACTCTGCATACTTATATAATTATATACAATTAATTGGACAGATGAACCATGATGTCAGTCATTGTTTTTTGATTTGCTGTTCTGAAGCCAGTAATTTGTGTTTGATGTTGTTATCTTGAATTTTTTGTAGCTGGAAGTAACCTCTTCCACACCTCCATGGTCTTCACTGGGTGAGATAATAATGATAAACGCTACTTTCTGGCACAGTAAAACAATGAACTTCATCAAGCATTCCATGGCAAAGTCACTTGATGGTCTTGATAATGTCATCTATTAACTACAACTACCCACAACTGTCTGTTAGGACACATACTGTACATTTCACATCCGTCTATCAAAGCACAACATGACAGACTTCAACATCTTCTATTCAACCAGAGATCTTATTAATAGAAGGAAAATCTATAAATGGACCACCAGATCACTTTGAACAGGGAATATCATGTACTAAAAGACATTATTTCTAGTGTCACCTTCACTGAGATTCCAAGTTAGACTAAGTAATGTTAAATAATAACCTTAAACCATGCATCATTTCTGACTCTCAACAGGAAACAATCTTTGAGTCATTACTTACAGTAACACTAAAAGGTAATAGTCATAAATGCACATTGCTGTTGAGAGAAAAACGACCATGGAAGTTATGTGGGTCTTGGTATTTATGAAATGACATAGGAGCCATTATCTGAAGTGTTTATTTAGGTTCGTCTTATCTCACTGTAATCACGTACAAAACATTGGACTGCACATGTATTTTTTATAGAGGAAAGAAAGAAGCTCATAATTAATTAATTGATGGTTTTCAGTATTTTTCGTGACACTTCACCAAAACAAAACAGCAGCCCGCCTCATGGTGTCTTCTCTCACATTTAGAGCCTTACCCATGTGCACAGTGTTTATATACTTGCAGGAACATAGGCTATTTTTATATTTCCGGCTCTGCCCACTTCTCTCATTCTTTCTCGCTATCAAAGTGTGTCTGAATTGATCTGTCACTTCAACAATAAACTGTTAACTTTTTGTCTGCGTCATCTGCTTCATCACCAAAACAAAGTGGATGGCAATTCTGGACATTACTACAGAGATTAACATCAACTGCAAAGTCACTGAATTGATGCAGTGAACAGTGGAGCTGCGTTCACTGCTGGAAGGTTGTGGGTTTGATTCCAGTACCAACCAGTGTGGGCCTCCTGTGTAGAGCAGTGTTTTTCAACCATGGGGTCGCCTGAAATTTCTAGTAATTGATTTAAAACAAAAACCCAAAATACTTACTAATAAAAAATATATGTTGAGTTGACAGAGACAATCACAATCCATAACAGACATGACAAACTGTGAAGCTGAAACTGAAGCACTGTGGTACTGTTTATCTTTCAAATGTTCATTGTGGTCAGTTTCAGATGCTGCAGCTCTTTCATAATTCATAGTTTGAGTTCTTGTTTGTTCAGTATTAATTGTCAGCCTTGTAAATCCAAGATGGTCTGACTGTACATATCTTGACCAAGGAAAATAAAATTCTCTCTTTGTGCAGTAATCTACACCTGGCTTTTCTGCCTCCGTCCATAATAATATACATTATATAGACTAAATTTCATCTAAAATTAACGTTTATTTGCAATATAGTATAGCAAACTATTACATGATCAAAAACAAATTAATTTTAGCAAAACAAATGTCTTTGTTTTGAATATCTGGGGTCGCCAGAAATTTGTGATGTTAACCCTTTCATGCATAGGCCACTACACTGGACAGTTCTTCTCCAGCTGTTCTCTTGTATATTCATGGGTTTTGATGTTTTAGTTCCATATCAGTCAACACAGTGGACACTTACGCACCATCCCATACACTGACCTTCAGATCATTACTGTAACTTTGCTGTTCTTGATAAACCTGATCTGCACTAACATGTTTAAGTGTAAATCAATGGTTATTTGTTAGACAAGAAGTTTTTTTTTTTTGTGCATATTATCTCCATGAAGTGAGTAATTACTAGCATTAGTGTATGTTAAAATGTGAGAAGACATCAGATTAGCAGCATTAAAAATGTTTTTATTTCATTGTTTTCATATCACTTTCTGATATTGGGTTTTAAACATATGTTTCTTTACTTCAAAAATTAAATGCATGGATATTTTTTGTAATTCCATAGGAAAAAAAAACTCAATCGCATTGTATTTTTCATGCCTAAGGAGGAATAAAAACACTGAAGAAAAAAATCTTGACTAAGGTTCTTACAGTTCATGCATGAAAGGGTTAAAATGAGGTCACAAGCCAAAAAAGTTTGGGAACCACTGGTGTAGAGTTTACATGTTCGTCCTAGGTTGCTTGGGTTCTCTTCAATTAAAGGTTAGCTTGCTTCATTATCCCCATAGGGAAATTCATTCTCTGCATTTAACCCATCCTAAGATACACCCAAACAGTACCTAGCATTAGCATTAGCACATATTAGAAGCTGTGAGCTGCCACTGAAGGCACTTGGGGACCAACTCCAGATCATCATCTGTACCATGGTCAGGGGCACTGACAGAAGAATAAACATATGTTTTTAATGGTGGATGAAAACTGGAGCAGGAACTCGCACGGCGCAGAGAGAACAGGTTACTCCAGTTGTGTCCCACTGTCCAAAGACATGCATCTTAGTAGGTTACTTGGTCAGTCTAAATCACACCTATGTGTAATGTGAGACTGAATGGTTGTTTATATGCAGTATGTCAGCCCTGCAATGAACTGGTGACACATCCTGAATGTACATAAGTAGGTGGGATAGACACAGTTACCCCTGGGAACCTCTCAACGATTAAACAGGTCAGAAAATGAAAATGAAAAAATGACTGATGTAGTGAGTAGCTTCTCATTTGTTTAAGACCCATGTCAGAGGATATATCCCACACTGGAAAAAATCAAATCTTACCAAGTATATTTTTCTGATTTCTGGGCAGATTTTTTTTGGTTGAGTTAAGCAAAAAAAAAAAATCTTGAATTAAGCACAAAAAAAAATCTGCCAATGGAACTAGTGAAAATTATCTTGGCAAGATTTCTTGAAATAAGATTTTCAATCTTCATAAAGGTTAACTTATATCTCACTTACAAGTTACTCTTTAGGTCAGGGGTGTCAAACTCATTTTAGTTCAGGGGCCACATTCAGCCGAAATTGATCTCAAGAGGGCTAGACCAGTAAAACAATAGCATAATAACCTGTAAATAATGATGACTCCAAATTTTTCTCTTTGTTTCAGTGCAATCAAAATTAAATTATAAAAATATGTACAATTGCAAACTATCCAAACAAAAATGATGAGAACCTGAAAAAAAAACTGAAATTTCTTGAGAAATATAAGTGCAATTTTAACAATATTACACCTCAACTTACCATTTATACATGCATATTATGGATTGGATCTACAAAGGCACAAAATATTTAATAACAGGAAGAATAATTAATAATTAAAATTTCAATTTCAAAATTTCAGGTTTTTTGCATTTTATTGTTAAAGGATAGTTTGTAAATGTTAATATTTTCATAATTTTAAGTTTTTACACGAAAACAAAGAGAAAAATTTGGAGTTGTCCTTACTTATTTATAGATGTAAAGTGATATTATATTTTCCACATTAAACTAAGAAAATTTGGAGTCATTATTTATAGGTTATTATGCTATTATTTTAGTTGAGATCACATTGGTCTGTATGTGGAACCTGAACAAAAATGACTACAACATCCTTGATTGTTAATATTTTAAGTGTAATTTTTGCTGATTCATCCTGCGGGCCGGATTTGACCATTTGGCGGGCCGCATTTGGCCCACGGGCCGCATGTTTGACACCCCTGCTTTAGGTGATTATGTCTTATTTTAAGTGTGATGAGATATTTTGACAATAAATGAGAAAATACACTTGGTAAGATTTTAATTTTTTCCAGTGCATGGTTGATTCCTCTACCCAAATATGAAGGTAGAATTGTTATGTCATTATAATTAACAAACCTAAAAATGTGTGAGTACCAAAGCTTGGCCATAACCACTAAAATATGACACATGACACATACACCCCCACAACACATTCCTCATTGTAGCCTCCACTTTAACTACCAAAACTAAATACCTGACCTGAACCTAATTATAACCAGAACCTTATAATCAGCCTAAACATCCTCCAAATGATCGTAAAAACCAAACTTGCCCACACAATTATCCAAACATGTGCACACACTTCTCAGTCACTCTGTGGAATGTAAAACTGTGACGGACTGGTCTATTTTCTGGAATGTTGTCAGTCTGGTCCCATCGAAACACAAATGATCTCCCACACCATCACACATCCACACATGCAGATATTATCACCTCACCCTTTTAATATCATGCGCCAAGGCAACATCCCACACCCTCATGCACACCATTGCTCCTCCACCCAGGTGTTCTGGGGTGAGAAAAGAATGGAAAGGATGAACAAATTTGTCGTAAAGAAACATTGTGCACAGTTGTTGAAAATGCACCTGTTCTCAATCCTATGTCGTCATATTGAAAACTATTGGTGTCCATTTTCAAAGCCCTGGGGTATCCCTGTAAAGTCAATTTAGGAGAGAGAGACATCCAATAAAAGTCAAGTATGTCCGGAGATGTTGGAAATTAACATGTGCCCCATTTTCTGCTGTTTATTGTTCTTTTTTCCTAATACTAACCAAGTAGGGGATTTTTTGTTTGTTTGTTTTTGTTTTTGTTTTCTGCTGTAACCTAACCAAACCAGACAGACAAACTACATATCAGTTTGTTTAACCCACATTTTGAAAAAGGGCACTGTCAGGTTACTCTATGTGTGGAAATGTGACACTCTGGCCAAGTTATAGTATCACAATTTGGGGGTTAGAATATTTAAGAAAACACATATGTCATCTTTACATTAACTCCTTAATGATTTAAGGTATGGAAGCAAATTCACAACATTTTTGTGTGTTTGTGTGTGTGGATGAACAGTCAGGTACATTATCTAAAACGTATCATATGTGGAAACGTGTAAATAATAAAAACGTGCTGAAAATCAAAAACATGTTCTGTTCTCACTGAATATCTACACGTGAAGGGCACTTGTGGAATGCATTCGGTCCCCATCAGTGACCAACAGCAGAACTATGTGGTTGAACTGGCCTACTCCCAGCTGACTGCAGAAAAAAAAAAAGCAAACTGTCCTAACTTTGGATGGTAAAATTCAGTAAATAACTTGGTGTTAAGATTAAAAGCACTGTGCAGACACAAGAAAAATTAGACAAAATCAGACAGTTTTATTGTCATTCAGTCAATGATACGTGATAGATCAAAAAGTGGTTACCCAGGTCTCGGTTTGCAGCATAAGAAGATAAAGAATAAAACCCACAATAGAATATATACATGTAAATAGAGTAGAATAAAGCTACTGTAAAAAAATGCAAAGAAAAATTCAAACAGATAGAAAATAATAAAATAATTTCTTAATATGTACAAATTTCACAGTATGCAGCAGCTGTACAGTTAAAGTAATGGTGCATAAGCAGCAGCAACAGTGGAATAAAGTGGCATTGTTCAAGGTGAGAACTAAAGGATGAAAAATGACCAGACACTGTAAAAAAAATCTGTAATTTAAAAGAATTTTCACCGCTTATTTTATAGATTTTTCCTGTATTTTCAAGATACGGGAAAATATTGATGTGATGACAAAAATAGACTGTGATTTTACATGTCAAATGTAAAATAACATGAAAAAAATGTAACTGTGAATAACCAAAAAAATTAAAAAATTTTTAAAAGAAATGTTGTCTTTTTTCACACAAAAATACAGTTAAAATACATTTGCAAATGTATCAGAATTTCACAAATATTTCTTTTCTATCAATGAGAAGTTTATTACTGTAAAAAAAAAAAATAAATAAATAAATAAAATAAGATAAAATTACTGACAATTAACCGTAAAAGAAATATTTGTTCTATAAGTTTAACAAGACTTGTTTGTTAATTGACAAATATCTTGTGCAATTACTGGAGGTTTCACAACAAAATTGTTAAATAAATGTATTTTTGTGAATGTATAACATGTATAAGCACTGATAAACTGTCCAAATATAGTTTTTATCAGTGGATTGTACAACTTAGTCTCACTGAAAATTATTTACATATATATTTATAGGTAATTTGATTGTTTTAACACATGTAAATATTCTTTATTAAACATTAAAAAGTAAAAAAAAATATGCAAAATCTCATGTAAAGTTAGGGCAAAAAACTATATTTTAACTATGGAAAACTACCGTATTTTTATGAGATGGTTATTTTCTGTTATTTTACAGTATTTATTCAGCACCCCTGCTGCCGGAATATTACCCTTTATTTATTTATTTTTTTAGTTTTTTTTTTTTGTTTGTTTGTTTTTTTACAGTGCATGTAATACCTAAAATTTGCTCAGTATCAGGAAAACTGTCATTTGACACATAATAAACCATTACTGAAGAAGAACATGCAGATGCAATTTTGCTATGAAGATGATGAAGACTGAAGAGGTGTTTCTGTACAAGTTCAATACACTTCATATGTAAAGATTTTGTAAAGGATTCTTTTTATATAGCGTCTACATATTGATTTTTACTAAATATGTACAACATTGTCTTATCAATTGGATATATGGAAATTATGTACAGAGGTGAAGGTTGCGGGGGAATGGGGGGGTGACCTCCCTTTGTATTTGTTATCTTTAACCCTTTTGTTCAGACAATATGACATTTATTTCATTCATTTTCTGATGTTTTGTACCAGGTTTCATTCAACACATATCAGAGGTTTCTAGCTGTTTATGCTGCTTCATGTCATGGGTTCAGGTGTCAGACTAAATAGTGACTTTAACCTTTAGAACCCATTTAGTTCAGTTTTTGGTGTGGTTTTTAAGGCTGTGCAAATAAATATGTATGCTCATTTCAGCCCTGTAAAAACAACAAAGCTGAAGGAGACCTAAGACTTTGTGCGCAGTAGTGATTTTTATGATTCTGATTCTGTAACAGACCCTAAAAATGATTATAATTTATTGGTATTTCCCTCTAGATCAGGGGTGTCTAACATGCAGCCAAAACCAGCCCTCCACAGGGTACAATCCGGCCCATGGGATGTATTTGTGAAATGAAAAAATTACACTGAAGATATTAACAGTCAAGGGCATTGAAATCCTTTTAGTTCGGGGGCCATATTGAGACCAATTCAATCTCAAGTGGATAAGACAAGTAAAATAATAGCTTAATAATGATGACAACTCCAAATTTTTCTCATTGTTTTAGTGTAAAAAAAAGTAAAATAACTTGATGAGAATGTTTATAATTCCAAACTGTCTTTTCGCAAAAATGCAAATAATCTAAACAACCATGAACGACATAATAATAAGTGGAATTTTAACAATTTTCGGCCTGCTACTAAATGTTTCGGGCCTTTTTAGGTCAACTGTGATCTGTAAGTTGTAATGTACATGTGTAAATGAGAAGCTCTGGCATAATATTGTTTTACTTTTTTGTGATAAAACAAAGAAAAGCATTTGGAATTTTTATTTATCTGCTATTATGTTATTATTTTACTCATTTGAGATCAAATCTGCCTGTATGTGGCCCCTGGACGAAAATGAGTTTGACATCCCTGCTCTAGATCATCCTCTTTCTCCTGTAAAGCTTCATGACCCTGTGGGTCATGCATCACTTACAGATGTTCAAATCACACAAAACAGCCCAAAAAGAGCAATTTGGTCATATTTCTTTGACATCTTTTTCATCACTCACACAGCTGAGCACCATGTCAGAAATAAAATTACATATTCCGGTGTTTTGCCCTAACCCATAAAGACCCTGTGTTACTTTTGTGGCAGTTCCTGAATGAATTTTTCTCTATATTGAACTTTTCTTAAATGATTTATTGTCATTTATTGCAATATTGAGGTATCACTGTCACCAATCACAAGTGTTTGCTCCTGGAGGATCCTGTTGGGTTTCTGTAAATTTGATTTGATTTTGATTTGATTTGATAAAGCACTTTGTGACTCTGTCTGTGAAAAGTGCTCTATAAATAAAATTTACTAACTTACTTACTACTGGACTCTGTGAAAGTGCTCTATAAATAAAATTTACTAACTTACTTACTTACTTACTTACTTACTTACTTACTTACTTACTTACTTACTTACTTATTATAATACTGGGCTCAAAAGGTAGAGCGAGTCGTCCAATAACCGAAGGGTTGGCGGTTCGAAACCCGCTCTGTCCTAGTCATGTGCCGTTGTGTCCTTGGACAAGACACTTCACCCACCTTGCCTCCAGTGTCATTCACACTGGTGTATGAATGCGTATGAATGTTTGGTGGTGGTCGGAGGGGCCATTTGACACGAATTGACTGCCACGCTTCCATCAGCCTGCCCCAGGGCAGGTGTGGATACAAATGTAGTTTACCACCACCAGAGTGTAAGTGTGAGTGTGAGAGTGAATGAATAATGGATCAATAATGTAAAGCACTTTGGGTGCCTTGAAAAGTGCTATAGACATCTCATCCATTATTATTTTTAAAATTATCTCCCTCATTTAGCTTTTTTCAGTTAAAATCATCTATTTTCCTATATTTAATTTAATGATCATGTAGATGTTCATAAAAGCTCAGATTAAAGTTGAGGGTTATTATATCAGAAACAGAGAAAACTGAAGAAAAACTGACTTTTTCAGCCAAATCTATCATTAACTGAACATAAACCAAATGTGTCCATCCACTGTCATTGATCCAACTCCATGGGTTTTACTGGTGAATCAATGTTGTAGAAGATGACGGTATTTCCACGGTAACTACGGAGCCTCTGAACATCCAAATGGGTCATATCTGATGACCATGAAAAGACGACAAACTGCATTTTACACCAATTATTTACATGTATTAATAGGATTAGTGGATCAACAGTTATTAAACAGTTTTCATCAGTAGATGTATTTGGTTGCCAGTGTCTGTTTGGGTCTTTATGGGTTAAAATAAAGTGGCTTCGATTCACTTTAAATTTTGACTCAGTGGGTCTTCTCTCCGTTCACTTCAAGGAAAATCATTACATTCTTGTCATTTTTTCACATTAGTTTTATATGTGTGTAAAAACTTGTAAATGTATGTCATTCAGATTGCTAGTGGCATTCTGGTTGCGTTCCAGGACAAAGAAGCAAAACCCGCCTCGGGTGTGTTGGGGTCAAACACTCCGCTTTAGGAACACAAAGAAACATGAAGAGAACAGGTTATACATACACACTCCCTCAATAATCTCTAAGAAACAAAGAACAAAGTAAAAAAGAAGATGAATGCTGCCTCTGAGAGTTACACCTAACCACTGAGTGAGTCATTCCTGTTGCATATTCACGGCTTTGTGGATGTGGGCGGAGTTGAGGGCGTGTCCAGGGAAAGACAGAGGTACAGGTGAGACAGGTGGATCTGTCATTTAGTGTCTGTCTGGACTCAACATCAGCAGCAACCAATAACTACGTCTAAGTACTGACTGCAAATCTGCACCAAGGTATGGAAGAACATTTTACTTACTTATCAATATTCAGGCATGTTCATTAAACTCCAGTCAGATTAGCTCATTAGTTTTAGTTGCAATGTTATTATATTACAGTTGTTTTGGTGAGTTTAGATCAGTTAGAGATGCCAGGAGAAAAAACAAAGGACAAAAAGATTACTGCACAATTAAAAACACATTATTTTATGCTTTCAGAGCCAGATCTGGAGTATTTTATTTGATATTTAGGCACTGTTAAGGGCATAGTTTTGACCTTTTCACCACTGTTATCTGATCTGACACACAACAGGTTTCATAGACGTCACTGTTGTACATTTTAAGCGGGAAGAACATTTCATTTTTATTGCTTATTCCTCATCACCTTTTGTTCCATGCCAACTCTTTTGTGTTTTTATTCTACATAGGATATTCATGTCAGGCTTTGATCATCACATACAGCCGTGGGTGTAGTCCAGTTCTTGGTCTGTGGCTTAGACTCTTAGTCTGGGTTTCGAGCGAACCCACTGTGAACTATTTGAATCTGTGGGTTCATTGTGCTTTTGTTGGTTTATATGAAGAACAACTCATGGCAACGAAGTCACAGACACAGAATATCAGTAATGAGAGTACATTTTATGATTCTGTAAATCATTTGGTGATACTATAATGATATTTTAAGTGTCTTTTAGGTTCCTGATATGTGAACGGATATGGGTTTTAATCACAGGTGCAAATAGGTTCCAAAGGATATCCCATAATAAAAATAGAAACAAAAATAATATTTAGCTAACACACATAATGGCACATTTATTGAGTATCATAAATATGTTGGGATGCAAAACTGAAGACTTCCATGTGGAGCAAGATGGATAAAGTTTATCCTCCTAATACCTTTAAAGCGATCCGTGAATGACATTGTATTAAGTGCTTTTCTTCCTTAATGATTTAGTATTTTCCAGCAAGAGTTATTCACAAATATTAGAAGCAATGCCACAGCCACACAAATAAGATAAATAAAACACTAAGTTGGATGTAAATCTTACTTTTTACAGTGTAAAAATTACATAGAAAGAACTTCTTAACAAAAATAAAAGTTAATGAAATGCAGAAAATGTAGTTGGAGAAGATGATTTAAGTAAATGATTTCTTAGGAAAACAAGATAAACTAGAAAAGCACTCAGAGAGCGGAGACCTCCGCCAAGGCAGATCAGTCCCCCCCCCCCCCCCATCACCACCAAAATTGAATCATTTGTTCCTTGTGCAGTATCAACATTTCCTGAAATTTTCATCCAAATCCGTCCATAACTTTTTGAGTTATCTTGCACACGGACAAACAGACAAGCCAGTGCTGCCAAAAACATAACCTCCTTGGTGGAGGTAAATATAATAATGCTAACCGAATTAATGAAAATGTAATAAGTATGGATTCAGGTCATAATTAAGACATCATGCTATCTTATCTCTGCCTAAGTGCATTGTTTCTGGTGTTAAATGAATCCCATCCTTCATCACAAGATTATTATAAAGCATCATGTAGACAGACACCTTTCCCTCCTCCTCCTCCTCCTCCTCCTCCTCCTCCTCCTCCTCCTCCTTTGATACCCACACATAAACCACACACAGTCCGGTTTGACCAGCACAGATCTGACATACAGTAAAACCACACCTATGGCTGAGATGTGAGACTGGTTGTTCATCTGTCATTATGAAAAATTAGACAGCTTAGTGTCATAAAAACAAAACACAGATTCACTCAACTCAACAGGATGATATGTCGTCTTATTATGAGTTCTCAGCTGATAAACGGGTCGATCAGCCACCACTTTAACACATTTTCATTCACTCACTTTATGATCTCTCTCTAGCTTTAGCAGGTTCTACTTTACAAACAGCTTGTCCTCTTCATCTCTTTCAGTCTTCATTAATCCACTCCCTAAACTTTATCACCCTGTCAGTGTGACTGTAAAGTGGATGTAATGCTTCAGAGCGATGGGAGGTCAGGTGTATGACTCCTCTGTCACAGAGAACACATTGTTAGATCAGTAGCTTCTAACTTTCCCCTAAAAGAAAATATTTCTGCAATGCAATGGATTTGTCTGAAACCGCACCCTGTTACTGTTTCCATCAGTAGCTGTATGTCCTACATACTGTCTACACAAGCAGCAGCTCTCACTAGGCATTCACGAACATGGAGATTTTTGATCTGTATTTCTAAACATTTTTTATTTTTAATTTTCATATTGTTGATTGGGTTACTTTGACTATTTCTTTGTTAGGCAAGGCAAGGCAAGGCAAGGCAGGTTTATTTATATCGCACATTTCATGTACAAGACAATTCAAAGTGCTTTACATAAAACATTAAAAGCATTTACAGCAGAAGGCATGAGAAAAACAAACAAACAAAAATCAGATAAATAGATAAAACAGATAAACAGATAAAAACTTTTAGCTTAAAAGGAATAGCGCAGAACTGAACTAATGAAGAAAAACTCTATTATGCTACAAATGGTGATAGGTTCAACACAGTGACTGCTCTCTGTGATGCATTATGTGACATTTTTATAGAAACAACAGCTGGCTTGACAAACCTGAAATTAACACACCTAGACTTTCCAATTAATGTCACAGCAGCTGGTGACAACACACTGGAACAGAGCTGTGACATCCCAGATCACCACCGTACACTGAATAATCCACACTGACTGGCATGCACAATATTAAAGTGGTGACGGTGTACAATCAAGCAGGAGTGAATGTCCTGTAAAAACTGAAACAAACAATTCTATCTGTAAAAAAATCACAAACACAAATAGAAAAAAAATGACACTGACGCCGCCATGACGTCAGTTTTGTGGCAGGATCATTTGGCAGATTTTTTTAAGATAAATTCAAGACAGGTCACAGTTTAGTCTCATAAAAAAAACAACAAAATAAAAACATGTTCATCATCGGCAAACCGGCAGACACACCCTCCGCCTTCGACCACAGAAAACCATGCGGCTCGGCCACATTCTTGTTAAAGCACATGGGTGTATACAGGCTCTGTGTGTGTGTGACAAAGCAGTCTGTCATTTTGTGCCACACTTAAAAGTACTAACAGGTGATGAACTATTGCTACACCTCAGTGCATGAAATCAATGGAAAGTGTGTGTGAGAGAGACAGAAAGGTTGTGTTTGTATGAGACTGAAGCTTTCATCGTTACATGATGTGTGTTATTTTGACCCTGTGTGTGTGGGTGCATGTCGGACAGGTCACAGAAAATACGACAATAAAAGGAAAACAGTTAGAAACAAACAATAATTCATCTTCTTAACAAACAAATTTGTAAATCAGTAATAACTGTATTAAATTTCCTACAATTATTTGACCTTAACATGATTTCGCAGCTTTTTTTTTTTAATGCAAAGTAGTTCATGTAAATGCACATTATTACTGGGTCAGTAATTTGTGGGTCACACAGGTCTCATGGGAAAAGTGTGCTAATTAAGTTTTAATACATTTCCTTATCTGTAGAATAATACCAGCAGATAATCTGGACAGACTGCCTTTTTTATGCGTCTGCTTTTCTAACTCTCGTCTGGGTTTGATGCTGTGATGATGTCATCAGGGTTAGTCATTGTCTTATCTCTGTCACTGCTGACATTCTTCTGCAACATAGACGGCAGCATATCTGAAATGCCAGAAGTGTGTTTATGGAGCACACTTTCACACACTGCAAAAATCCAAATCTTACTAAGTGTATTTTTCTCATTTCTAGTCAAAATATCTCATCACACTGAAAATAAGACAGAATCACCTAAAGAGTAACTTTTCAGTGAGATATAAGAACTTATTTTTAGACAATAGCTCTTGAAAATCTTATTTCAAGAAATCTTAACAAGATAATTGTCATTTGTTCCACTTGCAGATTTTGTTTTTTGTTTTGTTTTTTCTTGAATTTAGCACAAAAAAAAAATCTTGAATTAAGCAAAAAAATCTGCCAATGGAACAAGTGTAAATTATCTTGGTAAAATTTCTTGAAATAAGATTTTTCAAGAGCTATTGTCTAAAAATAAGTTCTTATATCTCACTGAAAAGTTACTCTTCAGGTGATTATGTCTTATTTCAAGTGTGATGAGATATTTTGACTAGAAATGAGAAAAATAAACTTGGTAAGATTTGGATTTTTGCAGTGTATCCTGTGTGTCAGTGCAAAAAGAGTTGACTTGTAGACTGCAGTTGTGTATTTTCTATAACACATACTATTATAATAGTAGTACACTGATCAATTCTCCTTCCATTGTGTTGTTTTGTACAGTTTTCTAAGATTATATCAGTTTTGATGATTTCACAACTGCTCAAGCCTCAAAGCGAAGACTAAAATAACTGATTTTTAGATCAGAAATAACAGTGGGATGGATTTCACTCTGTGACTTGTTTGATGAGATGCTAAACACTAAAAAAAAAACACAGATAAATTCCTGTGCTCCTGTATAGTCTTTCAGTGTGAACATAAACCACACCTGAACCATATGTGATCACACCATGGCAGGGTTACACCCAAAGGTGAAAAGTAACTAAAGTATTTTCAGTGTTCAAGTATCTTCACTTGATGATTTATGTTTATGACAACTTTTTATAAATTTACTCCCTGCATAATAAACCCAAATATCTGCACTTGTTATTTTAGTTTGACTGAATATCAAGGAAATAATATTTTTTTTAGCTCCCTCACCCCCTACTCCTCAAGGAGCCAATGCTCTTTGATCAGGCTGCATTTGTAAAATAAGAATCTGTTCTTAATTGCTTGCCTGGGTAAATAAAAGTTAAATTAAAAATAAATAAATAAATAAATAAAAATTCCATGACTGCAAATCTTTCTAATCATCTGAAAAATTATATATAAGAAGAAATATAGCAGAATTACAAGATTTAGCAAAATGTAAACAATGAAAAAGACAAAAGTTAGGCAAAAAATATATAAAATTACATCAAATGTATCCAAATGAGAGCACTAAGTTCATATTCACCAGTTTTAAACACTGGAAAAAGCAACAACATGAAAAGACATAAAAGGGAAATAGGACAGTGGAGGAAAGTATGTGTCATGGGCTGTTATTAAAACCTCATTTGTACTTTTGTGTCAGTGTTCACTGTTTTTTTCACTATATTGTTTTAGTCTCTCCATGAATGTCCTTCAGTGTCCTGCTTTTATACTTGTCGTTATACTTTTCTACTTTGAGCATCAGTACTTCTACTTTGTATCTGTACTTCCACTGGAGTAAAGAATGTGTGGACTTTTGTCGCCTCCTGCCCCACCCCACAGCTTCTGACAGGAAACATCCACAAAATGCAGTGAAGCGACCCTGTGATGACAGCTAATGTTAGCTGGTTTAGTTACACTTAAAGGCATCACATACTTAGATTAGAACCTGATGAGATGTTTAGCTTCACTAGTCAGGCTTCGACACTGTGGTAAAGTCAGATTTGTTTCTGTAGAACCAGGATGTGTTGTTGAGATGTTCACAGAGTTCTTTGTGTTTCTTTCTGATGCAGCACAATGAGTGCAGGTGGAGCAGGTAAGACAACAAACATCATTATCATCATCATCCTTATCCTCATCAGATCAACACCTTCAACACCTTAACCGTTCTTCTTCTTCTGGTCTAGCTGATGGTGGTTCAGATGGGGTGAGGGTTTACCATGTCCACACTCCCTTCCCCAATCAGGAAACCCATACGGGCACAAACATTCCAGGTAAATCCACACCTGTCCACACCAGCTGAGTAAGAGGGACTCTTAAAGAAAGTGTGAAACATTTGCTTAATTTCTTCATCCTTAGTGTACACTAGTGGCGGAGGAAACCTAGGAGCCACCCTGGGGTCTGGAGAAGGCAAGCAGAAGTTTGTAAGCTATGACACAGCGCTGGGCTTTAACCCTGGCATGACCACCTGCCCCAACTGTCAGCAGCAGGTCATGACCAACGTCAGTTACAAAGCAGGGAAGTATGCCTGGCTCATGTGCCTGCTCTTCATCTGCCTCGGGTGAGTAGTTTTGACTTCATGTACAGTCCTCATTTAGAGCAAACGGGAGGAGTTTCCCCTCAGAGCTTTCTGACAGAAAGGTGTTCACTATGTTTTAACCCAAACCAGCATCTTTTCCTAAACCTCATGAATCTAAACCAGCTACTTTTGACACAAACTAAGCAAATATGAGGGTGACAACAAAGCCATAACATTTTAACAAAAAATATCAGAGCATAACAAACCCTGCCCCTAACATGTATTTCGCCCTTTATAAGTAGATGGGAAGATTTTAAAAAATCGTAAAAACTTTTAACTTTGACCTACCTTTCCCAAAATATAATGACATCTAATCCGGGTCACTGGCAATCTATAAACCCAATTTGGTATGAATTGAAGCAATAGTTTTGCAGCTAAAGTGTTAATAAACAAAGAAACAAACAAGCCGAACCAAAATCAAGTCATGATATTTTACGAAAATGATATAATATTACAAGAATAAAGCTGTGATTGTGTTAGAAGGAAATTTCATGTTATTTCAACAGAAATTGTGCATTAAATAGTATTAGCATTAATTAACTTAACCCATAAAGACCCAAACAGCCACTGGTGACCAAAAGCATCTACTCATCTAGAATGTTTAATAATTGTTGAACCACTAATTCTATTAAACATATGAAGTATTGGTTTAAAATACAGTTTGTCATCTTTTCATGGTCATCAGATATGACCCATTTGGACATTCAGAGGTTCTGTAGTGAACATGGAAACACCGTCATCTTCTACAACATTGATTCATCAGTAAAACCTATAGAGTTGGATCAATGACAGTGGATGGAAACACTTGGTTTATGTTCAATTATTGATATCTTTGCTTAAAATCACTTTTTCTTCAGTTTTCTTTGTTTCAGGTATAATAACCCTCCACTTTAATCTAAGCTTTTATGAACTTCTAAATGATAAGTGAAATAAATACATAAAAATTTTACGATTTACATACAAAAAAGCAGAGGATAATATTATAATAAATGATGATAAATCATTAAACAATGGTCAAATACAGAAAAAAATTATTTGGGAACTGACACAAAAGTAGCACTGGGTCTTTATGGATTGATGAAACAATGAGTCTGATGGTTCAGCAAGAAAAACTGTATTTTTCAGATATAAACAACTACTGAGCTCAGCAGTGTTCTGCATCTCCTTCAGTCGTTTTTTTATTTCTTAAAAATGACAACTTTATACTTGTGGTATATTACTCAGTCGTCAAAACATTCAATCTTTTTTCTCTCAAAATGTCAGATTTTTTTGACAAGTGCATTATTTTAAAGATATTTTGGTGCCTAAACTTAACCAAAGTTGGACTGGAAACGGAAATTGGTGACAAAAAAACATTAAGAGCGCCTCAAAATGAAACTCACCAACAGAGCTGCTCTGTCTGTGGACTTTATTTTTTTTACACTTTATACTGAATTCATAAAACTTCAGTGTTTCTGTCAGAAAGTCCTGAAGACCATCTTCTCCCAGTTCTTCATTTAGCCAAGACATAGCATGCCGTTGTAACCCATTGAGTCTGTATGTTGTCGAAAATATAGATAAATAATAGAAGAAATCAAAAATAAAAATTGCATAATCCACAGAGAAAGAATAAAACACTGAACTGCACATGTTGATATGACTGTTTGTGTTGCAGGTTGATCCTGTGCTGTTGCCTGATTCCCTTATTGATGAAAAGATTCAAGGACGCGTACCACACATGCCCCCGCTGCAACAGAGTCCTGCACGTCGAGAAGAGGCAGTGCTGTAAATGACAGGCGTGAAGGCACAAATGGACCCATAGAAACACCAAATTAGAGCCTGTCACCTCCGTCTGTGCTTTGGTCACATTTTAAGGGACGGAATAAAAGCAGGTTATTTCTATGGGTGAACCATTGCTTTCACGAAGAGGAAACCAAACATCAACGACTTCCACATGATAGCTTATTATTCACTAAGAGACCTGGAGTGATTTAACTGTCAGAGCTGCTCACTTGTTCATGCTTTGGCAGGTATAATAAAGCACATCCAATGCACTTTTTGGTTCCAGCAGAAAAACAAATCCCCTTTGATCCCTCTATCAAACTTCTGTATACCTAATGTTGAAATGAAGGCTTGTACATAGACTAAATCCTAATACTTTATATTATTTTTAAGGTGTCCTTCTGAAATATAATGGCTTCTATGTTTTATAGATAAACACCAACACAAGAGCAAAAAAAGCTTCCACAGAAACATTTATCAGAGCAAAAATTTTAAATATCTGCAGTTATTGCACTAACATTTATGTTGGCATTTTTCTGGATATTTTACATTTTCTAGAATAAAAGCAGATTCTCTGTTTTTTATGTTAAATTCTAATCAATATTTATATGTTTACAGTCATTAAAATACACTTTTAGTACATATTTAATGTTATGTTGGGCATTTTGAACAAACATAACACCCCCAACATGTGACGCTAATGTGACATTTATAATGTTGATGGAGTCGCTCATTGACAGATTCTTTACACAGTGATTATTAAATCACTTTATTGTGTACTGTAATCACAGTCCTAAATATCTGTCTGTGGTTCAGAGACCTTCAGGTTAACCTAAGAATAAAGAATAAATGTCCATTAAAATATCAACATGTTACATCCTTGGTATTATATTAATATTATTTACTTAAGTGCTCTTTAGCTACAGCTTGATGACAAAAATCACAAAATGAATAAAGAGAAATGCAACAGAATGTTTTTTCTTCACATTGTCCCTCAGTTCTTCTGTTACTTATTATTTTGAACAGTTTTATAACATTATTTCTCTAATAAAAGTAACATATAGACTGTCTAATATCCTACTGGTATGGTTTTGTTTATTTCTCATGCTTGTTTTACTGTGTATTGCATCTACCTCATGGACTAATTATTCAGCTCCATCGAGTTTCCAGCTAAAAAATCTTAGATTTGGTCACATTTTCTTCTAAGTCCTGCATCCAGAATTATTAAGAATCATTGTCAGTCTGTATTTTACATGACACTGTGAATTTAAACCCATCACCATCTGAAAATGTAGGAACACATCACACACTGCAGACTAGGACCAGTGGGCTGCCAAGCAAAGGTGCCTGGGGAGTAAATGAGGGTTAAATGCCATGCTCAAGGGCACATCAGTCAACTAGAAGCACTCGGAGAGCGCAGACCTCCGCCAAGGCTGATCAGTGCCCCCCCCCCCCCCCCCCCCTCTTGGGCCCCCCCACGCCAAGGAGGTTATGTTTTTGCCAGGGTTTGTTTGTTTGTTTGTCTGTCTGTCTGTTTGTCTGTCCGTTAGTGTGCAACATAACTCAAAAAGTTATGGATAGATTTTGATGAAATTTTCAGGGTTTGTTGGAAATGGGCCCCCCCGTGGGCCCCCCCACCCCCGATCACCACCAAAATTTAATCATTTCTTCCTTATCCCATTTCCAACAAACCCTGAAAATTTCATCAAAATCTGTCCATAACTTTTTGAGTTATGTTGCACACTAACGGACAGACAAACAGACAGACAAACAAACAAACAAACAAACAAACAAACCCTGGCAAAAACATAACCTCCTTGGCGGAGGTAACTATTCCTCTAACCCTTTCATGCACAGTGGTCACTACAGTGGACAGCTGTTCAAAGATGTTCTCTTATATATTCATGGATTTTGTTGTTTTAGTTCCATATCAGCCAACACAGTGGACACTTAAGCATCATCCCATACACTGCAATTCATACCATTACTGTAACTTTGCTGTTGTAGATAAACCTAATCTGCACTAACATGTTTCAGTGTAAAAAATTGTGAATTGTTAGACAAAAACTTTTCTGTTTTTTTTTTTTTTTTTTTTGCATATTATATCCATACAGGTATGTTAAAATGTGAGAAAACATCAGATTATCAGCATTTATTTCATAATTTTCTCACAGTGTATCAGTAAATACATGTTTCTTTGCTTCTAATATTAAACGTATGGTGTCCAGCTGAGTGGACATTTTGGTAACTCCATGAAAAATAGGATCATAAAAAATCAGTCGCATAGTTTTTGGTTTTTTTTTCCATGCCTAAACGTCTAGAATAAGATCTTGATTAAGGTTCTCAAAATTCATGCATGAAAGGGCTAATCGTCTGGGGAATTGAACCAGCAACCTGCTTCTCCAACCTTCAAAAGTCAAAAGTCAAATTATCATAGTAAAGGGGAAACTATTTGTAATTAACCCTTCTATGAATTAATTATTATAAAACTAAAGGTGACTATTTCTCCCAAAAAGACTTATATGTGTCTGAATGGATTAATGAATGGCAAATATATTATACAATTGACCTTTTGTAGCTGAAACACAACTTTCACCCTTTCATGCACGAATTATGGGAACCTTAATCAAAATTTTTGTTTGAGTGTTTTTATTCCTCTTTAGGCATGAAAAAAAACAATGCAATTAAAAATTTTCTCCTGAAAAATAAATAATAATAATTTTAAAAAATAACAATAATAATTTTTAAAAATGTAAAAATACATTAAAAAAAATGATAATGAAAAAAAAAAATCTTATGAACCTATTTTTCATGAAGTTGCAAAAATGTCCACTCAGCTGGACACCACATGTTTAATTTTTGACACACAGAAATATGTATTTATTTATAAATTGTGTGAAAACTATGGGGAGGGCTTGTGATTCTGGGGGTTTATGCTCAGGAGACATCTACATAATGTTAACATTTCATGCCAGAAAAGATATGTAGTGTTTTAAAACTTTAATAAAGATGTGTGTAAAAAACAACAACAACAACAACAACGAAAAGAACAACAAAATCCATGAATATACAAGAGAACAGCTGTAGAATAGCTGTCCATTGTAGTGACCAGTATACATGAAAGGGTTAATTACATCCGCCAAGGAGGTTATGTTTTTGCCAGGGTTTGTTTGTCTGTCTGTCTGTTTGTCTGTCCGTTAGTGTGCAACATAACTCAAAAAGTTATGGACAGATTTTGATGAAATTTTCAGGGTTTGTTGGAAATGGGATAAGGAAGAAATGATTAAATTTTGGTGGTGATCGGGGGTGGGGGGGCCCACAGGGGGGGCCCATTTCCAACAAACCCTGAAAATTTCATCAAAATCTATCCATAACTTTTTGAGTTATGTTGCACACTAACGGACAGACAGACAGACAGACAGACAGACAGACAAACAAACAAACAAACCCTGGCAAAAACATTACCTCCTTGGCGTGGGGGGGCCCACGGGGGGGGGCCACTGATCAGCCTTGGCGGAGGTCTGCGCTCTCCGAGTGCTTTTCTAGTTATAAATATGTTTTTCTAATAAAGTGTCCAAAAGCCTCTCTCCATAATGCTAACATCTGATTGAAGGAAGACAATGTAAAATGCAATGGTAGTGGATAATATATCAGGCAATCCATGAAGTAATTTTGGATTTGTAGTAATTTATCTAGACCAGGGGTGTCAAACTCATTTTAGTTCAGTTACACATTAAGCCTATTATGATCTAAAGTGGGCCGGACCAGTAAAATAATATAAATAATAGGATAAGAACTTATAAATAATGTCAACTCCACAGATTTTTTTCTCTGTTTTTGAGTGAAAAAAAAAGTCATCTTCCGTCATTAAAATGTTTACATGTACGAACCGTACTTGAATGTAACATGAACAAATATGAACAACCTGAAAATTCTGAAGAAAAATCAGTGCAATTTTAATAATATTACACCATAGTTTATCATTTATGCATGTGTATCACAACTCACAGATCAGAGTGGATCTACAAATACACAAAACATTTAGTAAAAGGCAGAATATTGGTACAATTCCACATACTTCTCTTAAGACATTTCAGGTTATTCACATTTTTTGTAAAAGGCTAGTTTGTAACTGTAAACATTTTTGTGTAATTTTACTTTTTTTACACTACAACAGAGAGAAAAATTTGTATTTTTCATTATTAATAGGTTATTATGATAGTATTTTACTGGTTCTGACCCACTTGAGATTGAATTGACCTAAAATGATTTTAACATCCTTGATTGTTAACATCGTCAGTGTAATTTCTGTATTTTACAAATTCATCCCAGGGGCCAAATTGGACCTTTTGGCGGGCCAGATTTGGCCCCCGGGCCGCCTGTTTGACACCTGTGATCTAGACCAAACAATGGCTAATTAGGAGTAATTATCGCAAATATTATGGTTTTAACAGAAGTTTGACTGACACCATGCGTGAAAGGGTTAAAAAAATATAGTGCTAAATGTAACATAGAAATACAAATAGCCTATATAGATCTGTTTTAACCTTTTGCATTAGAAAGAGTTTTGAATTAACTTTTACTTTTACAAATGTGTTTAATTTGAAAGCAATAGAAGTGAGTAAAATCAGCTGACAGCGAGGAATAGTGTCGCTTTCTGGTCATATTGTGTTTGTTGTAGCTCAAATAATTAACAAAACCTATTCCAGCAACAAAGCAGAGGAAAACTTTATGTGATATTAACAACTGTGGTTAAAAAAGTAAGTGAAAACCTTGCAGCAATGTGACAAATATAACACATAATACATAATGATCAACACTTCAGTTTTCCTCTGGGATATTCTCAGCTCCAGACTAATGTCCCTACAGGTAAATAAGGAGTTTTATTTCTCAGATTTCTTTGTGATTGTATTTTTGCACTACTATCTTAATGAATCATTTTCTTGGCAATTGCTTTTTTTTTTTTTTAAGCTCTTTATTGTTATTTTGTTTTTGAGTAATTTAGAACTGATATTACCAAATAGAGTCTGATATAATAGCTTTTACATCCCTCCTTGCAAGACGACGTATCTTATTTTTGTGGAAGTCTCCTAAACCCCCGTCTATTTCATGTTGGCTTAGAGATGTTATGTTTTTTCTTAAATTAGAAAAGATTAGATTCTCACTACAAGGCTCCTCAACTAAATTCTTTAATAAATGGCAATCTTTTTTAGATTACTTTCAGTCTTTACAAACGTTGCCTTCAGATTGATCTCTCACACCTCCACCCTACTCTGTTTTATTATTGTTAAGGTATTGTTGTTTTTTTGTTGTAATTTGTTCTGTCTGCCAATTATTGTCACATTTGATACATCTAGGTAATGTCTAATATTTAAAAGTAAACACAGGTATCTACAAGCTATGATTTTTTTTAAATTTTTTTTTAATTTTATTTCCATTAGCTCAATTAATATTCTTGTACACCACAGATTTGATACTGCTTGTACTTATTTGATTTTCTACTGCTCAGAGACTGTTGTGATGTTCTTGTTTCTGCTGTTGCCCCTTCTCGGAGGGCCTTGGGGTTGGATTGGGAATGGGGGAAAATGATATAAAAAGGCAATGTATAATGAATGCATTGTATTTATGCTCCTTTGTATGCTCTGTTACATTGCTCATAAAAAGATAAATAAAAAAAAAAAAAAAAAAAAAGAACTGATATTATCTTTTATATCACTGTGTATTTTGTGTATTCACAAAAAACAGCTGGTTTTAAGAGCCTTACTTATTATTATAACAGTTATGCAGATGTGACGTCTACTCAGTTTAACCAATAAAGACCCAAACAGCCACCGGCGACCAAAACCATCTACTGATCTAAACTGTTTAATACCTGTTGATCTACTAATCCTATCAATACATGTAAACAACAGAGGTAAAATGCAGTTTCTCGGCTGTAAATTATAATCAGATATGACCCATTTGGACGTTCAGACGCTCTGTAGTGAACGTGGAAACACTGTCATCTTCTACAACATTGATTCACCAGTAAAACCCATGGAGTTGGATCAATGACAGTGGATGGAGACACTGGGTTTATGTTCAGTTAATGATATCTTTGCTGAAAAAGTCACTTTTTCTTCAGTTTTCTGTATTTTTGATATCATAAGCCTCCACTTTAATCTAAGCTTTTATGAACGTGTAAATGATAAGTGAATTAAATATAGGAAAATTCATGATTTACACTGAAAAAAATGCAAAATAGAGAGGATAATATTATAATAAATAGTGATAAATCATTAAACAAAGGTCAAATACGGGGAAAAAAAAAATTTCATTTGAGAACTGATACAAAAGTAGCACTGGGTCTTTATAATTTAATGAAACAATGAGCCTGATGGTTCAGCAAGAAAAACTGTATTTATCGAATACAAACAGCTACTGAGCTCAACAGCCTTCTGCATTTCAGTCAGTCTTTTTCTTATTTCTTATAAAATGACAACTTTATACTTGTTTTATTTTACTCAGCCCTCAAAACATTAAATATTTTTTCCCAAAATGTCAGATTTTTTGACACATGCATTATTTTACAGATATTTTGGTGTCTAAACCTAACCAATGTTGGACTGGGAACTGAAATTGGTGACAAAAAACATGAAGTCAAAGCGCCTCAAAATGAAACTCACCAACAGAGCTGCCCCATCTGTGGACGTTTTTTTCACTCTTTATACTGACTTCAAAAAAGTTCAGTGTTTCTGAGTTTGATAAATGACAGTGGTTGGAGACACTTGATTCATGTTCAGCTATTGATATCTTGGCTGAAAAAGTCACTTTTTCTACTTTTTTTTTTTTTTTTTTTTTCTGATTCAATAATCCTCAACTTTAATCTGATCTTTCATGAATATCTACATGATCAGTGAATTAACTATAGGAAAATACATAATTTACACTGAAAAATGCAAAATACAGAGGATAATATTATAATAAATGGTAATAAATCACTTAAAAATGGTTAAATATAAAGAAAAATTTAATTGCAAACGGCAAAAAAAAAAAAAATAGTGCTGGGTCTTTATGGATTAATTTAACTATCACAGACCTACAGAGCCACCGGTGACCAAAAACATCCACTGATCTAAAATCCTTTTTGAGCCACTAATCCTATCAATACACTGAAATAATTCAGGTAAAATGTAGTTTTTCAGCTTCTCATCAGCATCAGATCTGACCCATTTGGACGTTCAGAGGCTCTGTAGTGAATGTGAAAACATTGATTCACCAGTTAAACCCTAATGACCGTAGGTTGGAGATGCTTGTTTTTATATTCAGTTAATGATAGCCTATATTTTGTTGAAAAAGTCACCTTTTTTTCCTGATTTGATCCCATAACCTTTGAATGCATAGCTTTTATGAACATCTACATGACCAATAAATTAAATACAGGAATTTTCACTGCAAAATACCAAAAACAGAGAATAATAATATAATAAATGGTGATAAATCCCTTGGGAAAGACAAAAAACCATTTGGAAGTTATGACAAAAATAGCTGAGTCTGTAAGTGTTAATGATCTATTTTGCTAAAAAAAAAAAAAAAAGTCTTTTTCTTGAATTTACTGAACCTGTAGGACCACCCACAGAACATGGTCATGTCATAGAAATCAGTTCACTAGCAAACATGTGTGCTATCACTCAACTTAGGACGACGCCACTCTGTCTTTGTTTTGGTGATGGAGTTCTCATTTTTAAACATACAGCTGCTTGCTGTCACTCACTGAACTGCTGAAGACTGAAAAAGAATGCTGAAGAATGTGTCTGTCCGTGCTCATTGTAAAGGTCAAACTAGATTTACTACCATCATGTAACATGTAACCTGTGTAAAAGGTATATAAGCTGGACTTCAGCCAGCCTAGTTTAGATGAATTACGAGGTTGCTCTGAGTGCCTGTAATTGTCTCACTTTGATTCTTGCAAGAATAACAAAGTATTTTTGTGATCCCTGAAATCAGAGTGTGGTGTTTTTCTTTGTCTCAGAGTGCTAGTAAATCCATTACAGTCCGTAAATGAAATATAAGAAAACATCTGATTTGACTAAAAAAAATACAGATGATAATATTATAGTAAATGGTAATTAATCACATTGGAAAGGTTCATTTGGGAGTCACCACAAAAATAGTTTTAGATCTTGAAGAGGTAATATGATCTGGAAGCAAAAGGCAGTGTGGACAGTAGTGTTTACAAGCCTTGGTTTGACTTATTTAAATGTAGGTTGATTTCATGACTAAATGAAAACTGGGCTTCAAGACAAGTTAAGAACAACTGCTTTACAGAAGTGTATTGTGATAAAGTAACCCTAACTATTGGAAGTTAACTGTCAAAAAGTGTAGACCTCATGCATTACAGGTTAACCCTCAACAGTCACTGAGAATATAAGCAAAGTCTGCAACACAACAGTTAAATGTTGGGTTAGAGGTGGTTGGGCAGCAGGCTGAACAAGCATCCCTCCATCGCTAAAACTAAACCCTTCAGCTACAGAAAGACTAGTTTCTGCTTCTGCACCTAACCTCTGACCTTTACAGATTTTTAAGCTACATCCTACATGTATGTAGGTATTAGGACCACATGGGAGTCATTTTAGAAACAAATGACAGATTATGGCAGCAAAACAGCCTTTTGTTTTTATAGAAAATTTTATTCAACATACATTTTCCAGCAAAAAGGCAACTTACAGGAATAGTTGTCGTACACTGCTGCTGCACCAGTGGCGGCTGCTCGTCTTTCAGACAGGGGAAGCTCATTGTCGGCTTACATAAAAAAAATAAATTAAAAAAAAAAAAGCATTAAGAAAATGCTCAGTGACCTTATCGTACCAAGAAGGCGTCTTTTCCAGGGACTGGACCAGTGTCCTCTCAATATCCATCAGAGCTAGGCTGCTTAGATGGCCTTGGCCCATTGTGTTGTGGGTGTAAGACTTCAGCCTTTTTAAACTAGAGATGCTCCTTTCACACCGACCTTGCCGACAGTTTGATTGATTTAACTATCTACAAAACGATATTAAACTCGAACAAGAAATGATTAAATTATGTAACTGAAACAAGAAAACGCTGAAATTATGTTAAATTGAAACAAGGAAGTACAATGAGTGGGTTTTATTTACAGTGCAAGAAATGAACGAGTAATTTCGTAGTGGTTTCTCTCTTGATTTCACAGCAGAATGCGCGACGGTATTAAACTGAACTGTGTCAGTGAAGGAGGAGATCTGAAAATAGCTGTCAATCAAACGGGATTCAGCCTTTCGACTGATCCTCCAATCAGCACGTGGGATTCTGGCGTCCAGCCCGGCTGAGCTCCACCCACAGCTCCATTCATCCCCAGAGATGCCCGGCGTCCGGGGGCGGGACAACATGGTGGCATTTATCCAATTACCGTCCAGTTTTGACACAATGAAAAAAACTGTTCCACTCAGTCCCATTGAAGCCCAGAGACGCCCGCAGTCTACGGACAAATGCACTGAGCAGAGATTGAATGAGAAAACAGCGCAACGGGAATGTATGAGAAGTGACCAACATTGCGTCCGTTGGTTTGTGATAAAGCTGATTCTGAATGAACTCATCTTCGAGATGAACGTGTTCTAACACATTTGTAGTCAATAAAATGTCAACACAACCGTACATATTTGACCATTTAATTCACGTAATTTTAGGGGAAGCCGGGCTTCCCTTGCAGTCTATGAGAAATCGCCACTGTGCTGCACTGAGGATTTGAAACTGGAAAAGATCAAATTAAGGTGTGATCCTGCAGGTCATCTTTGTACTGCACTTTAACAAGGCAAAACCAATGCAGTTAGTTTTGAAAGAAAAATGTAAGAGATTGGGTGTGTGTGTATGTGTGTGTGTTTGGGGGGGGGGGGGGGGGGGGGGCACCTTAAATATACCGTGCTCTGGGCACCCAAATGGTTAGCAGCGGCCCTGATACTGCCTCTGAGAGTTACACCTCACCACTTAATGAACCATTCCTGTTGCATATTCACATTTTTATGGATGTGGGCGGTGTTGAGGGCGTGTCCAGAGAGAGACAGATTTACAGGTGAGACAGATGGGCCTGTCATTTACCGCCTGTAGGACTCAACATCAGTAGCAACCAGTAACCACTTCTACATACTGACTGCAAATCTGCACCAAGGTAAGACCGTCAAACATTATGGAAGAACATTTTATTTACGTATCAATATTCAGGGATGTTCAACAAACTCCAGTCAGATTAGCTCATTAGTTTTAGTTGTAATGTTATTATATTACAGCTATTTTGGTGAGTTTAGATCAGTTAGAGATGCCAAGAGAAAAAACAAATGACAAAAAGATTACTGCACAATTAAAAACACATTATTTTATGTTTTAAGAGCCAGATCTGTAGCATTTCATCCGATATTTAGGCACTGTTAAGGGCATAGTTTTGACCTTTTCACCACTGTTATCTGATCTGACACACAACAGGTTTCATAGTTGTTAATGTTGTACATTTTAAGTAGGAAGAACATTGGATTTTTATTGCTTATTTCTCATCATCTTTTTTTTCCACGTCGACTCTTGTATTTTTGTCTTATGTAGAATATTCATGTCAGGCTTTGATCATCATGTACAGCTGTGGGTGTAGTCCAGTTCTTGGTCTGTAGCTTAAGGCCACAATTTGCTATAAGATCCCAATTTGTGTGTACTAATTTGCGGATGCAATCTAGAATTTTGCATGTGGGATTGAACCACGGTTTGTGGGTGATCTACTAAGAGTGACTGCTAAATGACAAAAAGTGCAAACGTGTTGGAGATATGCCTGAGGGCTGTGCGTGTTTTTTGTTGGTTTGCAGCATGGCAAGTTTGGAGAGATGAAAGCGCAAAGTTAAATTCGACCCTATAGAATTAGAGGTGTTGGTCGATGAAGCAAATAAACACTCAAATGAGCTACAGCAAAGAAGCCATTTAGAACTTCAGACAGCACATCTGAAAAACAGGACTGGAAGATCCCAGCTGTTATAGTTACATTTCGCTGGAATGGCCCTGATGCAAAAAATTGTAAACTTGCCAGGAGTTTTGTCATTTCAGGTATTGCGTGACTCTTTCTTGTGACCGGCTCCAAATCTGCTCTTGAAGCTCCAAAGTGACAAGGCTGGATAGGCGAGATGTTTTAAAGAGTGTTTCCTCATTCATTCCAAAACGTTCATACGTGGATGAAAAATGTGTTCTCTGCATCATGTTTTATCGTTTCACTGTCTCCTTCCTGCACTTGTGTCTCACTACTGTCATCAAAATTGCACCTGACACTCTAGTGTTATTGTTATGTTTACTATTTCCTCTACATTTATGTTAATGTTCTTGTTTCTCTGTTTCATGTTTAATGCTCAGATACTACTTTGTCATGCACCCACACACGCACACAAACACATACACACACATATACATACACACACATACAACCACAAACACACACTTTGACATGCAAATGCACACATAAAAACTTTAAAATGTGACTACTTTAGTTCAATCCCAAATGGCAGCACTTAAATTTGTACCTTGGAATATTCAAGGAATTGGTTCTCAGGCAAAGAAAAGACAAATAATTTATAACCTGGCAAAATTAAAAACTGATGTTTGTTTACTTCAAGAAACACATCTCTCTAGTTCAGATCATAATAAACATAAATCATTACAATTCAATCATATATTCTCACCCCGCTACAATAGAAAACAAAGAGGGGTATCCATCTTAATAAATAAGAGTATCATTTGTTCACACTCTGTTTTGCAGCTTTTAGGGTACACACATGTAACAGACAGGGGAGTGAGGCAGCAGGCAGGCAGGACTGTGATGCTGCTAGTTTTAAGGTGGTAGTCAGCCACTGATGCTGGCCTGCCCCTCTCTTTGCCTCATCAACACTACAAGCACAGCCTCTCAAAGTCAAAGGCTGTCAGGACCTCTCAACCTTATAGCAGCTTGCCTCAAGCCTCTGCCTGCCTAACAATTTCAAAGACGGAGAATCAAGAAAAATGCTACAAAAATGTTGGATTCAACATTTCAAAGTCAGAATTTTGATTAAAGTGTAGTTCTCCAAAAGTACTTCCAGAATATGTAACTTTCATAGAAGAAAACTTACTTTTAGATAAGGAGAAATTCATCTGCAGCTGAGCATGGCAGAATGACCTTCTCCGAACCGACTGGCAGTTACACACTACGAGAATCCTGAAGGTCCCTGGTTTACCCAGAATACAGGCATCTGTATCAGTGAAACTGTACACAGAGTTAGTTTAGACAAAGTACTTCCAGATTATCAAATCCACGTGTCTTTGTCTATAACTTGGCTGTCAGGGTGATGGCCAGCAGACTAAAGGGGTCTGGACCTCATGTGAAATTTAGAAACAGACATCCTGATTACAAGTTGTTGTAAACTGCTAAATACACACCAACTGATGGCAAATTTGATATGGATGTTTTGCTTACCTCTTATCTGTCTGCAAATGTCCAAATAATTAGGATCTGACACCTTAGATCCATGCCAGGATGGAGAATGTGAAGAAAAAGTGAGTGTCTTGTTACAGTGGAGAATGCTAACATAACGGTTTTGTGAGAAAAACACCTTAAAATATATATTAAATTTTTTTTTAAAAAAAGCACAAATATTTATACACATACATTTAGTTCAGATTCTGCAGATTAAATACATAATTGATTGATTACTGTGTGATAATGACTTTAGGAGTAATTCAGTTTTTTAAAAAGTGAGAGGTCCTGCTTGTAGTGATTGATACCCGTAAACTGAAAAACAGACAATTCTTCCATCACTGACCCAGAGGGATGTTTTGTCATAATAAACATATCAATTAACAACAACCTAGTGACAATCGGTAACATTAATGGCCCAAACTCAGACAACCCTTTTTTTTTTTTTAGAAACTTTTTCTCCTCTATCTCTACATATTCCAACTGCCCCATCATAAGAGGAGGTAATTTCAATACAGTCATGAATCCAGAAATAGACAGAAGCAGAACACCATCTAGTAAACGCACCTGGCCATCCACTGATGTAATCAAACAGTTCATGAGTGATCTTGGTCTCAGCAATATTTGGCAACTACAACATCCGTCCACAAACCAGTATTCTTTCTTTTCACCTGTTCACCAGTTATCTTCACATATCGACTTCTTTCTAACCAGCAATTCAATTTTAACCGATATCTCAGATTCCAAAATTCACCCAATTATCATCAGCGACCATTTACGTGGAATAATAGCACTCCCCATAACTCTAACAGTAGATGGCGCTTCAACACATCCCTCCTCAAAGACCCAGAATTTGACAGCCTCATCAAAAAGGAGTGGGCATCCTTCCAAGAAATAAATGATTTCCTGAAGTCATCTTCTTCAATTCTCTGGGAAACAGGTAAAACCGTTTTAAGAGGGGTCATCATTTTATTTTCTGTTCCCAAAAAATGAAAGATCAACAACAACAAAAAGTCTTGAAACCCTTATTGCAAAGATTCCAACAGAATACACCCAGAACGAGCTAAGAAAATACAAATTCCAAATGAATGAATTCATTAATAAGAAAACTCAATTCATCATACACAGACTTAAGCAAGAACATTCCCACCGTAACAACAAATCTGGAAAATACCTGGCAACCAAACTAAGCAAAAAACAAAGAAAAAACAAATATTCCCATCACCAAGGACTCAGCAGGGAAGTCATCACAATCACCAGAAACAATAAACAAAATCTTCAGAGACTTTTATGCAAATCTATATTAATTGGAAAAGGACTTGGACCAGCGAGACATTCATTTTTTTCTCAGTAATATAAACCTAGCACATAGCACAGCTAACCCAAGATCAAATTTCCATACATGAAGTTCCAATTACAGACAAAGAACTCTTAAAAGCCCCTCATCTCATGCCCAATAACAAATCATCAGGGCCTGATGGCTTCCCTGCTGAGTTCTATAAACATTTCTGGTCCATTTTATCCCCAGGCTTTCAAAGAGTCATCACCAAAATAAAAAAAAATAATTCCAAATTACCGCCACATGAACACTGCCACAATTTCACTGCTCCTTAAACCCAACAAAGATCCAACACTACCAGCCAGTTACCGTCCAATCTCTCTCCTCAACCTAGACCTTAAAATCATCACCAAAACATTAGCTCACAGAGTAGAGACAATAATCCCATCTGTAATCCATCCTGACCAGACCGGTTTCACTAAAGGTAGACATTCATCTAATAACACATGCAGACTCTTCAATATAATGGAGCACACACCACAACAACAAACACAATCCATCATAGTCACATTAGATGCTAGGGATGGGAATCGTTAAGAATTTAATGATTCTATTATCGATTTTGCTTATCGATCTGATTCCTTATCAGTTCTCATTGGGTGAGGGAATAAAAGAGTACAAACAGGTTTGTTTGCATCAGCTGTCTTTTATATTTCTCTCTGCAAGAAAATATAACATATACAGTATGCACAAATAAAAATAACAGATGACACCGTGGGGGGGGGGGTGTCACACCATACGACTGTACAGTGAAACTGAAACTTCAGATGCTTCTATGTCTCCTGTTGTTGTGCACCTCATTTTCCTTTTTCCTACCTTTAGAAACTTTTATTTGAGGGGGCAAGACATTTGTTGGCCCCACCAGAACCGGGCCCAGATGACCCTGGTGTTCGCTCTGCCGCTACATTCACAAGCGTTGCTAAGTAGCATATCAAATACATGTCATTCCTGCAAATGAATCACATGCTGTGGACAAATGTTCGAGTATATTAGAGGGATTTCCCCCTTTTGAAGAAATGGAAGCTTTGCAAGTGTTACAAGTGGCCCTGGTGTCATCTTTTCACCATACTTTGGAGCGTTTCTGCCTCAACGCCATGTTGGCTATGTTTTAAACCAAAACAATACAGCATGTGTGTGACGTCATCATGCATGTGCAACAAAGGTGGAATCGATAAGCAGAATCGTTAAGCAGGCAGGCAAACAATTCCAAGGAATCGAGCTACTGGGAACTGGTTATCAAAAAGAACTGGTTCTCAGTTCCCATCCCTATTAGATGTAGAAAGAGCTTTCAACTTAGTGATCTGGTTATTTCTTATATCCATAATGCAAAAATTTGGCTTTGGGGAATCATTTATCAATTGGGTTAAAATTTTCTATACTGCACCGACACCCACTGTCATCACAAATGGACTAACCTCACAATGTTTCACATTGCACAGGAGGACGAGGCAAGGATGCCCACTCTCTCCGTCCCTTTTCACATTATTCATTGAACCCCTTGATACAGCCATCCACCAAAACCCCAACATCCAAGGAATTCAAATGCCAAATAAGCATTATAAAATTAGTCTCTATGCGGACGACATACTATTGTTTCTACAAAACCCTCACACTTCACTTCACCACAGGAAACAATTAAGCTTATAGAAACATTTTCCAACATCTCCAACTACTCCATAAACTGGCACAAATCTTCAATCCTCCCACTACAACATAACAGCTGGGATGTGGCAGCCCACACTCCACCTATTCCTTTAGGCACAAACCACATCACATATTTAGATATCAATAGTTCCATCAGGCTGTCAGAGTTGTTTAACCTTAATCACACCCCACTACTTAAAACAGTAAGAGACAATCTCCACCAGTGAGACCAGTGACCAAAACCATCTACTCATCTAAAATATTTAGTAACTTCTGATCCACTGATCCTATCAATCCATGTCAATAATTGGTGTAAAATATAGTTATTAATTTTTTCATGGTCATCAGATATGACCCACTTGGACGTTCAGATGCTCCGTTCTTACCATGGAAACATTATCATCTTCTATAACGTTGATTCACCAGTGAACCCATGGAGTTGAATCAATGACTGTGGATGAATACACTGGGTTTATGTTCAGTGAATGATATATTTGCCAAAAAGTTACCTTTTCTTCAGTTTTCTGTGTTTCTGATATCATAACCCCTCATTTTAATCTCAGCTTTTATGAACATCTAAATGATAAGTGAATTAAATATAGGAAAATACCTGTTTCTACAGGAAAAAGAGTAAATAAAGTGGATAATATTGGAATAAGAAGGGATAATAATAAGGGAAAATTCATGTGGGAACTGACACAGAAGTAGCTCTGGATCTTTATGAGTTAAATCTCTAGACTCAATGATTAACAAATTTTACAGGAAAAACAAGACCCCAAGAATAAAATTAAGTACACTTTTAAAACCCAAATCACAAGGAGGACTAGCAGCACCACATTTCTGTCACTATTTTCTTGCTAATCAACTACTATACATATACAAATGGATTCACCCCCAACAATCAGACACCACTTGACTAGACATTGAATAACGAACAATTTCAACGCTTCAGATTTACCATTTCTCAGTCTATCTATTAAATTTCATCCCTGTTTTAAATCATTTACAATATCAGTAACTCTGACAGCCTGGTGGAAATTTCACAAAATCACAAATTCCACCCTGACTCCAATTAAATTCACACCTTTCTGGCACAATCCTGACTTTATTAGCGACAAGAAACCACTTAATTTCCATTCTTGGGCAGATAAAGGGATCCCACACTTACAGCACACATTTCACAATAACTATCTGGTCCATTTCTCTGACCTGGTTCTGGAGTTTGGCATCAGGAGCAATCCATATCTGGAATACCTTCAACTTAAATCAGCCACCAAAGCAATCTGTAACTCATCCACAAATGTTGCTCTCTAACCATCATGTTCTGATTTTGGCGTTCAGCCAAAAAACTCCTCTCCAATATACACAAAATAATGACGCAGTCGGACCAAACCACATCTTTTCCAACAATAAAATGGGAAAAAGACTAATTGATTGCTCCTGATGCTGAACTCTGGAACCAAATCTGCAACAATATGTATTCAGTGACTAAAAATCCAAATGTACAGTTAATACAACACAAAATAATTCACAGAACTCACCTCACTGGGCTTAAAATATTTAAAATGGGCTCCACAACAGATAAATGTACTAACTGCACACAAAATAGGGTCAACCATTTAGGGCAACTGTTGAGAGAAGTCTTAAGCCAATATAGCATTGCACCTGTGTTGGCTGCTCAGTAGTAATATTGAAAGTTAGGTAATGATAGTCCCCCATTGAAAAAGATACCGGAATCTGGGTAATATATTATCTTTATTATATTTATTCTGCCCCCTATCCTGTGCTCCAGTGTTGAAAATCTTGTTTTATTGAATCTACTAATGGAGGGAAATTTGTTTTATACAGGTGCTTGTAGTGGTTAGTGATCCACACACCTCAGTATCTGAATTTGTCTTTACTTAATTTAAATGGCAAAGGACTTTGTACAGTTTGTTTGGCTGCAGAGTTAATGGGCATAAGTTCACTCTTCTGCATATTTACTCTATAGCCTGATATTTTCCCAAAAGCATTCAGAAGGGTAAGCCATTGTGGCAGACTTTTTAATGGGTCGGACACCAGTACTTCTACTTTTACCAGAGTTTTACTTAAGTATCTGTACTTCCACTGGAGTATAGAATGTGTGGACTTTTGCCGCCTTCTGCCCCACCCCACAGCTTCTGACAGGAAACATCCACACAATGCAGTGAACCTACCCTGTGATGACAACTACTGTTAGCGGGTTTAGTTACACTTAAAGGCATCACACACACTTTGATTAGAGCCCAATGAGATGTTTAGCTTCACTAGTCAGGCTTCGACACTGTGGTAAAAGTCAGATTTGGGTCAATATATAATTGAGGGACTTTTGAAGTCCATGGGATATATCTTGCATACATCTTTATCAAAACTAAAAAAAAACCTAATATTTCTTATGTTCATTATGATCATGTCTTTAAAAATTCCATAATTATTTCATTACAGAAACAATCACAAATTAGAAAATGACTATTAAATAATTAATAAATGAATAGATATATTAAATGTCAACTAAATAACCGTCCAAATTTAATAACAACCACCTTCTAATTAGCTAAACAATAATAAAATGCACTTATTAAAAAATTGTTTTGATTGTGTTCTTTTTTTAAGTTGAGTTTCTTTTATGGTGACATGTAAAATTTTATATGGAAAATTTTTTTTTTATCTGTGTCTGAGAAATCACTTTCATCTAAGTTACCCATTACAAAAACACCTCTCAACGAAGTGTGCTATTACAAATCACATGACCTGCTCCACATGATGTCATTTCCTCCTGAAGAGAACACTGGCAAGACTCCAAGATATGTTCTGTCTCCTCTTTCTTAGTTATTACCTCCACCAGGAGGTATTGTCATCACTTTGCTTTGTGTGTTTCCGTGCATGTTTGCGAATTTGTTTGTTTGTTAGCAAGATAACACAAAAAGTTCTGGACGGATTTTCATGAAATTTTCAGGAAATGTTGATACTGGCACAAGGAAGAAATGATTAAATTTTGGTGGTGATCGGGGGGGATTTATCGCACTCTTATGTCAACAGTGTTAATACAATACAGTATTTTTACAAACAGTTGTATATATGATATTTAGAAGAGTCGTTCTGTAAAAATGCCATGTGTTATGGTTATGTTGATGTTAGACCTGAAAACAGCAAAAATGTCATCTATATCTGTCAACTGTTACCCTGTAAAGGGAACTCAAAAAGTCCCTCAATTATATATTGACCCATTTGTTTCTGTAGAACCAGGATGTGTTGTTGAGATGTTCACAGAGCTCTTTGTGTTTCTTTCTGATGCAGCACAATGAGTGCAGATGGAGCAGGTAAGACAACAAACATCATCATCCTCATCCTCATCAGATCAACACCTTCAACACCTTAACTGTTCTTCTTCTTCTGGTTTAGTTGAAGGTGCTTCAGATGGGGTGAAGGTTTTCTATGTCCACACTGCCATCCCGGATCAGAACAGCCCTAGGGGCACAAACCCTCCAGGTAAATCCACACCTGTTCACACCAGCTGAGTAAGAGGGACAACTTCCACTCTGCCCTTTAAAGAAAGTGTGAAACATTTGCTCAATTTCTCCATCCTTAGTGTACACTAGTGGTGGAGGAAACCTGGGCACAAGCCTGGGGTCTGGAGAAGTCAAGCACAAGTTTGTAAGCTACGACACAGAGCTGGGCTTTCACCCTGGCATGACCACCTGCCCCACCTGTCAGCAGCAGGTCATGACTGAGGTCACCTTCAAAGCAGGGAGGTACGCCTGGCTTACACTCCTGCTCATCTTCTGCCTCGGGTGAGTGGTTTTGACTTCATGTACAGTCCTCATTTAGAGCAAAGGGGAGGAGTTTCCCCTCAGAGCTTTCTGACAGAAAGGTGTTCATTCTTCCACTGGAAAACATTATGTTTTAACCCAAACCAGCATCTTTTCCTAAACCTCACGAACCTAAACTAGCTAATTTTGACACAAACTAAGCAAATATGAGGGTGACAACAAACCCATAATGTTTTAATAAAAAATATTAGAACAATCAAGTTGCAATATTTTAGGAAAAGGACACAATATTTCAAGAAAAAAGTTGAAATTGTATTAGAATGAAATTTCATGTTATTTTAACAGAAATTGTGCATTAAATAGTATTAGCATTAATTAACTTAACCCATAAAGACCCAAACAGCCACTGGTGACCAAAAGCATCTACTCATCTATTATGTTTAATAACTGTTGATCCACTAATTCTATTAAACATGTAAATAATTAGTGTAAAATACAGTTTGTCATCTTTTCATGGTCATCAGATATGACCCATTTGGACGCTCAGAGGCTCTGTAGTGAACGTGGAAACACCGTCATCTTCTACAACATTGATTCACTAGTAAAACCCATGGAGTTGGATCAATGACAGTGGATGGACACACTCGGTTTACGTTCAGTTAATGATATATTTGGTGAAAGTCACTTTTTCCTCAGTTTTCTGTATTTTTGATATAATAACCCTCCACTTTAAGCTTTTATGAACTTCTAAATGATAAGTGAATTAAATATCGGAAAATTCATGATTTACACGCAAAATATGGAGGATAATATACAGTTGCAGAAAAAATGATTAGACCACCCTTGTTTTCTTCAATTTCTTGTTCATTTTAATGCCTGGTACAACTAAAGGTACATTTGTTTGGACAAATATAATGATAACAACAAAAATAGCTCATAAGAGTTTAATTTCAGAGCTGATATCTATCCATTTTCCATGGTTTCTTGATAATAATTAAAATCACTTCAGTTCGTACATCAATAGCTATGGCATTGTACTGACAAAAACAGTGCTTTTAGGCATTCCATGTTTTCTTTTCTGTCTGTTTTAGTCACATGATACACACAGGAGTTAGTACTTGACTGCATAACCATTGTTTTTGATGAGTTTTGATGATCTAATAATACTTTCCATGACCGTATAATAAATGGTGATAAATCATTAAACAAATGTCAAATACAGAGAAAAATTCATTTATGAACTGACACAAAAATAGCACTGGGTCTTTATGGTTTAATGAAACACTGAGTCTGATGATTCAACAAGAAGAACTGTATTTATCAAATACAAACAACTACTGAGCTCAGCAGCCTTCTGCATTTCAGTCAGTCTTTCTCTTATTTCTTATAAAATGACAACTTTATACTTGTGGTATATTATTCAGTCCTCAAAATGTTCAATCTTTTTTCTCAAAATATTAGATTTTTTGACACATGTGTCTCACAGATATTTTTGGTACTTAAACCTAACCAAAGGTGGACTGGAAACTGAAATTAGTGACAAAAAAATAATAAGTCAGTGTGCCTGAAACTAAACTCCTGTGTGACCCACTCATCACCAACAGACCTGCTCCATCTATGGAGTTTTTTTTTTTTTTTTTTTTTTACTCTTTATACTGAGTTCAAAAAACTCCAGTGTTTCTGTCAGAAAGTCCTGAAGACCAACTTCTCCCAGTTCTTCATTTAGCCAAGACATACCATGCTGTTGTAAAACATCTACTATAGCCCATTGAGTCTGCATGTTGATAAAAATATCAGAAATCAAAATCTAACATGCATGATCCACAGAGAAAGAATAAAACACTGAATTGCACATGTTGATGTG
Source organism: Sphaeramia orbicularis (assembly GCF_902148855.1). Lineage (NCBI taxonomy): Eukaryota > Metazoa > Chordata > Actinopteri > Kurtiformes > Apogonidae > Sphaeramia > Sphaeramia orbicularis. The sequence goes on along the minus strand of NC_043964.1, from coordinate 39,336,821 downwards.
ACTGTGTTTGTGCTGCAGGTTGCTCATGTGCCTGGCTCCCTGGTTACTGATGCCCATGGTATTGCATAAAAGATTCAAGGACGCGTACCACACATGCCCCCGCTGCAACAGAGTCCTGCATGTGGAGAAGAGGCAGTGCTGTCAATGACAGGCGTGAAGGCACAAATGGACCCACAGAAATACCAAATCAGATCCTGTCAGCTCCGTCTGTGCTTTGGTCACATTCTAAGGGACTGAATAAAAGCAAGTTATTTCTATGGGTGAACCAAACATCAACGACTTCCACATGATAGCTTATTATTCACTAAGAGACCTGGGGCCTCATGTATGAAGGGTGTGTACGCCCAAAAACATGGCGTAAGCACTTTTCCATGCTTGTGTTTACATGTATAAAGCATGAAATGACCATGAAAATGTGCAGTCTCTACGCCAACTTCATAGCTGGCATATGTACGTTTAGTGCTTTGGAACTATTGGTGACACTTACAGGTGATGTTGGGAAACTGTTAATAATGTGAAAAAGCTAATTCCTCAGAGTGATGTGCACATCAGAGATACACAGATGACCAGTTAACACACTGGTACACCATCCTACTGCCAGAGGAGCACATCCCCCCACCAGACCAACCAGACCAACCCCAGACCCATAAATGCTAATCCTGTAATTGAATCTGCAATTGAATCTGCGAGGCCTTTCGGGCCCGGCAACATGTGATTTCAACCATACAAAGAAACAAGGACACAAAATCCACTTGTTGATAAATGCATCTAATGCAGTATTGATGTCTGTGAGAACATTTAAAATCGGTCCAGGTGCTCATCGATGCCACTGATTGCCCTCACAATATCCTCTTGTGACTCCAGCACAGCACGGGTGAGGACACAGCTGGTTGGATGGGCATCAGCAGCTGGCTGTTGTGGTGGACCAGAGGATCGGCTGGTGCTGGGGAGGCTGGAGGAAGCCCCTGGGTCTGGGATCCAAGACTGGGATGGGACACTCTAATGCCGCGTTTCCACTACATGGAACCAGCTCAACTTGACTCAGGTACCAGGTACCATTCCTGGAGACCATTTCCATTACAGGATATTACCAACTTCAGAGTACCTGGACGTCATAGTGACGCGGAATGTTACTTCCGTGTCATCTGCTCAGAGAGTTGCTGATAAAGTCGCTCACTGCCTGTTGCCCCGTCAAGCTCACGCTGAATTTTTTCATCGACCACCGAAGACAACAATGTCTGAACCTCTGTGGCTGACCATGGTGTAGTTTTGCGGGCTGCCGTCATGTGGATTAACCTACCAGTATATTTACTGTAAACTTCTGAAATCTGTTTTTTTTAAAGGCACATTGATGACACAGTGACGCAGAGACAACTCTCTGACCAGTCAGTGGTCTGCAGTATTTACACGTCATGTTTTAGTATCTCTTCCCCAGTTTTGGAACCTTGACGGAGCAGATACCAACAAACTAGTACTGGGTACCAGATTCCAGGTCCTTTTACGTAATGGAAACTCAAAAAGGCCGAGTTGAGTCAAGTCGAGTCGGTACCACATAGTGGAAATACGGCATAAAACACTTAACGTAAAAAAGCTTAACGTAGCTTAATGCCCAAAAACTGCGATCAACCATCACCAAATTATGCCTGTCCATCTCTAATCATGTCCACTTTCAACTCTCCTGAAATCAAAACAAAAATCCCAGAATTATGGATGCTGTCCACGTTAAGCTTTTTCCTCTGCATAGGCACACATTATAGAGAAAAACCTTAATGTAGCTTAACGTCCAAAAACTGTGATCAATCATCACCAATCGCATCATTTTGATTTTTGGAGAGGTGAAAGTGGACATGATTACAGATGTCCATGCATAATTTGGTGATGACTGATCACTGTTTTCAGACATTAAGCTACGTTAAGCTTTTTCACATTAAGTGTTTTAGACTGCCCTGCTGTGTCTCATCGTCTTCTCCTGCCTCATTGTCTGTTGGAAAATAATAAATTGAGTATTGAAACATGAGTCAAAGTCTTTGAGTGGTGACTCTGCTCAGATGGGCAGAGTTCATCCTCTTCTCTCCTCCCTGCCTGTTTTGGCCTCCGCTTCACGTCCACCTTGACGTCATCTGATCACGCAGAGAGGAGAATCCCACCTGCAGGTCCTGTTTATACTCATTTGTATGGGGGCATAGAGGGGGAGGAGTCTGGTACTCTGACATAGGCAGTCAATTCCACACTGATTGGGATATATAAAGGAAATGTACTTGGATTCAGTTTTATTCATCTGGATTTTTTGGGGGTGTACAGAGTTTTCTGGATGTGAGCATACACCAGGTTTCACTATGAAATCTATACAAGTCTTTATACATGAGGCTCCAGGAGTGATTTAACTGTCAGAGCTGCTCACTTGTTCACACTTTGGCAGGTATAATAAAGCACATCCAATGCAATTTTTGGTTCCAGCAGAAAAAATTGATCCCCTTTGATCCCTCTTTCAAACTTTTGTATACCTAATATTGAAATGAAGGCTTATAGACTAAATCCAATACTTTAAATTTTTTAAGGTGTCCTTCTGAAATTAATGGGCTCTATGTTTTATAGATGAACACAAACACAAGAGCAAAATAAGCTTCTACAGAAACATTTACAAAAGCCAAAATCTAAAATAATCTGCAGTTATTGCACGAACACTGATGTTGGCATTTTTCCAGATATTTTACATTTTCTAGAATAAAAGCAGATTCTCTGTTTTTTATGTTAAATTCTAATCAATATTTATGGTTTAATTTAACTATCACAGACCTACAGAGCCACCAGTGACCAAAAACATCCAATGATCTAAAATCATTTTTGAGCCACTAATCCTATCAATACATTGAAATAATTCAGGTAAAATGTGGTTCTTCAGCTTCTCATCAGCATCAGATCTGACCCATTTGGACATTCAGAGGCTCTGCAGTGAACATGAAAACACGCTGATTCACCAGTTAAACCCATGTAGTATGATAAATGACAGTGGCTGGAGACACTTGTTTATATGTTCAGTTAATGATAGCCTAAATATTGTTGAAAAAAAATCACCTTTTTTCTGATTTGATACAATAACCTTTGAATTTATAGCTTTTATGAACATCTACATGATCAATAAATTAAATAACAGGAATTTTCACTGCAAAATACCAAAAACGAGAATACTATAATAATAAATAGCGATCAATGCCTTGGGAAAGACAAAAAAAATCATGGTCAAAGTTAAGACAAAAATTGTTATCTGTAAGTGTTAATTATTTTTTTGCTAGAAAATAAGTCTTTTTCTTCAGGTTTTCCTGTTATAATAACCTTTGAATTTACTGAACCTATAGGACCAGCCACAGTATATAGTCAATAAATGAAAGAAAATACCTGATTTTACAAAAAAAAAAATGCAGATATTACAGTAAATGGTAATAAATCACATTGGAAAGGTTCATTTGGGAGCCACCACAAAAATAGTTTTAGATCTTTAAGAGGTAATATGATCTGAAAGCAAACAATACTGCAGATGTCGTCGGACACTGAGAATGTTTACAAGCCTCGGTTTGACTTATTTAAATGTAGGTTGACTTTGTGACTAAATGAAAACTGGGCTTCAAAACTAGTTAAGAACCACTGCTTTACAGAAGTGTATTGTGGTAACTTCCAATAGTCAGGGTTACTTTAACTGTGAAAGTGTGGACCTTATGCATCACAGGTTAACCCTCAACAGTCACTGAGAATATAAGCAAAGTTTGCAACACAACAGTTAAATCTTAGGTTAGAGGTGGTTGGGCAGCAGGCTGAACAAGCGTCCCTCCATCACTAAAACTAAACCCTCAGCTCCAGAAAGCTACACCCTACATGTACGCAAGTATTGGGACAACGCGGGAGTCATTTTAAAAACCAATGACAGATTTTAGCAGCAAAAATAGCCTTTTGTTTTTATAGAAAATTTTATTCAACATACATTTTCCAGCAAAAAGGCAATATACAGGAATAGTTGTCGTACACTGCTGCTACACTGAGGATTTTAAACTGGAAAAGATCAAATTAAGGTGTGATCCTGCAGGTCATCTTTGTACTGCACTTTAACAAGACAAAACCAATGCAGTTAGTTTTGAAAAAAAAAAAAAAAAAATCCAAATGTAACAGAAAAAAAAAGGAAAAAAAAAAAAAAATCAATGGTACATCAGGAACGCAAAAAGAAAAAAAAGAAAAGAAAATAAACCTACACACAAGAAATATGAACACCTGGCTCCTTCTGTACCCAACAACAAAGGCGTGTTTCTCTTTAATTTTACACGTTCATATTTTTAAATATACAATTCTTAAATGTTGTCTTTACAGAGCCAGCTAGCGCTATTAGGGGAGCATTCCATCTGTGCTTTAAAAGAAAAGAGAGAAAAATAAATTCATAAGGGCTTAAAGTGTTTCTTACAATGCTGGTTTTGTCTCTACACAATCCTCAGACCTGTGGGGCTCTAAGTGCTCGAGGCACCCTACCAAGCACAGCGCAGTTACTGCTCCCAACCACCAGGAGGCGACAGACTATAGGAGACAGAAGACAGGAGGGTGGGACAAGAAGAAGCTTGTGTGTGTGCACGGTTTTTGTTCAAAAAGGAGGAATGACAAAGAAAAAGAAACAAAAAAAAAAAAAGGATAAAATCAAAAAGGGAGTAATGTCCGTGCATGTGTGTTCTGGTAACGTCACAGAGCAACGCAAAACCACAAACTAACTTTACATTTGCCAGTCCTGAGAAACGTTAAACCTCTGACAGTAAGTGCTAACGTGCAAGATGAAATACAGACAAGTTTCTTCCTTATTTTTCCCCCGTTTATTTTTAAACAGATGCTGTGGCGTTTTATTTATTATACATGGTCGGCAGAAAGAGACAAAAAAAAAAAAGTCATATATTCCTCACACTGAACTAAGTGCGAAAGATCTGTGTGTAAACTTGGAAATACTTTAATTTTGTTGCACTAAAAGGATGGGAGCAGAAAGTAGAACCACCACATCAGGGCAACTAGGTAAGAGCCTTGGTCATTTAAAAACGGAACATGGACGCGGCTGATTTTTTTTTTCTCTTTTTTCTGGAAAAATTCCACTTCAAAACGACTGTCAACCGCCATCGCGCTTGTCTGTCAGTTAAGTCCTTGCAAACATCCTCCCGTCAAACTCTCCACACAGCAGCATAATGCCTCTTCAAACAACTCTATTTAAAAACAACCCCAAAAACCTGAAGAAAAAAAAAAAAAAAAAAAAAAAAAAAAAACAGAAGAAGCTGGTGAGTGAGGTGGAAGATGGAAAAAAACGAAGTCTCGAAGTTTACATATATATAGGATATATATATATATAAAATTATCTCAAACTGTGTCCCACTTCCTCTCTCCTATCTGTGTATTTCTATTAAAATCCAATTTCACTTGTCCCGCATCCAAACAGGCAACAAAAAAAAAAAAAAGGAAAAACAGGCAGTCAACAAGTAGAGAAGCCAGAAAGAAAAGAAAAACCGAACAGCCTCACAGTAGAGGAAGACGATTAAAAAATAAAAATTAAAAAAAAAATGGAAAAAAAGGAGAAAAAAAAAATACAGTGACGAGGTGGTTGGTGCAGTTTATTTTGTGGTTGAAGAATAATCCGTCAGCTGCAGCAAAGATCCGTATCGCTGAAGACGTAGTGCCGGTGTAGAGCTGTAGAGGTGTCCAGGCGGGGTGTTAAAAGTGATGAACACACACACACTCACTCGCATACAAGCACACTCACACAGTCCTCTCACGCACAAATGCGCACACACACACGCACGGTTGGTTACAGTCTGTGGTTATGGTGTGTTAAAGTAGGTTGGGCAGGAAGGAAGGAGGAGCAGGAGGAGTATGAGGAGGAGGTGGAGGAGGACAAAGAGGAAGGGCGGGCTGCTTTAGTTGTGGATCTTGATTGCTTTCTCCAGGTAGGTGTAGCGACCTCTCTTTGGAGCTTTGTTGAAATGATCCAACCCTAGCCAGGGGCGCGGGTGGGACATGTTACCTGCAGGACATCGAGACACAAGGTCAGGGTTATTATTCCAAAACCCGCCGAAGCCCCTTTTCCACCGCAGGAGCTTTAACTTTACCTGGGATTATGGAGAACCTCAGCGGGTTTCCACCAAAATAACCCAGGAAACAAAACAAGAACTAACTTCCCCTGAAAATAGTTCCTAGTGGGGGGGGGACTTTTCAGATTGTCCATAATTCTTGGGGGCGGGGCTATGAGTTGAAGAACAGTGATTGGTGGAACACGCTTGCAGAGTTCCGCTCTTATGTTCACCCACAATGTTTGAGCCACTGTGCAGCTGCAAACTTGTGTATTCCATTTCTATAAAGTTTCACTTCATTTATGTTTTGATCATGTGTAAAATGGAGCAAAATATGAGAAGCAACGAGAAGTGGACGGACGATGAGGTCCATTTGCCGAATACACTCCTAACAGATGCATCTGTCCATCCGAACACGCTCTGGATAAGAAGCCTGGACCTTGTTATATGTACTAAATACACTCAAAATATCTTGACTTTATTTTCCAGGGGGCCAGAAGCCTTGTTTATTTTTTAATGAATACAATCAAATATTAACAGCAGTAATTTAAATAGAGTCGTACAAACATGTTTCACAGGTCACATGGTAAGAGTAGCAGCAAACCTGAGTCTGCTGTGGTGTGTTTTGTCTCAAGTTGCTGAACAAACACATTTTTGGCTTTTTTTCTTTACCGACGTGTTCTTTGCCAGTTCCGATCTTTCAGAGAGCTGATTAATTCTTTCCACTAATTCTTAACCGACATGTTAGTGCCATGTAAGCAGATGAACAGTTACTAATGACTTGCTTTAGCAGCTTTGTGCCTGCACCGCAGAGACGTGTTGATGTTCATTTCTTTTACTTGTCACGTTACCTCTGTTCTTTCACAACAGTGTCGACAGATGGAAAATGCTCAAGTATCACACAAGAGACTTAAAATGATCATATTGAAGTGAATGATCGCACACAGCTCATAACCAAGACATTTGTTCTGGGTAAATATATTACAGGTCTGTTAATTACTGAAGTTAAAGTAAGACACCTCGTATTTCTGATCGACAAAGAGAATTTCAGTTTAATTTGACTATGTTCCACCTGTTGTGAAATAAAGTTAATGAGATCGCTCAGAGGGATTACAACTAACCACTCAGATGCACAAATTGTTGTATATTTGGCATTAACTGTACATTATACAAAGGGCAAAATTATCTAACAGATGTACCGTACTTTCCGGACTATAAGCCACACCCACCCCGTCTCTAACATCTCACCATTGATTCATTGATGTCAACCTTACGAGCAGCAGCTCTATTTTCTTTTTCGACAGCCGGGTCGATTGTTAGCCCGGAAAACATTAATTAGCCGCATCATTTTTGAGCTGCGGGTTCACAGCGTGTGGAAAAAAAGTAGCAGCTTATAGACTGGACAGTACAGTAATCGTTTTCATATATCGGGAAACACTGTAAGGAATTTGCTCCTGGGTCAGTCTGAACACCAGTGTGTGTTGTGTCATGGTCAATTTAGCCCCAGCCACACTAAATTTGTAACAGCTCTGTCATTAGTTGTGGCACAAACTAATGTGTGTACTTCGTATGTGAAAGCAACACTTACCTGGCTGTGGTTCAAAGTCCTTCAGGTTGACTTCATACTCATCCTCAGTGATGTACTGATGCCGGCCCATCATCACGATCGCAAACTTAAACTGAAAACGCACAGGTATGAGTTACTGCACGGCCTACAATAACGTATGTGAAGAGCATTCAACAGCAAATACACACCAGTGATTTATTTACACAGGCTTTTCATGTTGCATAGAAAAATGGGGTTTAATTAATTTACAAAATTCTCAAATTATTAGATATTTGATGGATTCATCCTTTATACAAAAATGATAATAGAGAACGTGAGGGTTTACCTTCTCAAATTCCTTCTCCTGGATGTCCAGCATGGTCTGGATCCTCCTCATTACCTCCCGAAATGACTCTCCCTGTGGGACAGAGGTGGAAGAGGAGTCGAAAAAGGGAAAAGCCAAACAAAGGCACAGTGTGTACAGTCATGAATAATGTTTACATAGATAGCACACACACCTGTCTGATCTTCAGCAAGAAGGGGATCCCAAAGGTGCCAAACACTTCCTTGTGGAAGTGGGCGACAGGGATTAACATTTCACTGTCCTTGTCCAAGTCCACCTGGTCCAAAGGAATTTCCTGTATGGAGGGAGGGGAAAAACAGGAGCAACAGCAGGAAAGAGGAGAGAAGTAGGTTAATTTAAGAAACCATCAAATATGTGAGGAAAGACCAGCAGGGGTAGTTAGCTCAAACATCAACCTGAGACTTAGGAAAAGACATCAGCTACATCTGGTTTCTGCTGTCCTCTAGTGGTCGACTGTCTTCACTGTGCTGCAGTGATGCAGAAGTACTCTGAAGTCATTTACAGGCACAGACTTTAAACTTTCAGTCAAAACATGTCTGTGTTTACCTTGGTATTTATTCTATCTTTAAGCCATGCCACAGATTACTCTAAAGAAGCAAAGAACGCCTCCAAACCTGTCTGCTTGTTTAGGAAAACTTAGCAGACTCATGTCAAAAACCTTAACAGTGTCAAGCTGATGGGTTTCAAAGTTAAATAAAAGAAGGACAAAATGAAGAAAAACACATACAAACAGCAGAAACTCAAGACAGACAGTCATGTACACTTGCCTCTATTCTGAAGGTGCGGCTGGCAGCCGGAGATAAACATTCTAGCAGCTCGTCCTCCTGGTGAACTCCAATGATTTTATAGCTTACTATCTCTAACAGCCTGCAGAGAATGCAGAGGGGGGGAGGAGAATTAACACAGTTTCACAGTGGACAACACTGCTTTACAGACCTTTAAAAAAGGCATTAAACATGGGATTACATGAAAATCTGTCAAAATGATAACCAGAGGGATGGCATAAACATCCCAGAGTTGTTCGGCACATCCATCTCGATAAAACACTTTAGTCTTCAAGTCTCTAACATTTTCAAATTGTCAGTGTTCAGGTATGTCCACAGACCAATTTAAGGCTGCATTAATTTCTGTTTTGGACTTTAGTGAACGTAGTTGAAGTGATCACCCATGTTTTACAGTGTGAAGTTAATTCACTCAGACTTTGAAACCAATTAGTCCTCCTGCTAATGATCTAAAGAACTTTGTGCCACAGACAATTCAGACATCTACCCATCTAGGTGCGACTATGCTACTTAGTCACATGTACCCAGCCCAACTGCTGAGTTCATTATTCCTAAAACAGGAAGCTGTAGCTGCTACGCAATAAAAACCTTACAAATGTTTGGATACCTGAGCTTCTCAGAGCCTTTTTCTGAGAGTTCCACTGCCTTTTTACATTCATCCAACAGATCCCGAACACAGCCGTGCTTGTCAGGGTAGAGGGTGATTTCCTGTACAAATACACAAATGCACTGTTCATGTGTCGCTTGAATCACACAAACATTTGACTTGTTTTGTGGCAGTGTATTCCATCTTCCTCTGAGGGCGTGTATGTGTGAGGTAAAGGTGTGATGACATGGTGTGAGACTGTAAACCATTGTGTGGCTGCTGGCGTGTGCGTTACCTCCTCTCTGAACTGGCTGTTGAGCCATATGGATTTAAAACTCCTCCTGTTCTCAAAGTCTGTAATCTTCATCTTTAACTGTGGATGCAGGAAGAGAAGATCTATTAGAGATCAATATGTAAAGAGATCCAAAACGGCCGAGTCAACAGTAGCCGTCTTACGCAAAGATGTGAAGAAAAAAATGCTACCTGCTGGTAGTAGAGTTTCTTGGGCTGCCGAGGTTTGAAGAATTGCAGCAGGTCCCGCAGCGTTCCCTCATAGTTGTGTCTGAGAGGATTCCCTGGACCGTCCCTGTACCTAGCCACCACACCACCAGGCAGGGGGGGAGGACGACAAAGGGAAGGAAAGGAAGGATGACAGGAGAAGGTGTGTGGGGGGTGAAGGTAAAGAAGAAAAAAAACAGGTGGAGAGAAAAGAAAAGAGGGAGGTGAATAGGAAGGGAAATATGACAAGATGCAGGAAAAGAGCAGAAGACAGTAGAACAAGAGGAAGGCAGAGAGGGAGGAGCAAGAGGAAAACAACAAAGACAGGTGGGGGGGGACAGGTTACGCAACATTTCTACTGATAACTGCAAGCAACTGAACATGTCATCTGAATGTGAACTCAACATATAAATGGACAATGCTCATTTCTTTCAACAGGCTGAGCACTTGCTGAAAGGTGTGTGAGCATATATTTCAGTGTTTGTGTGGATGGGACAAGCCTCCTACCCCTGTGACTTGAAGAACTGCAGCAGCATGGGATCTGTGTTCAACCTCTGTGCTACCGTCTTGGCCACCTGACAAAGAAACAACAATAATTAGCAGCAGGATCGTCTCAGGCCTGTAAAATGTCATGTGTCCATTAGCTGAAATCCAACAGGGCCATTCCACAACAAAGGGAAAAAAAACAAAAACAAGACACATTTAAAGATGGGGTTTATTCTACAACAACATGACAACTTAACAGGCTAGTGCTCATTTACAAACTGGTCGAATTCCTTTCCTCAAGCTAATGCAAACCCACTTAAATCCCACTTCACTTTACCTTTATATTTCAAACATTTACTGGAATTGTCTGGATTGGCCGTACCTGAAAATAGTTCATTCGGTTTGAGAGTGTGACCACAAAGCCGGGGTCATTGTGGATGGTCTTGTCACAGAAAATGACATCCACCCGGTGGTACAAATCACGGAAATAGTCCTTCGCTGTGGGCAACTCACTGCTGTCATTTTCGGGGTCGTCCCTTTGAGTTTAAAAAGGCAGACATGGATTAATTCAAGTACAGAATGAATAGGAAAAAAATTATAGAAAAAAGGGGAGGACAGACAGGGTTTCTGCGGGTTTCAACAAGTTAAATTAAGAGAATATTAACGTGCATATCAGATATTTGAGATATTTCTTTTGAAACATATATATGCTTAAGGCATGTGGGGCAGAAAGAGGAATGTAGGGAGAATACAAGGACAGCAAACTCTGAACAGTAAGAAGCCATAGCAGGAATACCATAAATTAAACACTGGGTTAAGGAGCAGCAGAGGAAAGGCAGAATATAAGTTTGGACAAGTGGCAAGGACATGTTTAAGAGGTTTAAGGAAATGACAACTACAAGGTCCACTTCAACTCCAAAAAACACCTCCACATGACAACAGTAATCCACTTTAACTAAGTCATATGAAGGAGTGTGTCCTCTAATGACAGGTCCTTCTACAATGCAACAAGAAAAACAAATAATACACAGGGACATTGTACAGCGCAGGTTCATCACACACAAACAGGCTTACTTCTGGAAGACAATGATGTCCCCGTCCATGAGCTCATCCAGGGCCTTGTCCAGTGAGACATCATAGTCCTGTATCCGCTCTGTTAGATTGGGCTTTACTTCCTGTGAAATGAGGAATGGTGCAAAATGTTGTTACGTGTTATCCAATGAAATTCTTTACATGCACAAGAGGATTAGATCAAATGTAAACAAGCAGGTATAGAATTGGGGAAGACTGAGAAAAAAAAAAAAAAAAAGAGATGCTGCAAAACAACTGCGAGGGTGTCCACAAGAGAGTGGTTGAGAGGCAGTGTGTGAGCCACGTAGAAGAGCAGGAGACAGCATGAGTGTGAAGAGAGAGAGAAAAAAAAAAGAAGAGCAATGTGCCAGTAAGTGAGTGCTACATAAATAGATCACCTCATAGAGGATAAGGCTAGTTTCCTGCTGAAACCCTGCTCTCTCACACATGACTGGCAGCAGGTCTCCTAGTTACAGAAAGAAAAGAACAACAGGCAGCCGGTTGAAATATTTATATTTGAAGTATCTGGAGCCACAGGATTTATAGTTATAAGCACAGACATATGATATCAAGTTGGATAGGTTCCACTCACTTATTTTGCAGGATATAGGTGTGTAGATATGTCCACAATAACTTAAGCTTCTGGTTTTGGGGTCATACATCTTCAAGAACAACATGACATCATCTGAAAAATAATAAGAATGAGTAAATAAAGACAAAGAAGCTCCTCTGAAGTACAGCCTGCTATGCAAGAAATACTAGGAAATAACCATCTTTTCAATTTCAGTAGGGTCTTGGAGCCGTTAGGTGATCAGGCCCTAATAATTGGGACCTATAAAAATTCCTATTAAAATTCCTGAATGAGCAAAACTAGAGTTAAAATTACAGTCCACACAGCTACTACCATTACAATAAACTACTCATATTCCATTATGTTAGCCAGTCTCTCCACAGGCAAGGTAAGCAGCCCAATGAGTATCTCCTGTGAGGCAGTATTTCTAGTATTGCAAGTTACTATCTGTTTGAGCCAACATGCACTGAATCGTAATCACAAGTTTAAAAAAAAAAAAAAGTAAAGAAATGATAGAGATCAAGCTGCACTGCAATTAGCTTAAACAGGACTGACATTTTTTAAAAGAGCTCCTTACTTGGCTCTGACACAACTGAGAAGGTAAAGGAACCTGTCAAAACCTGTTTGAATTCTGATCATGAGCTGGACGCAGATTTGTGAGTGGAACTTACGGTCTTTATCAAACTTGGGTAACGTGGCCCCGCTGGCCGCCATCTCTGGATCCACTGTCTCCAGAAATATTGTCCAGGGGTTCTCGTTGTCACTCAAGTCAATCATCTAAAAACACCAGACAATAAAATATCAGCTACAGTTTTCATGTGGTTATTGAAGGATATCTATGATACATCTGACTGTGCACATAAATACCTGCACAAATATGTGAATCACTGATACAACCACTTACAGACTTGTTGCAGTCAGCCTCATAGTCAAGCATAGCAGGTCGCTTGGTTCCGTTGCTTCGGGCCTGCATAGGCCACAGTCTCATCTGGTCCTGTGGGAAACCCTGCAGCACATCAGCTCATAAGTTTCAACACAATATATCTATGCTCATTAATTTACATTTGGAAAACTCTTAACGCGGAAGGAAAGATGTACTTAACAGTGCATAAAGTGAGGAAGATAATTTGTATGTGCCTGCATTTTTGTGTCTGTACACCAGTGAGTAGCTATTGAGTGTATAAGTAGCAGACAAACAGGAAAATCAACAAGCCTCCTCTTTTAGAAAGGCTTGTGTATTTACAGCAGTGACTCATTCAGGTTCAGGACCGACTGCTTTGGTATGATTTAGGTTCTGTCTCATCTGAGCTGAATCACAGACTAATAGCATATGAAATTCAGTCAGTGTCTGAATGACCATAATAAAAATGGATTAGATTTATATACCGCTTTTCTATTTTGCGTACTCAAAGCGCTTACGTTGGATCCATTATTCATTCACTCTCACATTCATACCCTGCTGGTGATGGTAAACTACATCTGTATCCACAGCTGCCCTGGGGCAGGCTAATGGAAGCATATCTGCCAATCTGCACCAACGGCCCCTCCAACCACCACCAAACATTCATACGCATTCATACACCAGTGTGAGTAGCTCTGGAATCAGGGTGGGAGAAGTGTCTTGCTCAAGGACACAATGGCACATGACTAGGACGAAGTGAGAATTGAACCACAGCCATTTATAAATGGAGCAGCGCAGGGTAGGTTTGGGTTCTGAATATGAGTCTCTCACCATCGTCTGGGAAAGGTTCTGGACAAACTCTTGCAGCGTGGAGCTCTTCAGGACCTTGAAGACTGTGTACTTGACCTTCTCCTCATCATACATGTCATTGCCCTGATGACCACAAAACTGGTCCTCTGTCACCATCTAACAAACCAAAGAAGATTGTAAGAATAGAATGAGACCGGCAACTGATAGTAAAATGAGATAAAGAACAACATGCTTCATTGAAATTACACTAGACTTTAACCCTCACCTAAGTTCACTGACACAGTCTGCAGTTTTACACCTCGTCTTGTAATATAAAACGACTGACTCATGACTGAATAAAACACAAATTTGGTTTCTTGCATGGGAATAAAAGAGGTTTTCCCCTGCATTCTGGAAAAACATTTATTAATGCTCCTATTATCAGTTTGGGATTATGATAGTTTATACTAACTCTCAAGCAAGTGTAAACAGTTTATCACTCTGCAAGATTTACTGCCAGAGATTATTACAATACTAATCATTGTATGGTTAAGATTGATCTGTGATAAACATGGTTTATTTGCCCTTACTTTTCTTTTACCATCCTGTATCAACTTACATTTGTGTTTTAGTGCAGGCCCCGTCAGTACAAGCTCAAATGATTGGATTATTTTGCAGGTACAATTGTTTTTTTTTTGCTGAAACATCACATTTTAGTCACTGTGCAGCTGTAAAATGGAATGTAATGCACATAGACTTTTGACTAACTAATCACTGGGTTTGTTTGAGTTAATTCATAGAAATGTGCATGCTCATGTCATGAAATAAATCTCACATACCCATATATAGTAATATGTAAAACTTGATACAAATTGCATTTTTTTAATCCCATGAAGGAAAGGACTGTACAAGCTCATTACTGTTGGTTTGGACTTAAACAGAAAGTGAACACAAAGACTATGTATTGTGTGTATTATTGAGATATACATACACATTGTAATAAAAATGACACCTCCACCTCAACATACAATAGCTGAATTAATGAAAAGCACAATAGCTGTAATTGTTTAATATCCTTCACATTTAAAGCTACTGAAGAAAAGAAAATTCCATGTTTTATTCAGTATAAATTTTCACATCTCTGTCCTCTCAGATTTTGTCACAAGAGTCAAACTTCCATAACCAACAAAAACATCAGCAGGCATTCTGTCAAGAACCGATATCGAGAGCAGCAAAACAAGCCGGTTTCCTCATTATCATCCTCCACTTCTTTAAAAATGTCAACCATACCAGGATGCTGTAACTCAGGGAAAACCGCTGTAGCTGTTTTAACAGATGGGAACTGGATGCCATGTCTCCAGCAGCCAATACTTAAGAAACCTTCAGTCAATGTGCTGGTATTTAAGCAGTAAAGAAAACGATCCAGACACAAACAAAACAAATAGATGGTGCAATAGCAGCGTGACTTTGTCTGATTCCTTACCTGGACCTGCATGTACAAGTGGGCTTCCTGGCGCTCCTTCCTCTTCTGTGCTTCCACCCTCTTTTCCTCCTGCAGACGCTCTACCAGCTGCTGGGGAATGTCCACGTCGGTCATTGGCTGGAGCACCTCGCCTAAACCAGACGTCCATGTTAGAGTTATATGGAACACAAGGTACAGTTTCAAGTTTTGATAAAAGGCAGAAAAGCAGGCCACTTACTGAGCTTGGACTCGCGGATGTAAACCAACATGTATGCGTTGGTGCAGTGGCGCACTGAGAGGTCATCGTCATGACCGCCATAGTTGTGTTCTATAGCTTCCTCCTTGGTGCACCTCGACACCACATCATCATCAAACTTACACCACTGGAGGATAAAGAAGCAGGATTGGCAGAGGAGAAAGGTGGATGTGAAAGGAGCATGGATGGTAGTTTAAGTAGGAGATGAGAAAGATTGAGAAAGGATAAAGAGGGAAGCGTGGGTGCAGGACCAGAATGGGATGATAAGAGAGCAAACAGGGAAGAGGAGAGAAAAACCACAAAGCACTTAAGACCACCATTTATATCAGGTTAATCCAATATACTTTTAGAAATATATTACAATATCCCCTTTAACAGTATGTGTAATCCTTTACAAGCTTGACAATGCATTGTAAATCTGTCATCTCAATCTTAAAGTTATGGCTAACAGAGGGATGCTCAGCCAGGTAGAACATCTAAGAGTGCATGAGAAAGCTGTTAGTGTTATAGGTGAAAGGCTTAAAGAGCCATGAGAGTTCATGTGCAAGTAAGTTAAACAAAAAAACAAACAAAAAAAAACACGACTGCCTCTGATTTGCAGATTTATCAGTGCATGTTAAAAACAGTAATAACTGATGCCTAATGACTGATGCCTGCAGCATTGTCTAAAGTGTGTTATCTGTGACAAAAGCTAATCTGTCAGCAATATTGCAATATTCCATTCCTGACTGACAATATTTACCCTCTCTTGCAGATAAATCAACACTACTTTTGAAGGCTTCAGTTTTCTGACATCAGGTTCAGTCCAGCAGCTTGTTATATGCAACGCATTTGTCATCAACACTGACACTTTATACATCTGGAATTTTAACTATTTCAAATACAATGTGTGTGTTTTTTTACATTAACCTGGCCATAGATCTTTAAACTATAAAATCATTCTTGACATATTAGCTTCAGGAACACTGTTGCTTCAATGTCAGCAGTTTGATACGCTACCATATTAAATCATCTCTACTCATCATGATAAATAAATTTGATATAAAAACAGACATGTCATTTATGTTATTTATGTCCCAGTGGTTCTCAAAATGGCATCCAAGTAATACCCAACAAATACAAAATACTCAATCAACCCCACAAAACACAGAATTTTGGGTGAAATGTGTATAAAAAAAATTGTTCTCACTATTGGTTCCTTGACACTCACTTTGCCGTCTCCTTTTGGGTTAAGATAGACGACGTAGTGACCGCCATGGTTGTCCCCACTGTGCACAAGCACCGCGTGCAGGATGTAGTTGGCTGGGTCCTTGGAGTCCGGCTTCTGAAGGAACTCATCCAGAGGTAACTGATCTGGAAACTCAAACCTGTTTGAGGACAAACATGGAGGATAAACAGATGGGTGATGTGGATTAGAAATGGGAAGCAATTGAGGAGAAGCAAGAGATGAGATACTGTGGGATGAAAATTAAGATAATAGTCAGCAGGAGAAATGAGATGGGCCCCAAGTGGAATAAAGGAAGAACTCAATAGAGCCAAATATAAGACAAGAAGTAACACCAATATGCATAACAAAAACATACACAACACATCTGCACACTCTGGATGTGTGTTTGTGTGTGTACACCAAGTCTTTAGGGGGCCAGGGGCTGGAAGCAGCATCACACGGATGACTCACAGCTTATGAGAGTCGCTACAGAGGAAAATTAGCTCTTCACGATGGCTGTGTGTTCAGCTGGTGTCACATTATTCTAGTGAACTGTTAAAAGACCATTAGCTCCCACTAAGTATTACACAGGATGATAGGGCCGACAGGAAAACACTGTGACTCACTTTCTCACTGTCACAGTGCAGGAGGTCACAGCATGATGCTCAGAGTGCAAGCTTGATCAAGTGCTGTTTCCAGAAATAGACCGCCTCTTTAACCTGTGTTAATAAGGCCCACACCTCCTCTGAAATTATGCTTGAGAACCAGCCTATGACGCATGGTGTGGCCGATAGAGACAGCAATGGATGTACTTGAAGCAGAGCTGCGTTTGTAAAGTAACACACTGAAAAAGTAATCAAATAAAAGGATGATAAAAGAGCAGTCCCTACCTGTCATTAATCTTGATGTTTTGGTCAGTCTGTGGGTCATACATGAACCTCATCAGTTGCAGGTGAAGGATTGGTGGGAAGGTAAGAAACTTCACTCCTTTTTCTGCTTCCTGTAGTGCAAACATATCAGACATCTGGTCAGGACATCCCATTAACATCTACTGAACTGAATGCTTTTATTCACATTTAAACAAGAACTTTGTTTTTTTTTTTTTTTTTTTAAATACTAGATTCTATCTTTTCTCAGTTTTTTTCCATCTTTGTGTCTGCTCATCTTCTCCAATAGAACGTGTCATAAAAACCAGATTTTATACCACAAACTTTACAGCAAATGTGAACAAACTAATATTAACTAGACAAATAAATGATTTTCTGTTCACTTAAGTCTCACCTGCAGTCCGTGTTCTCCTGCATCATATTTGTTGTCCCCATCCAACTGCTCAGTAGCAACGTAGTCTTTGAATGACTCAAAGACTGGAAATAAGCACAGCATAGAAGACATTCAGGAAATGTCTATATTAATAACAAATAACTGGGGGATAAAAATACCCATTTATAGAGAGGATAAAATGGTTTCAATGATTCATGTTGCCACTTACTGTTCTTCTTTCCTTTTATGCTAAGCTGAATGTCATAGTAGTCTTCTATCCGCTCCGATCGGTAGTCAACGTGCTTACACTGGATATATGACTGGAGAGCGGAAACAGAAATCAAATTACCTGATACACAGGATCAGTCAAAAGTGTGTGAGTTTCTAAGGGCATCCCTACTCGATTTAAAATCTTTCTATTCTTAAACTGACCTTCTATCAGACTGCCAGCTGCAATAACTATGTCTGAGGTATACTCATTTCCAAGCTACAGCAGTATTTACTGTCTGGTCTACTTTCAACAAATAAGAGGTACACATATAGCCACACTGAAAAAAATAAAATAAAAAATATAAAGAAAATGACAAACATACCACCATCTTTCCTCTAAAGAGCTTGGGGATTGTTCCCTCAACACAAGTGCCTTTCATTTTGTTCTCCACATTGTCCAGGAGCTGAAAGACACACACAGTATTCCAGTGACTGAGCATGCAGTTTATACACACAAACACAAACAAAAACAGCCAAAAGGAATATGGGAGAACTCACCACTCTGCATAGCTCCTGTACATCATGTTGCATGAAGCTATCTAGTGTTTCCCAACTAAACACAGGGGAGGTTAAAAAAAAAAAAAAAGACAGTTAGTTGGCTTCCCAAACATCAACTGGAGATTTGTCAAATATTAGTAATCTCAAGATTTGTCAATAAGAACTACTGCATATTCTTCTAAAAACACTATTTAGGGGGCTTTGCTTTGCGACCCATTATTGTGCATGGTTCCAGCCCTAGCAGCCCACATTGAGGAACCAATCAAATCATAAGTAACCCATAAATATCATTGTTATTTTCCTCTTTTCATGACTCCACCAGCAGCAGTAGTTTTAATACCAATAAATTCTGGTGGAGTGCTTATGTGTGTTCAACTACATTACCCAAAGGACTTGGTGAGCTTCTTGGTGCCGACGGGTTTGTCACTGTGTTGCAGCTCATAGAAAACCCTCTGCAGTGCCAGGGGTACACTCTTAGATGAGTCATCCCCCTCTGTGGGCATCATGTACACCGCCTGAGAGAGGGGTAAGAAAATTGACATAAGATTTGGCCAAAACAAATTTTCAAAAGTTTATCATCTTCATATTAAATATGCAAGCATATAATTATTCATGTTTTGGGAGAACATTCATAACAAATATATGACCAAAATCCAAAATTTTAGGACCTCCAGGTGGAAAAAGGAGGAACCCAGCAATTACACTGGTGATTATAAGGGTTAAGTAGGCATGACAATGAAAGTACTGCTGTGGCACGTTCAATACGTATATATCTTTATCAGGTTAGCTAGGGATGAATAATACTCCCTGCAATACTACAAAAAAACCCAAGCCTCAGACTCCACAGTAAAACCATACCCGTCGTAGCTGGTTGGTGAAGAACAGTGTCTGTAACAGGCTATTCATGTAGCAGGTAGCTCCCTGGTTCTTCAGTCCAACGTAGCCTGTGTGTTTCTTAGAGTCCCAGCTGGTTAGAAATAGAGAACTGATGTCAGAGAGAAGTTCAAACAGCCCCAAGCAGAGCAAAGGCTTCGGGAAACTATTGTTGTTGCAAAAAAAAAAAAAACCATCAAGATTGACAAGAACACAGGTACTAAAGATGTACATACGCTACTCCATGTGGAGCATCTGCCTGGACATAGACTTCGAAGGTGACTTTATCATCATCGATGAAGCCCCTCTCTGGGTCAGTCACATCCTAGAATGCCACAAAAAACAACATGACTTTTCACTCTTATTTAACCAGAATGTTCTGACTTCAGTGAAAACACATTCCAGTCTACATTTATGTCACCATTGGTTTGTTTACTTACACTCCAGGACATGAAGTTGGAGAAGCCCCAGTCATTCTCTTTGTGGAAGAACAGGTGACTAATTCTGCGACTGAATGACTTTTCATCATCTTTGTAGTTGATGATTTTCAGCATGGCCTGCGCGTGGCATGACCATGACCTGAAACAAAGAAAAAGGGTACGGGATTACTTGTTAGGACCTTTGAGATTTTGACATGTGGCATTATGACAGTGCTATATTTGTAAACTAAATTTAGATGATAATGCAGACAACAATGAAGTCTATTCCAACAATAACTTTCTGATTTAGACTGAATGTCCACACTAGATTATAATTAAGTGCATCCCAAATTAAACAATGCTATAGGTAGGGACAACTCTGGGAAGGATTTTTTTTAGGAAATATATTCTGAAGGAAAGTGAAATCAATTTATGGGTAGGCAGCCCCACCTGTCATGAGACCATCTGTAAATGACACCAGTGAGTGAAGACATGAAGAAGCCACTTGTAATTTTGAAGGGACTGGAGGGTCCCATGGCAAAATTAACTGTTGTTATAGTGCTTAAACTTAGACGTCATGTTAAGTTTTTCAACAATGCAACTGCTGTTTCTGAGAGTTTGCCAAGAAGCAGGAGGGAGACTGTATATACATTTTCTATGAAACCATTATGTTGGTCTGTACTATGGCCAACAACAATGTAAATCTGCCACTGTGTACAACATCCCATCGAGACACTTACGTAGAATCCGACTCTGCATTACACTGCAGGAAAAAACCCACACTTTTCTGGTGCGGCCGGTCAGGATAGAAACGTGGCATCACCATTATCTTCCATGGAAGGTTACGGACAAAGCAGGACGGGCTGAGCACCGACTCACTTAAGCGGCTGAAGCGTTCTACCACAAACCGGAAAGTTGCCTCAGACCGCCAGCTGGTGTCTAAGGAAAGATGGAAGAATACGAACAAAGAGCAGGTGAGATAGTGAACAAGGATCCCTCTCATTCAGGCCAGAAAAGAAAGAAGACATGGACATCAACACATATACATTTGATTCTTTTTATATTAAATTAAGATTTTTATGTTTTACGACAAAAAAAAAAAAAAAAAACACTTTACATGAGTGAAAACAGTAAAAAGTAAGCATCAGTGATGTTTGTGTTAATGGTGTGTTCTCCTCACCATCCTCCATGTCCTCCTCTGTGTTGTTGTGTCCATCTGCCATAGCCACATTACCATTGATCACTGGATTGGCTGGAATTCTTGGGGGGTCATCTGTGTCCCCAGCTATTCAAAGAGAAAAAAGAATGAGAAAAAAAAATGATGTGAAGTTCTGCATTAGTACCTGTTTGCGTGTCTTGGAGTGGGACAGGACCATTTATATTTGAAGTGACCTAAAAAGGGTCATTTTTCATATCATAATGGCATCAAAAACTGGAAAAAGTTACACAAAGGATTAGAGATGACTGATAACCGGTCATAATCCAGAAGTGGCAATGATAATTTTGAATGATCTCTTATACACTTTTATTACTTTTGCAAAAAAAAAAAAAAAAAAAGTTTAAATATTTTGTTGTGGAAAATATAATGACAACTCTGCACTTTTCTGCCTAGCATGTATGGATAAGTGCTTAAAAATCACATGTGAATAAGAATGTGATAGTTATCAGGATTAAGTAAGGATGAAAAGCATCAACCAAGAAGTGACAAAGAGAAATTCTACAATTAGTCCATCTCTGTTTGTACTCAGAGAAATGCTTCTATTCTCATGTCATACGTTTTCGTGGGAAAACCCTGCTGAGACAGCATGACAAGTCTCCTTTCCCAGTCTGAGCATCTCACCGAATGGGGGCAACCGAGAGAGTGTGTCTATGTGCACTAGCAAAGGCTATGCAACAACACAGTTGGCTGGGTAATTGTGGACACAATGCAGGACTACGCTGCAAGTCACTGCTCTAACATAAACATGTGTACAGAGGACAACAATCATCCTAGCCAAATAATGACTTGTCTCAATGCAGCCGCTAATCTGTCAAAGCAAATTAATGACAGAATCAGAAGTTCCAAGTTGACTTCAAGGAATGACTGAACTGTGTTCACTACAGAGGCGAGCTCTGAGAGAAACAATAGCACTGTCATGAACATGAGTACACTGTATGCCTCCAAATGTGCTGCTGTGCCAGTCTGTCTCTTACACCATATATCAGGTGAACCTGTGCACTTTGTCTACCTCTGAGCTGACAGACAGCGTGCAGGTAATGTTCCTCCTCGTAGAGAAGACTGACCTCGTTTTTCCAAGTGGATTACACTCTACTAATGGCCTCTGTCAGTCAAAACCATGACAAGTTCTTGTCCCTCCTACTTTCGCCGTCTCTTCTAAAACTCATCAGTATGGACAAATTGATCAGAAAATCAAAATCTGAATTACCTCAGACTAAATATAACTGACCTGATGATTTGCTGCATTTGTGCTGAAACTGCTAATAGAATACTGCTCAAGAAGTGGAACATTCTTCCATCCGAGTTAGGATGCTAACAAATTTTGGAATTGTTCCTAAAATGTTCACAAGCATAGCCCTGAAAACAGAACAGTTTTCTCCCCACTATCCTTAGAAAAAAAAAAAAAAAGAAAAAAAAAAAAACTCTATGCAGGGCAAACAGAAAAGCAACTCCAGATGTGCATTCAAACTTCTGCAACAAGGTTGAAACTGTAAGAAGATCCTATTACAATGACTTGGCACTAAGAAAGTGAAATGCAGTTTGAAGTTTCATCTCATGATAATCTGCATTTCTCCTTTGTGTGGATATTGACCAATGCAGTAAAAGTCAAAAACGTCTGAGTCAACATGAAGTACCAGTGATGTTAAAATCCTGACATGGAAACTGTTTTAGTTGTTGATCTTGCTTTGTTATTGAACCATAACTTTAGAGCAATTGCATCTTTTGAGCACATAGTTTGTTGCTTATTTATGTTTTTATAGTTTAACACTGAACGAAAAAGCCTAGCATCATCATCACACTGCTGAGATATGATGGATAAAATGAGATACGCATAATGATTAATGAAGCAGCCTCCAACATACCACATTGTATGGGCCTTTCTGCCATCAAGAATCTCAAATATATGTGGCTATTAGCCATTAGTCTGTTGCCAAAAAACATACTCCAGACAACCCACCAAGTGGTGAGTAAGGCTGCTGACTGCACCTGCTACAAATGTGACATGTATTAAAATAAATAACTAAATGCAACTGTGACCTTTTGTGTTTCCTTATTTCAGTAGTTCGGGAAAATTAGGCGTATTGTGATCTGCCTAACAACAAACAAGAATGAGTGTGGACATAATAAAATCACTCTCACTAAATGACGCAGTGATGCTAAGGGCTTTCACTATTCTCTCTGTCTAGGGCTGGCATCAGTATTAACTAATAACCACCACTATCTGTTAATGGGGGATGCTCTGTGGATAAGCAGCATGCTAATCGCCAAAACAGAGTCAAAATGAGTCTAAACCGGACTAACAAAAACACAGATCATTAAAAATGGCGAGCTCCATGCCGTTTGGTCTTCCATACAATGAAGCAGCAAATCCCCGCGCTGCCCCTGTGCGGGCCTGGCTTACCGCAGCGGCGACTACCGTTACTTGCCAGCATTACCGCACGTTTC
The DNA here is from genome assembly GCF_902148855.1 of Sphaeramia orbicularis. NCBI lineage: Eukaryota > Metazoa > Chordata > Actinopteri > Kurtiformes > Apogonidae > Sphaeramia > Sphaeramia orbicularis. The sequence goes on along the minus strand of NC_043964.1, from coordinate 39,313,238 downwards.
ATATAACATACTGTCAAACGTCGGCATGTAAACGAAATTTTAACTAACAACTGCAAAAGATTACATTTTGTGTCCACAGCTGTCATTATATGCAAGGGAACTGATAAACTTGTGAACAGTCAATTTAGCAAATCGGGACTGACGCATCTGCGTGAGCTAGCAGACACTAGCCACAGACTGAGCTGTAGGCCGTTATTAGCCAACATTAGCTGGAATCACAGGAGCCAGCTAACAAGCTAAGGTTAACTCTAGAAAAATATATTATCCAGTGTCAGTTGTTACAAAGAGCAGAACAGATGCGTAAAAATAGATAACGATGGGCAAGTCTTTCAGGCCTATGATGCAAGCAAACCCAAATCGAACACTACAAAATACAAGCCACCATTTTGGAACGCCACACACCCCCTCCGCGAGTATTAGCTGATCTGCTACCTAGCACGCTAGCCAGCGAATCAACGTAACGAAATGGGCCTTGTAGCTAAATGTCTAGCTTACGATTAGCAGTCTGGTTCGTCACGTTCACATTTTACTTGAACGCAAATGATACCAAAACAGAGTTGTGATTAAAACAAAAAACAGAAAATCAAATTTATACTCTTCGTACTTGAGGGTGCGATCGTATTTTGCTCTCTAGCGTTAACTGATATCGTTATTTTGCAGGCCCGCATTAAATGAACACACCATCAGACACGATGCTAACACACTACAAGCAGATAAGGCTGCCGTAACGTGTCTGTGTTGGACTTATTAACGGACTAAATGAAATCAGTTTGAATTGCAAAATCACCATTACCCAAATCATTGAGCGGCTAAAGGCTAAGTCGCTGTGATTAACCCAGGCGCCAATAACTGTCAAAATCACCTCAAAGCGCACGGTGAAGCCAAGTAGCAAGATTAATTTACCTAGCGATGAATCCATGTTAATTGCCACACTAACCACACTGTTTACAAACATTTAGGTTATCAACAATCACCGGACTTGATTCTACAACTACACGTGAATTCTTAACGATTACAAATTAGCAAACGGTATATCTGATAACGTGTTACAACGAGAGAAAGAAGACAAAACTGAACTTAATTCAGAATTGCGGTGATGGATCCGAATGAATGATTTGTACTGCTATTTTCCAACAGTCCTCTTCAACTGGCGTTTCGGGGTGTCTAAATGGTAATCAAATGCTATGAGCATACAGAGAGAAAGATAAACACATTCGCTTATAACGCAAAATGAGGTCAGCTCCACACAAGTATGCTGCAACGGACGCACAATCAGCAAAAATGCAGCCGGCTATCCTAGCTAGCTTCAGGCCTTCGTGTTTACTGTAAAGATGAACACAGACTTCAGGCGTAAAATTTAATGTTCATCCTCTGCACACGTTAAAAGCCACACGGAACTTTAACTAGCCATCTAGACATGTTGCTACCATTTACCTTCCATCTCCATATCCTCTGGTTCGCTGAGTTGCTGCTCGCCGGCTTTCTGTTGCTGCTGCTGCTGCGTGTGATGATGGTGGTGGTTCATGTTGGCAGCTGTTGTTGTGGTTATGATGCGGTGCTCCCTGCTATCTCTATTACCCTCGACCTTGTCCAGGGTCGGCTCGGGTGTGAACCGGGTTCTGGACTGCTGGTGAGGTGTGGTAGGATGCGGAGGTGGGGTGGACAGGTCGAGCCTTGGCGGCCGGGCCTGCTCTGTTGCGACCTCGGCCTTGTCCGCTGTCAGCGCCGGGGAGTGAGGAGGGGAGGTCGGCGGGGGAGCGGGTAGAGAAACGCGGACGTATTTGCTCGCTATTCGCCCAATCTCGGCGCCTTTGGTGGGTGCGAGTCGCTGGCTGACGGCGGGAGGATGGTGTAGATGGACCTCCGAGGAGGTAGGCCCGCTGAAATTAGCTAAATCAGTCCGGCTTTACCCCGGGAAATGTGGGGCAATGAGACAACTTGCAGCACGACCTATACTTGGATGAACAAATACCCTGTTTATAGCTAGCGTTAAGCTACCTGACACTAGGCAGCCAACTAGTGATATAGGTACAACAACAATGAAAACAAAGGCTCATTTGCTATCACCACATTTAACAACTTTGCCTGCAATATTCCCAGTCCGTGCGTTCCTCCGATTGTCCCTCGTCTGGGGGAGAGCGGAGGAAAAAGCTATCCATTCAAACCAGTTTCCAATACGGAATAGCACAAACGTTAATTTGGAAGTTCGCGGAGACGAGAGTTGCCACGGCCCGACATAAACCAATTCCCCAATCTGCCCCTAACACCGTAAACGACAAAACGCGGCAGTTCGTTGCATTTCTAGCTAACCTCTTGTTTCTTATGAGGAATGCGCCCGGTCATACAACGTTAGCCTGAGCTGTGAAGCTCTCAACCCGCTCCTCCTGTGGTTTGTGATGTGTTGAGTCTGAAGTAGGCTAAATCTCAAAATGGCGGTCGCGCTCCTCTCTGAAATGTCACATCCGCATGGAGATCCAAACACTGGCCCATCCCCGGCCAGGTTCACATCCATGCTAAATGATAGGGATCACTTTATGCATCTGATGTAAGGGAAGTACTTAAAATATACATTAAAATAAGTTAATCAGTGTTGATCCCTATCTACATTTCTTAGCCTTAAAACCTCTCAACCTTCTTCTTCTTCTTATGTTTTTATTTATATTTTGGGGATTTTGTTTGTGTTATTAACTATCACCGGTTTGTTTCTAACAATTAAAAAAAATAATAAGAAAATTTGTATTTTTCTGTTTCAATTATTTACTCCTTTCTTTTTACTTTTTTGTCATTATGTGATAAAACTGACGTAATGGAAAACTATTTTGCTATGTACACTTCTTCCAAATTTACTACTACTACTACTACTACTACTACTACTACTACTAATACTAATAATAATTTGAAATCAGGTAATTTCTCTAATACTATCACTGATCATTCAACCATTTCACTGACAACGACTTCAAAGAGAGGAAAAATGAAAACCCCGGCATTAAACGTACTAAACTAACTCATGTGATTAAATAGACTACGTTTATTTGCGTAGCCTATTTAGCCTATTTATATGCATTAATTTAACAAGTTAACAAGTTAAAGAAAGTTAAAGCAACTTTGCTTGGAGATTATTAGAAATACAAAAATAAGAAGAAAAAAACTGAAGTCATATGTGCATATCTAAAATGTGTACCAAGCAATTAAAAACAGCAAACGAATATTTAGGCTAATAAGCTGAATAAGCATTTTCACTTTTTCACAGGGGTATGGCTGCGCCGACTTTTGAATAAATGTCTTTATTTCAAAGTGGTCTGCACTGATAACGACAGGACATTTGAACCGTATCCTTAACTAAGGAGAATGATGCGAGAATAAGAGCTAACATTACTGACTTACAGGTCTGTAAGATATTATCGCTGCAGAACTCGCTTGAAGTCGCTCTACTCACAACTTGATTTATTTCTTTATCAGGGGAGTGTCCATTGTGTTCCAATCAATTACAGACTACTGCCCTGTAGCTGCAATGCTGAAACCAGTCAACTGCTGAAATGACCAAGCTTCAGATATAGAGTAAATAGTCCCATCTAGTGGGACCAAACGAGACTACAAGCGGGGCTACGTTAGACGCAGTCATGTTTTTCGTATCACACATTAGGTGCAGACTAATATTCAATAAAACGTTTTAGTCCAGCAACTCACAGAAAACTTTTTAAGTAGCAAGATGATTCAGCGACATATTCTGATACTATATCCATGTAGCCTTTTAGAGTATTCATGGGTGTGCACAATTAATTTGCTGAAATAGATAATAGTTTAGGCCCAATATCATGAGCACAGTTCAGTCCAGAAGTTTCAATATTATATTATATTATATTATTTAATATTATATTATATTATATTATATTATATTATATTATATTATATTATATTATTTAATATTATATGTAGTTTTAATGATAAAGACACACTCTCGTGCAAGCTTTAGTTATGTGGAATTTTGACTGAGGTTCTTTTGTGTCAATTCTGTGATGGACATGTCAGAAACACAACTGAATTCTGCGAAAAATGATCCAGCCCGCCCCACCGTGCGCATTCAGCCAATCACTATTGAGATTGAGTGCTATAGGCGGGTTATCACACACAACAGGCTAGTGTGTGTTGTATATATCCCGACGTCGGCAACTAAGAAAATAGTTAGCTAAGCTTATCTTCACAGATGGTGGTAATACGGAGCAACGATATTTTTATAGTCCGAAATAGTGTAAACGGTAACAGTATTCATGAATTTTCTTACTTAGTATTTGAGAACGTGTCCAAATATTCGTATTTTTAAACATTACAAGTCTCCTCTCCCCGAATTTTGTACATTAAATGGAGGAGAAGAAGGAAGACGGAGACTCGGAGATACAGGAACACGGACCCGAACACTGGTTCTCAAAATGGGAGCGGCAGTGTTTGGCCGAAGCGGAGCAGAGGGAGCCGAGCGAGGAGGAGGCCGACAACGACCAGGATAAACTGTGGCATTTGTTCCAAAACTCCGCTACTGCCGTGGCACAGTTATACAAAGGTTCATACTATCGCTTTCCGCTTGGTTGTTCGTCTGCCGTTCCTTACATTATCAGTATGCCTTTGGCTTAGTGTTAGCAACCTAGCTACGTACCAAACGTAACTGTGTACTAATCTAAGTGACATTTGCGCTAGCTCCTTAGAAAACTCGTTATCCAGTACAAGGTAACGTTTACAGCTGATTTTGCAATGCTAAATTTAGCTAGTTTGTGTTGGTTACCGAGAAAGATGAGTTATGATAACGAATTTGTTATTATAACGATATGTCAGTTTCGCTTACTACATGGACTTAACCAAACGTCATAACATAAGTGAATAAACTGAACTTAACCCGAAAAGCTTTTCATGTTAATAAGCTAGCATGTTGACACCAAGTTAGACAGCATCGGAGAGCTAACGTAACGTTAGCCAAGCTAGTTACAAAATGGCGATGGTATCAACAATCGTAGCTACGCGACATTCCCAGATGACAGTCTCTGTAAACTGTCAGTGTTTAGTTACCAAATGTCACAGCGGACATTTTGTAGCATTGCATTAAAAGTTAGTTCAGCACAGAAGTACACACTTGGGTTTAAACGCCTTCTGGGAGAGCCATTTGTTTGGAAACACGAACCCACCGTTAAAATCACAAAATGGCGAGGATATTATTGTTCGCTGTGAAAATGTTGTTTTGTTTACAATCAGCTGTTTTCAGTCATGTCAAATTCTCGTCTACATTGACAGAGCTCGACCTGGTAACTCTGGCCATATTTGACATGTTCGTTTGACATGGCTGTGCAACTTTACTGCTGAGAGGGCAGTTAAGTTGGTGTGTCGGTGCTTTCTTCTTAAACAAGCTGCTGCCAAGCTGGCTGTCTAGCACTGCTTGACTGTTATTTTTATGCCAACCCATGTCTCTGCTATAGTAGATGTAAGACAAAATGGCGAATGAAAATAATCTTCACTTCAACCCTATAATCACAAACATGCTACTTCTCTCAAATGTGTTTTCCCTTTGCCACATTAGCTGGTCTTTATGTCACAGAGCTGCTTGCTGTTGAATTATATCTCCGTGTCATGTGTAGAAACATATTTCCCTTTTCCTCCCACAGATAGAGTATGTCATCAGCAGGGCTTGTCATTGTGGGTGCCATTTCAGAATGCTGCCACAGCGGTTACCAACCTCTACAAAGGTAAGTGCTTCCTTCTTCTCCTTTTTTGTGTTTATAAGACAGATTTATTGATTTGCCACCTACTACGCGTGTACATGTTTCTGTTCTTCATTTCATCGCTACAGTCTTTTGCTGTATTTTGTTCTGGATGTAGACATGTTTTTATTGACCGGTCCATCCATTTAGTGGAAAAAGACTTGGCCATTATCACTCTTATCAGCTCAATATTGAACAGTGTCAAAGGGCTTGTAGACTTTTGTATGGTACTGAAAGGCATTTTCCGAAACAGTCCAGTCTGATACTCTTCTGTGACAATGACAGGAATTCACTAGTGAAGCAGAGCTGGTTTGTAAGAATGAGACTGGACAGAAGATTCTATGGTAGATAATGTAGTGGACCTAGTGAGTGGTTAGTACATGCCACCCTCCACCACTAACTAGATGTCAGATAAATAGCTTTCAAGCACATTTTTCAAACCTTTATATTTTGGTCTAATTTTTAAAATCCCTGATTAAAACATGTTTATATCAAAATCTATTCTGCATATATGTTCCCTATGCTTTCAAGACATTATAATGTTGATCATCATTCTTTGATTGTTTATTTTTGGTTTTCCACCATTCTAGAGAGTGTGGAGGCCCATCAGAGAAGTTTTGACCGGGGCATCCAGATAGGCCATCAGCGGCGAAATAAGGTTAGCATATTAGAGCTAAAAGTTTGAAACTAAAATGATACTATGGCTGTTCAATGGATGGAGGAATCACTCCTATGTCACTCCTACAGGACATGTTGGCTTGGGTGAAAAAGCGGCGGAGAACTATCCGCAGGGAGGATCTCATCAGCTTTCTGTGTGGCAAAGCACCACCACACAGGAGTAGCAGGACCAACACACGCCTGGCCATGGTGGCCCCCAGCCGAGCAAATTCACCAGCAGAGACTGGATCCTCTGTGGAAGCAGACCTCCAGCCCTTCAGGGAGGCCATCGCCTTGCATGGTAAGCAAGCACCTTTCACATTTCTGCTCCCTAATCAAAAACTTAATGTACTAACCAGGACTCAGACACATTGGTACTGCATTGAGGACCAGTGCTTTATATCTTCTGTTGTGTGTAATTGGTTGAGAATTGAGTTTGATAAAGTAAAAATTTGAACAAATAAAAATATTGTTGAAGACCTTTATGGGATTTGCAGTTTCCCATGTTTAGTTTAAAGCAGTGGCTACACTGTGTATGTCAACACACTTGTCTTTCTGTGATCGTACTCTGCTACATGTGGCAGAGAGATAAGGCTCTGTTATGCACGGGTGTGGAGGCATTGGCCAATGGTGGAAGAGGGCCTCACATGGATGGCCCCTCCTGTGTGTGTGTGTGTGTGTGTGTGTTGTGAGAGAAAATGTCTTGTTAAACCAAATGGCATGTAGGTTTTCATTGGGCTGGCTTTCAGATATGTAGACAGGTGCCACTCTAAGCAGTTACATCACAGCATGCTGGTGTCCTTGGTGCAACTGAATATGTAGCAATTTATCTGTATGTCCTCAGATTTTTGAAGAGGCCGTTTCAGGGTACTGCAGAGGGTTAGATGGGTGATGTTTGGCATTTACTGGTGTAAGTTACAGAAAGGGCAAGTTTAGTATGTGTCAAGAGGTTTCAGTGGCTATCTTGGTAATCAGATACCATCACATTTTACTGTTGGCGTTTGATAGACTTCACTTTAATTAAAAAAATAAATAAATAAATAAAAACATTTAACATTACTGACAATTGCAGTCTTGACTTTGTTAGAGAATCAGTTCTGAAGACTTTAGTTTTTCCACACAGTAACAATATATTTAACAAATAAATGTAGGTAAGCCAGTTGGTATGTTGTGAGGGCATGTGAAAGTAACTCATTTTAGGAGGCAGAAATCCATGTTATTCTGTAACACTGACTGTCTTATGATGTGCTGACACACCAGATATGGATTTAATAGTCAGATGTTTTTGTACACCAGCTCCACTCCACTAATAGTTTTTCCAAAACGTATATTTTTTCATGTTAACCAAGGCTTATGTGTCTAGTTTTTTCTCTCCATCATCTGCCTTCTCTTTACTGACCTGTTTGTTCCTCCTTCCTCCTCAGGTCTAAGCGGAGCCATGGCAAGTATCAGTGTGCGCTCTGGTGCTCCAGGTTCTCCCACACATGTGAGCGGGAGTAGCAGTAATGGAGGTGGAACTGGTGGAGGTGGTTCCTCAGGCTCTGGACCGGTGTGCCGCACCAGACGTAACGGGCTCCAAGACGTTGACCTGAACACTTTCATCTCAGAGGAGATGGCACTGCATCTGGACTCTACAGGCTCCGCCTCTGCTGGAGGAGGAACCAGGAAACGAAACTCCACCCAATGTAGTGATGTCATCACAGACTCCCCTACTCATAAACGCAACAGGATGATCTGATCTGCTGCCTGCCTATGTGTGTAAAGGGGGTGGGGGAGTCTTTAAAGCCAAGGCTAGGAAAGGGGATTGATGGGCTTATGCAGGACATGTGGGCAGATGAACGGACCGACAGCCGCTCACATTCTGGGCTCCACAAAAGAATCTTGGCTGAAGATAAAAACACGGACTGGAGGCTCTCAGTTCAGTCTTGAAAATGTTGGGTGATTTCTTTTCCTTGTCTTCTTTCCTGACGCTTTTACTACAAATCATTGAAGAGCAATCAGAACTCTTTGAGTGCTTGTGTGTTTGTGTGTGACCGTTTTAGTGGACTGGATGGCATCACACATCCCTCAGCCGTCACTTCCTTGGAAAGGAGACAACGAAGGAAGTCACCAACTCATTCTGGGAGGCAGACAGTTCTCAAAGGGGTAAAAATGCACTGTGCTGCTTTAAAAGTAAAAAAAAAAAAAAATAGCCACTTGATCTTTAACACATTTGTGCCCTTTTCCTCCCTTAATCTCACTCATCCACACCCACCACCTTAATATGGAAGTGAGGGCCATGATCAAACTGTCTCACTCAGCGAATCGAGTTGCTCGCCAGATGTTGGAACAGAGACTCACCTTCACAACACACAGCCCATCTGATCTTTTTGTTACTTTGTCATTGCAGTTCTTAGTTGACGTTCCTGTCGGTGTTGGAACTAGATCACCCAAGATTGATCTATCTGCCGCTTGTAACCAGTTTCACTTCTGGCTACTACAGTAATAGCATGGCGACTGATGTGTGGGCACTTAGACCTAATTCTCTGCTAGAACAGTGGCTCGTTTTGGTTCAACCAGTCGCGCCTCTTTGTGTTTGTTTTTGGTTTTTATTTTACACCCACCAGTGTTAAAAGAATAGGTTCATTGCCACCGTTTTCAGCAGTGACAGCCAAGTTAATATTGAGTTCTTTCTCCACTTTCTTATTTTTTTGTCTTATGTTGAGGATAATGAAAAGGAAATAATTTTTTGTTTGTGCGTTCTGCTTCTCTGATGGCCCATTTTCTGACTGCCGCGCCTTCTCCCTCATTTCCCTCGTCTTACCCCGAAAGCAGCTGCTCTTTTTATGTGATCATGTAATTATTCTGATAAGTTGCAATAAGGATTTTTGGCACTTAGCTTTCACCTCCAAGTCATGCAAACAAATCAGCTCTTCCATTAAATCCAGTTGTAGCCTTGTCTAGCCCCAAAAGGGGGTGGGAATTGATACAATTTTATTGATAACAGTGTCCTTATCAATTCTGCTTTTTGGCAAAATTCTTAATGGATTGTCTGATTTTAAAAGGATCAGATGATTCAGTTCCCATCCCCGGCCCTCAACAGGCCCATTTGTTGCACACGTTACTTACAGGTGGTGCTCAGAGGAAATCACTTGACTCAAAATGGAGTTTCTCTTACAGACCTTGGATCAAACAAGTCGTCTTCATCGAGCTGAATTCAGACACAGCATCCTTCCCTGTGTCACTAATGATTTAAGTTATTAGAAGATAATCGGTGCTGTAAAGAAAGAAATCAGAAAGTTAACGTTTCTCAGCAGACCCAAAAAATGCGACAACCAGCGAAGCCAATTCACCGCATGGTTTGGCTACGCTGTCAGTTTGGGAGTTGGGACACAGTTTACTTTTTGTATAAGGGGTGTGTGCATTAATATGACATGGATGTGCTTGATTTTTACTTGGTACAGGATGATGCAACTCGGGGCTTGTTCAACTCTTGAAATGGTAGTTGCCTTCCATCAGTCTTTAAGGGAGCAGAGTGGGAGACACTGATATCACGAGTCAGATATTTGGGTAAATGTAGTCTTTGTAGAGTGATGTGAGCTGGTACTGTACCACTGTCTGTCTTATTTGGAGTTATTATTAACACAATGATTATTGGAGTTCAATCTGAGGTCTTATTTCAGTTTGTGTGGTTGTAATCAACTCAATTGTGTAACAGAATATGCTTTCATTCAGCATAGAAACCTAACAAAGTGTAAGCACTAAAAGAGCTTGACTTGTCTAATTGGTCAACGCGTTATAAATATTTCCATAGATGCTCTGCAGTAGTATCAGTACAGTGAGTTGTCAGACCTTCAGCTTACTACCTGTAATGCCCACCGTAGCTGACTTGTGACACGTCAGTGTTCCCTTCTCTTTTTTTCCTCTTTTTGTTTTTTGTCAAGTCGTTCACTCCCCTTTCACAACCTGACAAGTTTTCCCTTTTAGTTGTTTAAAGCATGCCAGTTTTTAACTTCTGTTACATTTTGGTCACAGATTTCATTTAGGTTGGCTTTTATATTATTCATACATGATTGCTGGTTAGTCAATGAAAGAAAGTAATCATACTTTTGTTTATTCTGTCATAATGAAGACTTTCTGTGTTTTGGAGTTTGTTCTTGCATACAAGTGAAACCACTTAATGAGACTGAAAAAATGCACGCTTCATTTGAAGAACAGAGATTTGATTTGCCTTCAGAATACCTCTGGTAATTGTAAGACGGACATCAAATAATTCAGTCATTTGGGTGTTATTTTTTTGTTGCAAAGGTGAATAATCTCTTGCTAAATGTGAGTAGCTTCAGTTCTTGCACAGTTACGACAATGTAAGATAGGAAGGATCCAGGTTTCTTGGACAGGAACTTCTCCATTGCAGTTTATTCTATTGGATCTAAGCCTTGCAGGGGGTTCATGGCGGATTATGATGTTTGGGGTTGACAGAGGATTGGAGTCGACGTGAATCATGAGGACCGGCCAGAAAGCCTGTCCACACACTCCTCATTAAATCAGAGGAATGCATTTAGAATATTTTAGTGTTTTTTCTTTCTCCAGACACTTTGCTCACTGTTTAGTGTCTAACACTCCAAATTGACATTAGTAGCATTCCTGACTGAAACCAAATGGTGTATCTAACTACAACTTAGTAGCTATAACCCTGCTGCGTTTCAATGAAAGAAGAATGTGTATGTTAAAGGGAAGATTAAGTCAAGTGTCTGCAAGAAGAATGAACTAAAATCCAACTGTCAAAGGACAATTTCTCTTAAGCTCCATTAAAGACTTGCCCACAACTTTGTGGTGTCAAAGTTTTTGTTTTCTCTGTTTTTGTTTTTTCCTTTTGCTGACATGAAGCCTTGATAGCACAGAGCAGGATTGTGCCATCTGTCCAATACCACTGTTCAACCTGCAACAGCGGTGACCCCCACTGATTGGTTCTGATAGAGGGTCGCTACTTGTTTTTCTTTTCTCTGAGCCAGTCACCGGCCTTCATCCACATTGTTTCAAAAGGCTGACTCATGCCACGTGTCTCTGGAGCCAACACTATTATCAGCTGTTTCTTGAATACTTATTTGTTTAAAAAGTAATAAATGGCTAATCTATATACTTAACATTTAATTGTTGGTATGATATATGTGGTTCACAATGTAAAAGAAATAAAACCATTGAGTTGCAATTGGATGGACTATGTTTCATTAAAAAATGAAAATGTGGACTTTGTTTTTATTCCATGGCTTTGGAGTTTGCAGAATGTGTTGACACACTGACTTTACAACTACTGCTTACATGGATCAGGTTATAGTTGAGTACATTTAACTGTGTTTTATGTATACGTCTCAGACGGTTTGATGTAGTGTAGGTATCACAACATTTACTGGCTCTCCTCCAGACCACAAGGTGGTGCTAGAGGAAAGCTTTAGAGGGATTCACTGTAACTACATGTCAAGTTTTAACCCTCTATCTTTTCAAGTTTAGGTCTAAAGATTTCACATGAAAACTTGCCATGAGTTTTGGTGACCAGCAAAAATGACAACTCAGACCTCACGTAAAAAAAAAAAAAAAAAAGACAAAGGTTATTGCAGGGTAGTGGCAGAAAGGAAAAAGTACCTGAGAATAAATAAATCTGAGCTGCTTATAGATTTTACTGAACCCTTTCATGCATAGTGGCCACTACAGTGGACAGTTGTTCTCTTGTACATTCATAGATTTTGTTTTAGTTCCATATCAGCGAACACAGTGGACACTCACTCTGCAAAAATCTAACTCTGACCAAGTGTATTTTTCTCATTTCTCATCCAAATATCTCATCACACTTAAAATAAGACATAATCGCCTACAGAGTAACTTTTCAGTGAGATATAAGAACTGATTGTTAGACAATAGATCTGGAAAATCTTATTTCAAGTAATCTTACCAAGATAAATTTTTACTTGGCATTTTTTTTTTTTTTTTTTGCTTGAATTCAACAAAAAAAATCTTCCTTTTCAGGTGATTCTGTCTTATTTTAAGTGTGATGAGATATTTTGACTAGAAATGAGAAAAATAAACTTGGTAATATCTGGATTTTTGCAGTGCATGCACCATCCCATACACTGCAATTCATACCATTACTGTAACTTTACTGTTCTTCATAAACCTGATCTGCACTTACATGTTTGAGTGTAAATCAATTGCTTGTTATTGTTATTAAACTGTAATTAACAGTTGTTTTTTTTTAAGAAATTTGATTAAGGCCCTCATAATTCATGCATGAAAGGGTTAATGTATACAGTGAATAATTAAACTCTTCAAATACAACACACTGTTAAGTTTTCAACTACAAAAAGCAGTGTGTAGTTTGGCTCACATACATCTAGGACCAGGGAGTTAAAGTTGTGCTGGTTCAGGGGTCACATTCAGCCCATTATGACCTCAAGTGGGCTGGACTTGTAAAATAATAACACAATAACATATAAATAATGTCAACTCCAAACATCTGTCTATCTTTTAAAATTACATTATGAAAACATGTTATAAACTATCCTTTAAAAAAAAAAAAAGAAAGTGAATTACATGAACCACCTGAAATATTCTTTAGAAAAATAAGTTCAGTTTAACAATATTGTGCCTCAGCTTCTCATTTACACATACTTTACAACTTACAGATCACAGTGGATCTACAAATGCACAAAACATTTAGTAACAGGCAAAATATTATTAAAATTGCACTTACTTCTCTTAAGACATTACAGATTATTCACATTTTATTGTGAACAGATCATGCACTTTTACTTTTTACACTAAAACAAAGACAAAAATTTGAAGCTATTCAGTCATTAGTCATTATTTATAGGTTATTATGATAATATTTTACAAGTCCGACTCAGTTGAAATCGATCTGGTGTATGAGGACCCTGAACTAAAATGATTTCAACACCCTTGACTGTTGATATCATTAGTGTAACTTCAGTTGCTCCAACATTAACACGCTGTGACCAAAACTTATTAGTATTAATGATCTAATGTCAATATGTGAGTGAGCAGCTAGAGGAACCAAACCTGGACTATTATTCAATGTTAATAGTTCTGTGCTTTTTGCAGAACTTACTTTAAATTGAGTATTTCTTCATATATCTATTGGTAATCTAAATACTGGGTAGAAGTCAGAGCCATTCTGTGGTATTTTCATAATCAGACTGACTTATGTTGGCTCTGGCTATTATAGGTGTTATTATATGAGTAAATGTTGGAAAGAAAGCCCTCATCCATCCTTCACTGGAGACAATAATATTTTGTCTGATTTGTTGTGTGAAACATTAAACTCAAAATCCACTCAGCGTTGCGTCATTTTTTATGGTAAATCAGTAAAACAACAAAGCAAACAAGCAAAAAATAAAATAACAGAATACTGTTAATTTGTCAACGATTCTTCTGCCCAAATTACCTATAGATAAATAGTGCACATGTACAGCTGTTACCTTTAAACATAACTTGTTGCTACTCTTTTGGTCCATGGTTGATATCTGGTTCAAGCTGTGTGTCCACATTTGTAAAAAAAAAAAAAAAAAAAAAAAAGAAAAAGAAAACCAAACCTTTTTTCCTTCCGTAGTCAGAGTTCTGCATAATAATCCACAGACTCTCAGACTGCATGGACCTCATTCATCAGGAAATCACAGCGGTCACAGGACGACATATTTAAAACTGAGCTTCAAGATTAGGGGTGTTCACCTGTGACTAACATAAGCAACACCTAAGGAAAATGTTATCCAATAATTACTTCTTTATGCAATTTGGAGCTGCAAACATGCAAAACCCCTTTGTACAGCTGAACTACAGATTTTATTTATGTGCTGCTGACACTTCTAAGTTGATTCATATAAGTTCTTTTGCTTGGACCTAAAAGTTTCCTTAGGACGAGAAGCTCAAGGTCTCTGTGTGGTGGAGACAGAAGATGAGCTCTCAAAGTCTGTTTCAGTCTGATGTGATCCTCAATCTGGGGCCAAGGAGCAGACCCCGTTGGAGGTTCAGGACCAGGGCTCAGATCTGGCTGAGGGGCAGGAACTTCTGGTAATAACTCTTGGTGACATCGATCATCAGGTCCTGCGTGCATTCTGGGAGCTCCCCTGAAAATAAACCTGAAAGACAGAAAAACAAACACCGATGTAAAGACCAGCTTGTTAAGTGGGAGTGCGATAAGTGCGTGTGTTGAGTGTGTTTGTGTGGTGTGGCTAACCTGGGCATCCAGAGAAAACAGTAAAAGGAGGCACTACTGTCTCAGGTGGAAGCACCGTGTTGTCTAAGATCTTACAGCAGTCCTTGAGCACACAGCGACGACCCTGCACACGGTAAAAAAACATTTAATTGTAGCCTGATGAAAGCCAAAGTCATGATATATTAACCCTTTCATGCATACTGGTCACTACAGTGGACAGCTGTTCTATAACTGTTCTCTTGTATATTCATGGATTTTGTTGTTCTTTTCATTTTTTTTTATTTTTATTTTTTATTTTTACACATATCTTTATTAAAGTTTTAAGACAGTACATATCTTTTCTGACATGAATTGGTAACATTATGTAGATCTCTCCTGAGCATAAACCCCCAGAATCACAAGCCCTCCCCATAGTTTTCACACAATTTATCACTAAATTCATGTTTCTGTGCGTCAAAAATTAAACATGTGGTGTCCAGCAGAGTGGACAGTTTTACAACTTAATAAAAAATAGGTTCATAAGAATTTTTGTTTTTCATTTTTTTTTTTTTTTTTATGTATTTTGGAATTTTTTTAGAATTATTTTTATTTTATTTATTTGTTTTTCAGAAGAAATGTTTCAATCGCGTTTTTTTCATGCGTAAAGAGGAATAAAAACACTCAGGAAAAAATTTTGATTAAGGTTCTCAGAATTCATGCATAAAAGGGTTAATATTTCCAAAAACATATCAGCATTCAGACACAAATGGCCTTCCAATCATGCATCCCATAATGATTTAAGAAGATTCTGAGGTAAGTACATTTTTGTAGAATGCTTACAAAAGTGAATGTTAAGACCAGAGCACCAAAACATTAACTTTCGTAACCAGGCCTTAAAAAAAACACACACACACACAAAAAGTAACAACACATGTTCTTCTGTGCACCGTGTTTGCATTTCTGCAGCACAATTCAATATGTTTCCAACACTGGAAAATTTGTCCAAGACAAAAATGTCTTGGAAAAAACTTGAACTCGAAATGCACGTCTGAAATTATTGACTCCCCAACACACACGAATGGAGGCTGGCAGAAACACTGATTTAGGATTAAGACTGAATAAGAACACAATAAAATATTTTCCCTGTTGCCTAGTGGAGGAGGTGATATGGCCAGACCCTAACAGAATGCAGACAAGCCATTTCTTACAAAAACTACTTTGTGTTTATCACTGCACTGGAATTACTGCACTGTAATGATCTGCCTTCTATGAGCTGATGATAAATAATTATACAAAAACACTTCTTTATATTTTCTGTCGTAAAAATCAAAAATAGCAAAAAATTTATTTGTTTCAATAGAAGAAGGAAACATATTAATTCATTTTCAGAACCGCTTTGTCCTCAAGAGGGTTGTGGGGGTGCTGGAGCCTATCCCAGTTACTTATGGGCAGAAGAGGGGTACACCCTGGACATGTCGTCAGGGCTGACATATAGAGACAACCAATCACTCTCATATTCACACCTATGAGCAATTTAGATTAACCAATTAACCTATCAGTGCATGTCTTTGGATGGTGGGAGGAAGTCAGAGTACCCTGAGAGAACCCACGCAAACACGGGGAGAACATGCAAACTCCACACAGAAAGGTCCCACCATCAGCTGGTGTTGGAATCAAACCCAGGACCTTCTTGCTGTGGGGCAACAGTGCTAAAACAGATATGTGTTGCCATATTATTAGGTTTATGTCTAAAGCTTTGACACAACCATTTGTCAAAATGTTTGCAAGCAGTCACTTAAATCTGTGCATTTATTCAGCTCCTATCACAACAGTAACACCACACTTATTTTGCTATTCAATATTTCTTTTCATAATCATGTTCAGGTTGTCTGAGTCTACTCTGGCTATGAGCAGTCTTCTACTTGTGCTGCAGTGAGTTGGTGTGAATATGACTATCATGTGACTATTAGACCACAGGCAAAAGGAGACACTACTTCAGTGTGTGTTAAAACATGGTTGCAGTGTTTTGAGGGAAACAAAATGGATTATGTGTGTAGTTCTGTGCAACTCACTATGACACAGTTCTTGCCGATGTGGACGTATGAACCAATCTGTGCTGCATTGACCACACAGTCCTCCTCGATGAAGACATGGTCACCAATGTGCAGAGGGAAGAATGCCACTCTGTGGAGCAACAGGGAAGGTGGAAAAGAACAAAATTTGAGACTTTTATTAAATGGGCAAATGGCAGCCTTTACATCTACTTGCTTTTTGAACAGGTACACTAAAATTATACACAGCCCTGCAAGAAAAAAAACAAAAAAGAAACACCCCAGATTAGTAAACTGGTAAAGGCAGTGATTAATATGTTTCAGCTACAACAACTTCTTTTACTCTGATGCAGTGAGTAGTTCCTCATTTCTTAAACAACCATCAGTTTGTAAGAGAGCATAAAGACTGAACTGTGTTTCAATGGCTAAAGATCATGTGATCTGATGAGTCCAGATTGACCCTGTTCCAGACTGATGGTCGCATCAGGGTGAGAAGAGAGGTGGATGAAGTATTACCCATCGTGCCTAGTGCCTATAGTATAAGCCTGTGGGGTTAGTGCTATGATCTGGGGCTGATTCAGGTGGTCAGGTCTAGGTTCAGCAACATTATGAAAAAAATGATGGGAATAAATGCTGTGATGTTACATAAACTTACGAAATGATGTCACAGCAAATGCACATTGTAATCCAAGATAAAGTCTGACAAAATATTAGAATGGGGAACATTTTGGGGCAAGCTGTGCAATGTACCTTCCACATGACAACAAAACAACTCGTGACACATATTTTTTAGTGCAATCAAATCAAAGGCTTTTCAAATATGTTCTGGCACACTGGCAGTAAAAAAAGCCTTCAACTAATCTGATTACTGAATAGAAGTAAATATTCTTTTTATTCTCTGTTTTTAACCCTTTCATGCATAGTGGTCACTACAGTGGACAGCTATTCTACACCTGTTCTCTTGCATTTTCATGGGTTTTGTTGTTTTAGTTGCAGATCAGCCAACACAGTGGACGCTTATGCACCATCACATACACTGCAGTTCATACCATTACTGTAACTTTGCTGTTCTTTTTTTTTTAATCAATTTTTTATTTATTTTCATTGTGTATCTCCAAAAGTACAATATAAAAAATAAATAAATTCACATTTTATGATACAAGATTTTGTGACACACAAAGTGTACCCCCCCTTCCCCCCCAGATCCAATGGTGACCCCATACCAACCCAAGTAACTTTGTTGTTCTTGATAAGCCTGACATGCAGTGACATGTTTGAGTGTAAATCAATTGCTAATAAAAATTGCGAAAATAATAAAAACATGATATTAGCTGCATTTTTAAAAAAAAATCATTTCATAGTTTTCCTACAGTATAACACTAACTGATATTGTCTTTTAAATACATGTTTCTTTGCTTCAAAATTTAAACACATGGTGTCCAGCTGAGTGGACATTTTTGAAACTCTATTAAAAAAAAAAAAAGGCTTATTAAAAAAAAATCAGTTGCATTGTTTTTTAATGCCTAAAGAGGAATAAAAACACTCAGGGAAAAAATCTTGACTAAGGTTCTCATAATTCATGCATTAAAGGGTTAAGATGGTATTGCTGCATTACTACAACTCAAGTTAAAAGTTTCTGTATCTCCATTTGTGGAGTAAAACTGTGGAACAAACCGTGTGTGGAGATAAAACAAATATTGAATATAATTCAGTTTAAAAAAAGATATAAAGAATTGATTCTTGAGAGGTACAGTATTTAATAATGACAATGATGCCTGTTTGTTTTGTTTGTGTATGATAGTGTACAGTTAAATCTGCTGTAATTATTGGAGAAAATGTTCGATTTGTTGAGTCTGTTTGTATGACCATACTGACACGAATATAATGTTGTGGATAATCCAGTTACTGTATTATGGATTGCTGTGGTACAATGTTAAAATTAGGGCAATAGTATAGGTTAATTGCTGTATAAAGTTAATAAAAAGGGTGTAAAAGGTCTGAGGGGTAGGATTAAATAAGTTTACACTTCTTCATACTCCTTTTCGACCATGCAAAAGTCAGACTTGTATGTGCTTAAAGATAGATTCTGTCCATTTAAATGTTATTTTGTTCATGTCTTAATTTGCTTTGTTTTGTTTTATTTTCTTTGCATGTTCGAAATAAAAAATAAAATTAAAATAAAATAAATAAATAGCACGTCTTTATGAATGCTCGTCTAATATATTCAACTTAATATACGTGTATCTTGTTTGCCATGGGAAGAAACAGGCTTTACCCTTTGCTGAATTTCTTGAAAGGTGGTCGGATGACACTCCGGCTCTTCACAACACAGTGTCTGCCCACCCTAACATTAGCCAGATCCCCTCGGATAATGCAGTCATTCATGACGATCGTCTGAACAAGATAAAACATTCACATAATCCATTTACAGCCACATAGTACACAGTAATAACACTAAATCAGTCCAAAGGGGAAAATACTGTTTAGCTAATCTGGTCCCAGTGATGGGTTTTCCTTACTTTGCCGTTCAGGACGATGTTTTGACTCCCACATAGCACTGACTGTCTGCTCACTTTGTTGCCCGAAGCCTAAAATAAAATAAAATAAAAAGTACAGGTTATTATTTTCTGATACAATCTTTGCATTTTTGTAGACTGTCTGTCTAAACTGAGTAAAAATAACCCAACGCCCAACGCCCCGTTTAGCTTCAGCTATCAGTTAGCCAAATAGCAAAGGACTGAGCAGCTACAACATCTTCAAACCAAACATATTACCGTTTCGATATACTCCGCTTTGTTGTACAATATTTCAGACAACTCCATAGCTGGATATACTGTAAAATAATTAAGACTATGCTGATTATTTGATGCTAACACCTAACGCATCTATTTGCTCTGCTGTCAGCCGTCTCCGCTTCTGTGGTGCTAATGAATGGTTTTCAAGACGTAACTAGTTGAGTACAAAATCATCATCATGTCTTTCGTAAAGCCAGTCAAACGAAACACAAGAAATACAACAAACAGCATTTGCTATACTTGGAATATATCACATATAGCGTTTAGTGTGTGATTATTTTTATTAGTTATGAAACTCCAGCAGCTCAATTATGAAACTAATCAGGAATGATAATCTGAGATCTACTACTTTTGTCTCGTTGGCGCTTCAGTTCACATTTTTTAATAAACATTTTGAGGTTTATAAACTTTTTCTTATACATATTTATTCTATTTTTAGTAAATAATTCTACATTAAGTAAATTATTTAAAATACCATAGATAAATGGATATAAATAAAGGCAAAATAAAACACTTTTTCTTGCGCATGCGTAGAGACTAGGACTCGACCCTGGTTTCTTCTTCGCTGTGCACGCTGGGAGATCCCAGTCACTTCTATCCGTCATGGCGGCTCGTGTCCTGGTGCAGTGTGTCCGCTCGCTCGCCCGGCCTTCTCTGAGGCTCTCCTGCGGGAACCTGGCAGTCAGAGCCACTGCTGTTCCGACAACAACTACCCACCGACCCCTCTCTTTCGCTGCAGACAACCGGAATACGCGGTGGCTCGGACAGAGCCGGGTGAGTCTCCGGTAACATTGAACAGTGTGGCCTAGCGTTTGTCGCTATGACCTACCGACGCCTTTCAAAACTGTCAGGCTAACACAAGCAGCCAAAGTTCATGATAACATGCAAGCGGTTTATTTAACAACCAAGGACCCAATGCTAGTTTGTAATCATGCTAGAATGGACGAAACAGTTAGTATTCATAACTATACACCAGTTGTGTTATGATTGTTTGCTAGCTAGCCTGCTAGCAAAGTTAGTGAGTTCATTGACACACATTTGTGTTGCTAGTCATGCTGGTCAGACTGAACTGTGTTTCAATAGCTAAAGGTCATGTGATCTGATGAGTCCAGATTGACCCTGTTCCAGAGTGATGGTCACATCTGGGTGGGAAGAAAGGTTGAAGAAGTGATTACCCATCATGCCTAGTGCGTACAGTATAAGCCTGTGGGGTCAGTGTTATGATCTGGGGCTGATTCAGGTGGTCAGGTCTATGTTCAGCAACGTTATGAAAAAAATGATAGGAATAAATGCTGTGATGTTACATAAATTTACGACACGATGTCACAGCAAATGTACATTGTAATCCATGATAAAGTCAAAATTTTAGAATGGGGGACATTTTGGGGGCAAACTGTGCAGTGTGTCATGCCTTGCACCACTAAAGTCACATTAATGCACATGCCTGGTTTCAGATGTAATTTTCCCACTTACCAATTTTTGCTTCAGGTAAATCTAATGGAGCTTCCAGTGTTAATCATTTTAAGTGAAGAATTGTTTTAGGGTGTTGTTTTGGGCTGTGATGGCACCGATGGCTCAATGTTTTTAGTTTGGAGTTCTTGTATCATGTTTAAAGAATGTCAGCATGTCCACAGTAAAGGGCAAAGCTTGCTTTTTCTGTTCACCTAAGATATGCAGTCCATCACAGACCATTCTTGGTATTTTAATAAAGGCCGTATGCTGCAATAAAGTGCTTAAAACAGAAAATACAAGCAGTACACAATAAGATGTAACAAAAAAGTGCAGGCATACCTCATGTCACCATTTAGTTGTTGAAGAGGAGCTGGCTGTGCTGTTATAGAAGACTTTTGTGGGCAATAAAATGACAAAATAAATCAGCAATGTTGGTGTTAAAATCTGTAACTTATGTTTCATAAGTCCCACTTGTTGTCAGTTTCCTTTTACTGAAGTTACCCTATTCCAGAATTTATTGTGGGCACAGCAAGTTTTCAGTTTTCCCCTAAAGCTGTACAAATGAGCACAAAAAGCTTGAAACTGTTCCATGGTAGGATGTCTTATGTTAACTGCCAGCTCTTTGTGGTCCATGCTTTGGCCTGTTTTACATCCACATCATTGTACCTGCTCATAAGTGACTTTGTTCTTCCTTCTTCAGATCTCCTCAGTGAGTGTGTTGTGTAGACAGTATGGGGACCTGCCTCCCCTCACCCTAGAGTCCATTAAAGACCGTGTCATGTACGTCCTCAAGCTCTACGACAAGATCAACCCAGAGAAGGTAACAAAAGTCCCAGTGATTTATAATAATCATTAGTGTTTGTGTATTCTTATACTGGAACTACAGGATTAGATTGTTAATGTTCCTGTTAATTTCTGCCCATCAGCTGCAAACCGCCTCCCACTTCATGAAGGACCTGGGTCTGGACAGCTTGGACCAGGTGGAGATCATCATGGCCATGGAGGATGAGTTTGGTGAGTTAGTGCAGTGCAGCGGCACATTTACAGCATGGATGAAGGTCTTAATGCAGCATTTGTGGATGCTCTTATACTTACCAATTTTAATTCCAAAGACAATAACAGTCATTGTGTGGTTTATGTGTTTGAGATTCTCTGTGAAACAGTTTCCATTGCGATTATTCTTTTCTCTTTTTTGGAGCATTTTACCAATTACACTTCTTCTAGTTTAACCAACACCATCGAAATTACAGAAAAAATGTAACTACACATTTTGACCACACAAATTCTAAAATATAATTTATGATAGTCTTTATTTTATTAGGGAAATGTCATACTCGTAAATGTATATTTTTGAAAAAAGTTGCAGTTTGAATCCAAAATGTATTATATATAAATCAAATTTTGGGGATATAATGGTTTCACCCTGAACGCCACTGCCACATATCCTTTGTATGAACGCGATAACTTGGACAGATTTGGTTGGATTTCTTCTCCTTTGATAACCAACATAAGGGAACCTTAGTGGAAGAACCCTATCGATTTCAGCTTCTCTATGAGTATTATAAGTCATCCAAACGTGGGTGCTTTAGTTGAAAATCAGTTTTTTGGACATAAATAGAGCGATAATAGGCTGATTGAGATAAAATTTAGTTCATATTGATTGTCTTACAAATGTCCATTTCCTTGCTACCATCCAGAGTTCACATGGGGTCATTTTCATTCACTAGGTGGAGTTTTGTGGGAAAAATTGGTTCTCTGACCATTATTCTGCCACTATCAAGTTGATGTAGCTCAAATTGAGTTCATATCGATTCTGTATCAATTATCGTGGATAGATTTATATATAGTAGATGATTGGGGCAATTTTGGGGATGTACCCTTGCTGTCGACCCCCTTTTAATTCATTATCCCTAATAAACTCAAAAAAGCAACAAAATCCGTTAGTATGTACCAAGAATTCATACGTTTTCTTACATTTTGTATATTGTGTGTAATGTTTGATTTGTTTAATTGTCGCTCTGTTCTACAAGTTCATTAGAAAAACTTCCACTTCTATTCCATTCCATTGTAATTGTTCTGAGTCTGGGGTGTTGTTTAAAGGTCTTGTTTTGTCTGCTTTTCTTTTCTCCTCCAGGTTTTGAAATTCCAGATGCAGAAGCAGAGAAGTTGATGACTCCTGACGAGATTGTACAGTACATCGCAGACAAGAAAGATGTTTATGAATAATCTGTTGTATAGCTCATAGAGGCAAGTGTTTACTTTGTTTTTCTGCCAGTTCAAAGACAGTGACGCACATCAGTGGGTTGGTTAATCATTTCTATCCAATGACTCTGCGGTCGTTGGTATATATTTTATTCTTTCTTTAGAATGGAGGACCCCTACACAGGAAGTACTTGTAAAGCAGATGGACGCCAAAACCATTTCTCACTTCCTCCTCGGCTCTTGTCCAGTGCGGCATCGTCGGTGTCAGCTGCCGTGTCTTGTGTTTGAGTGTATTTAAATAAACATGTGCTTTGGGAGAACAAAATATTAAAACAAGGTTCTATCACAGCTTTGATTTTTATTTTTTCTTCCAACCTTGCCCTGTGATTCTGATGTATAATTTCTCACAAATCAATAAAAACATACTGGTTAGATTTGTGTCACAGCTGTTCAATCTGAAAAGGACATTACACGACATAAAGTCACTGTAAAATATTTATCTTGTGTAGTTATCCGTCTCAGTTCAGTTTTTACCCCTCAGTCAACTTCGGGCCAAAGGGGTATTATAATCGTTTTTTCATCTGTCCATTCAAAAATGTAATCGCGTTATCTGAAGAACCCATTGACATATCTGAATTAAACTTACACTGTGCATCAGTCTTGGCATGGAGCAGAAGCCTATTGAAAATAGATCACCTTGACCTACTTTTTCAAGGTCAAATGGCGACATGTCCATTCAACAACGTAATCACATCTGAAGAATGCATTGAGATTTGAGCACCAAATCTAATGTAAATTATAAGGCAGTAACTTTCAACAAAATCTTACACTCTATTTGGCTGAGGGACATTAAAAGTGCACTGCACGTTATGTTTATTTTCTATTGAATGACTGAATGTTTCTGAATGAGACTTTTATAACTGGTACAGAGGTGCACTACAAATTAAGTGTTTTTTTTTTTTTTTAAATCAAGGCAGTGGTTGAAATATTCAGATTTTTTCCCAAAGAAGTACTGTCACAAATAGTACACAGCAGGTAAAAGCACTATGTTAGAAATGTATAGTTACCACACAGGACTATAGTTTAGTTTTTTTCTCAACTTAAGAGGTACACTGAGCTAAATCTGCCTAATTTGCTTAGATGGTTAGAAAACAAATTACCAATATGTTAAGATAATATTTTCTAGATACATGATTAAGGTTAAGAAGCTTTATTGTCATCATATTAGCACAAGGTATCACATGATGAAATTCAAGGTGCTCTTCAGGTCAGTACAAATCAAACTTAACATAAAAGAAAATATGATATTTCCAAACTAAGGGGAGCTAAAAGCAGTTAAGACAAATTTAAAAGGTTAGACAATAAAAACCCTTAACAACCCTGAGGCAGACATAAATGCAGCATAAATAAGAGCTTATTGGTGATATATAAATGAAACAGGTACATAAATAGGAGGCATTATTGCACATGAGGAGGAAGGTCACAGCAGAGTATAGCACGACTGTTTATTAAGTGTTTTTTTTTTTTTTTGCTACTTATTTTTTATTAGTCATTTTTCCTTTTTTTAATACAAAAACAAAGACAGAACAGTCAGCATTTGGCGATAAGTAATACTATTCCAAAACAAAAATTATCATATGGTACAATCAGGTATCTTCAATTAAGATATGCACATTGCTTCTGAGCAGCAGTTCTCATTGTATGGCACACCCCACATTAATTATCTTTAAAAAAAAAAAAAAAAAGTAGTCCATTTATTCCATCTTCTCATGTAGAGCTCTATTTGCAGCCTCACCATACGTGTAAATCTATTCACTTTGTGGATTTCATCCACTATGTTCCTCCAGTCCTCCATCACCAGTGGCTCAGGCCAAAGCCATCTTCAAGTGATTGCTGTCTTAGCTGCAGCACCAAACATCCTCAGGAGGTACCTGTCATTCATCGTCGAGTCATCGGGAAAATCTCCCAACAGAAGTGAGAGAGTGGGTTGCTGCAGTTCAAAACCCAAAATCTGCTCTACTTTTGTACCAACATCTTTCCAAAAAGTTGTCATTTTTGTACAGGACCAAAAAATGTGGGTGTGGTTTGCCTCTGTGTCCCCACAACCCCTCCAGCAAGTAAAAGCACTCAGGTTTTTACAAAACTGTTGTTTTGGCGTTATAAAGAACCATACTGAATTTTTCCAACAAAATTCTCACCAATATGCCGAAGAGGAGGTAGTGGTAGCAGATTCACACTTACTGTCCCATTGTTCACATGATATAACAGTATTCAGTTCTTTCTCCCATCTTTTTTTTTTTTTTTTTTTTTTTTTTTTTAATATAATCTGTTGAGTTTCCTTTGCTTTTCAACAGGCCTTGATGGAGCTTAGACATATTAGACTTACTTTGTTTAGAATAAGCTTGTGAGACCAGTTGAATTATCTCATTGGTCTCTGAATTACACATTTTTAGTATGTTTGAAGAAAGGTATTGTCGTAATTGTAAATATGTTTATTAAGGGTTTGTGTAATTGCCCAGGGAAAGAAACAGTTGGTCCTTGTAGTGGTGTGGGCTTTTATTGAACTGTAGCGCCTGTGGTGGACTGGATGGAGAGAGCCCTTCAGGATAGATGTGGCTCTGCTGAGGCAGTGGGAACTGCTGATGCTTTCCAGGGAGGACAGGGGGCAGCCGATAATCTTTTGAGCTGTATTGATGATCCTCTGAAGTGTTAGTGCTACATGTATGGGTTCATGCACATCTGTATGACACATTTATAACTCTGACATCAGATCGAATGTGAAAAGTGAACGTATTCTAATGAGCAGACGGAGTTTGGAAGTAGAACTGGTTTATTATTGAGTAAAACCCACTCTCTCACTTCATAGACCAGTGTTTTTCAACCTTGGGGTCAGGACCCCATGTGGGGTCGCCTGAAATTCAAATGGGGTCGCCTGAAACGTCTAGTAATTGATAAAAATAAACACTTACTAATAAAAAATATATGGTGAGTTGACAGAGACAATCCCAATCCATAAAAGACATGACAAACTGTGAAGCTGAAACTGAAGCACTGTGGTTCTGTTCATCTGTCAAATGTTCACTGTGGCATGTGTTTCAGATGCTGCAGCTCTTTCATCATTCATAGTTTGAGTTATTGTTTGTTAGGTATTAATTTGAAGCCTTGTAAATACAAATATAAAATTAAAAAATAATACAATTCTCACTTTGGGTTAGAGTTAGGGTTTCTGCTTCCGTCCATAATAATATACATTATATAGTGTAAATGTCATCTAAGATTAACGTTTATTTGCAACATAGTATAGTAAAGTATTACATGATCAAAAACAAATTCATTTTAGCAAAAAAAAAAAAAAAAAGTCTCCGTTTTGAATGTCTGGGGTTGCCAGAAATTTGTGATGTTGAATGAGGTCATGAGCCAAAAAAGGTTGGAAACCACTGTCATAGACTATCAAAAGTTGATCCAGTACTACATCTTTAAAACTACAGTCAACTACCACTTGACACAATTTAGTATTTGGTGTAGTTTCATGACTTTAAGGTTCAGCTCATTTCAAATACTTGATATCGTGTTGATATTTAATCCACAGCTGAGCATTAAATGCATCTGTTTTCAGCTTCAGTGAATCCAAGAGGGTTTATTAACAGAACTGATTTCAGCCCTTAACCCTTTATAGGGCACTCACAGAAATACTCTGAAATACTACATTTCAACCTTAGTGTGATATTACAGGACATAACAAGACTTTATTACTTTTGTGACATTTTTCAAAGTTTTTAACTGTCATGTAGAAAATCAAGGTCAGTGAAATTACCATATTCGGTTCCTTATCCATAAGTGGGAAAAAAAAAAAAAAAAAAAAAAAAAAAAAAAATATATATATATATATATATATATATATATATATATATATATATATATATGTGTGTGTGTGTGTGTGTGTGTATATAAAATTATATATATATATATATATATATATATATATATATATATATATATATATATATATATATATATATATATATATATATATATATGTATGTATGTATGGGCTAAAATTTGCTTAGAGCTCTTATTTATGTCTTTGTGCATAAGAAATCAATATAAGTGAATCCCCAAAGGAACTTTGTGTTGGTAAATGCAAGTTATGCAAATTTACAGGATTTCAGTTCTGTTGCAACATGTTGATGGTCATATGAACTATGTTTTCAGCTCAAAAATGTCCAGTTTCATCACAATTAATGCTATATTCTCATGTCACAAATGGCCAAGTTATATTTTAACTGAATTTACCTGAAAAACAAATATTCTATTCTTTTAGATTCCCCAATTTTTTTTACAAGATTCTATCCTACATATCACATGTTTTATTTTTACAGGTTCAATATGGAGTATGGTGCTGATCCATCCTGCATATGTTACGCCAATACATACATTAAGAATGTCACACGTCACTTTTTAAATCAACAGTTTTCTAATAATAAGCATTTTTATAAAGAAATAACAATTCTATATTGTTATTTCCTCTTTAGTATGATGATAAACTATACAATAAATAATTATGATACTAGTTTTTGCACAGGGATCATTTGTGGAAACAGTGACATGGCTGCCGAGCATCAGTATGATGGGATCTGTAACAACCATGTCACATCCGTCCACTGCCACATTTTGTGTTTTCGTGTCAGCTGTTATTGTTTTAGATCCACAATACTAACATTTATGAAGAAGAGGAGAATTAGCAATAGTAAGTATATAAGTTTATTACTAATAAAGTACTGGTACTGACCAGAGCATCATGGGTGATGTCACGTCCGTCCACCAGCAAAAGTTTTCACATACACGTGCTATTCAAAATCCAATATTTCTGAAAATAGAGCTTCCACTGTCAAATAATATCAGTAGTCTGTGCACAAATGGATTAGCATTATTTCAACACAGTTCTATGCATTTCTTACAACTTTTTGTTTTGGGCAAAAATGGCCACTCATTTGACCCCCTAAGGAAATTTTTGCCGATATATATATCCAAGAAGTATATATATGTGTATGTATATGTATATATGTATATATATATATATATATATATATATATATATATATAACATGTAATGTGCACAGAACATGTATTTTCGAACATTAGAACATCCCTTGTAGAACATTAGACCAACATAAGTGCTGATCCAGACCCCTGTCCACATCCACATTCTCCCTTTGAACATCATTCCTTACATTAGTACCATTACTTCATGGTACAGAACAAAGCAGGTCCACTCACTGTTCATGCAGAGGTGGACCTTACAGACCCTGTAGACCACATTGGACCTGAGATTGTTGACTCACTGTCCTCACTGGAACTGTTGCTGTCACTGTCTTGTGACGTGTGTGGAAATGACCAAATATAGTCACTTGCCCGATAAAGGGTTAAAGAATGCTTAACTTTGACTTGATCACAAACAGAATTAACACATTAGAAGACGTGAAGGCAGGGAAAAAGTATCAAATGGAAGTATTCAAAGTAGAACGAACTCTATAAACCTAACAGTCGACTGGTTAAAAGGTCCAAGGCTGGAACTGTTTGAATGTTTCAGTAAATCATCACAGGTCAAAAACACACACGTTCATGGTTCATTTCATTAAAATACTGGGAATTAGTATTTTACAGACTTGGAACTCAAGGACAAACACATTTAGAGGCTACTCTTGGTGTTATTTTAGTGCTGTAGATGCTGCAGATTTAACATTTTCTGTTCATTTTGTGGCAGCTCCCAAATTCCTTTTACTCTCTATTTAAACTTCCAGTAATTTATCGCCATTTATTGTAATATTATCTTCTGTATTTTCCTATAATTAATTGACTGGTTATGTAGATGTTCATAAAAACAGAAAATCACAGAAAATTGGACTTTTTCAGCAAAATATACTATTAACTGAACATAAAAACAAGTGTCTAATACCTCATTTTCTTCATTTATTAATTTTGTACATTTCTATTAATTTTATTTATTTTCATATGTTTTGTTGCATTTTTATTTTTCTCTTCAGTTTTATTCTTTTCATGTTACTTTTTTTTCCATAATGTTTTTATTCTATTGATTACTTTGGCTCTTTTTAATTTTGTTGCTTATTTTGTTTATTTTTCTGCATATTTTATTTTCTTCAATTTTGTCGAGTTTGTGGCTTATTTTGTTCATGTTAGTTTTTTTATTTTTATTGATTACTTGGATGTTTTAATTTTATTGCTAATCTTATTCTTTTCTATGCACTTTTTAGTAATTCTTTGTGTCTTATTTTGTCACTTCATTATTTTGTATATTTTTGTTCATTTTATTATTTGATATATAGTGTCTCCAACCACAGTCATTTATTAAACTACACATTTTACTGGTGAACAATGTTGTAGAAGATGACAGTGTTTCTACGTTCACTACGGAGCCTCTGAACGTCCAAATGGGTCATATCTGATGACCATGAAAAGATGACAAACTGTATTTTACACCAATTATTTACATGTATTGATAGAGTTAATGGTTAAAAACTTATTAAACATTGCAGATCAGTAGATGCTTTTGGCAGATTTTTCTTCTGCTTTTGCAGAACATCCAATTTGTCTACATTTTGTTGCATTTTTATTTTTTTTCTTCAATTTTATTCCTTTCATGTTACTTTTTTTTATTTATTCTTTATTTTAATGATTACTTTGGCTGTTTTTGTTAATTTTGTTGCTTATTTTGTTTATTTTTCTGCATATTTTACTTTCTTCAGTTTTGTTGAGTTTGTGGCTTATTTTGTTCATGTTACTTATTTTTTTCATTTTATTGATTACTTGGCTGTTTTAATTTTACTGCTTAACTTGTTTCTAAACACGTTTTAGTCATTCTTTTTAGCTTATTTTCTTACTTCATTATTTTGTAAATTTTTGTTCATTTTTTTATTCGATATAAAAAGTGTCTTCAACCACAGCCATTTATTAAACTACACATTTTACTGGTGAATCAATGTTGTAGAAGATGACTGTGTTTCTACGTTCACTATGGGTCATATCTGATGACCGTGAAAAGATGACAAACTGTATTTTACACCAATTATTTACATGTATTGATAGGATTAATGGTTAAAAACTTATTAAACATTGCAGATCAGTAGATGCTTTTGGCCCAGATTTTCTTCTTTTTTGCAGAACATCCACCTACTCAGGAAACCAACCAATTCCTGTACATTTTTTTTTCTGTTTGTTTTATATACGATACCACGAGGAGAAATAAAGAGTCGAGCAGACGAAGCTGAGTCATTGTTAGTCTTTTATTGAGGGTTGTACCCAAGTTATACAGCTTTGTATGCTGGCTGCAGGAGCCAGAGGGTTACAAACAGTAATCAGTATACGAGTACAGCCAACAGAAGACCTACTACCTACTAGTCTACACCTTAGTACAGATTCTCTTAAGAGCACTAAAATCCAGAAAAAAAGGAGAAAAAAAAAAATACAGAACAAACCAAGCAACAAAGGAAGGAGAATAAAAAGATTAAATGAAACCAAACAAATAGACAGCATCAGAGGAGACATTCATTATTAGAGCACACTGGAGTTGGTTTTCTATACCTTGTAATATCAGGCGACTTCGTTTTGTCAAATTTATACCCATACAAATAAAGATTGTCCTTCAAAAAGTGCAGTTTCCCCCGAAGTTTAAGATAAAATCCTTAGATGACCCGAGGAAGACATTTGAAAATAAAAAGGTACTTCCTGTTGTGTTTGTAAGAGAGGAAGACTCCCTCTCATTGATTATAGACACTGTACGTTAATATTCTCATATATATATATTATATAGTTTCAACAGTCTCCCAAAGCAATGTGCATAATAGGTTTACAGGTGATCCAACTACACACTGTGGATTGATAGAATCTCTATAAAAAACATTGTAGTTGTGTAAAATTTGCAGTTTCACCGGCCTCGCTCCCCTCAGCTTATGGAGGAGAAGACGAGCTGTGAAAATGAACAAATGGACTTTGCAAATCTTAACCTGTCCTCCTCTCCTGCTACAACTGGCCCGACGGTTGCTAGGTAATAAAGGTTTTTTCAGTTTTTTTTTTTTTTATTATTATTAGTTGTACTTAATAGTACGATTCAACGATGGCACAACATGTTTGAGGAATATTATTGGGAATCCCAAGTGTGTTTTGAAAAATTTTTTGGGATTTTTTTTTTTTTTTAAAAGAAAGCAAAAAACCCAAGGTGGACATGGAAGCCTGGGTTCAAACACTCCACTGCATAGTCTCTCTGAGCGACTCCCACCCCACCCGTCTGTTCCCACCCACTCAAAGTCCCACCCGCCCCGCCCACCCACATCTTTGTGCTGGTTAGACTAAAGCTTTTCAGGGTTTGTGTGTATTTATACTAAATGTAAAATGACAAAAACAGACAGCAGATTCTCACAGTTTTTGTTATTTTCTTTAGATTTTTTTTTTGTTGTTTTTTGATTTTTTTTTTTTTTTTCTTTGTGTGTGTAAAGTCAAAAATATAGCCTTAGCGCTTTTTGATCGACAGTAGGAGCCGTTGGGTGCGTGTTATGAGTACTGATAATATAGCATTTGCTCACAGGATAGTTAAGTCAAGAGAAAAACAAGAGTCACATTATTTTTCTTAAATATCAAAAAGTAGTAGAGTATCACCAGCCAGCTTCCCTCCTCTCCTCCCTCCCCTCATCTGGCCCTAATGGGAAGCTGCTTGGCAGCCCTGGGGATTGTACATTGCTCATGGTGGTTTTCCTCACATCATCCTTTTGCAAATGACATTTTTTTCTTCAAGCATTAACATTGTCCAGCTTTTTTTTTTTATAATACACAAACACACACATACACAACAACCAAAAAAGAAAAAAAACAAAACAATCCCTTTCCTTCCCTCTCACCCTCCCTCCTTGATTTGGCATGATAATGTGTTCAGCATTCACACACTGTTTCTATAAGAGACTGGGTTTTGCATCTTCCCACAACAAACAAACAAACACACATAAGGACAGTAGATTGGACGAGACGAACAGAGCAAAGGGGAACATGAACAGTAACATCAACATCGATGAGAGGCGTTTTACAGACGTCGCTTGTCCCTTCTCTAACAGCAGACCAACGCTGCCTCCTGAGCGTCTGATCAGGGCGCCGTTTGTCCCGCTAATGGTTACTAAGGATACTGTGAGGGGCCAAAACAGCTCCCAGATCAGCGCTTCAGAGAGATGCACTGCCAGAATCAGAATGAATAAAGTGTAAAATAGTTTCATCGAGAGTAGAAAGGGAATTTTGAGTATTTGGAGTCAACGTGCCCCGTGTCAGTTATGCGTTTTCCTCTCCTGTTAGTCGAGCTTAGGAGTCGGAGAGGGGGAGCTGATGCTGGACCAACCCAGCGGGAGGCAGGAAGTGGAACCCCGAATCCCTGAAAAAGCCAAGAAGAAAAAGCAGCCGATCGCAAGTCACATCGCTCTGCCTGAGTCGCCACGGGTCAACGGGAAGCCTCTACTCGTTTCAGTCAAGCTCAGCGCGCGAGCATCATCTGTGGCCACCACCTATCACCATGACAACCAGGTGCAGTCAAAACAGTAGATGAATACTTAGTTAAAAAAAAAACATTCAGAAGTGGTTGTTTTTATCTCATTTTTCTGTGTATTTGAGGCTGATCAAGGCTCCGGCTGTTACTTTAAACCGTTTTATTATATAAGCTACATTCTGGCCCAGTTCAGGCGGCATGGTTCGGCCCGGTAAACAAGGAGGTAAACACGGAGAGGAAAAAAAAATATAACAACGCTCCACTCCTGCTCCTCTCGTTCCGTCACTGGGACCAACAAAGCACCAACATCTCAGTCGCAGCACAACGCGAACACTTCCACTTCAGCTGAGAACACGCAGACGACAACCACACACACACACACGCACATTTTACCCTGTCGCAATACTCTCACAGACGCACCTTCGACCCCCGGACAAGTCCTGGAAATACAAACTACACCGCTACCATCGCCAGCCTTTACTCTTCGTTCCTCTTAATCCACTCAAGTGCAAAAATCCAAGGCTCCTCATTTCAATGTGTCAATTAAGTTACTCAAAAAACAAATGAAAACCATGGTTCAGATGTTCCACTTGATAACATTTGTTAAACAAGACAAAAAAAAAAAAGAACACAAATAAGAGATATAGTTTAAGCAAAGAAATCTGGAATTAAGTAAACTATTCTTTTGTATGATTGAATTATTTGGTAGAGAGCAGTTCAATACTGGCACACACCAATGTCAAGTCTGGCTAATACTCAAGGTTCTGTCTCACTACATATGCTTTAAAGTTGTTAAATATTCACGGCTAAACTTAAAAACACAACTAAAGCCAACGTTTGTAGTACTTCTGAAATAAAAACCTATATATATATATATATGCGTGGGGGAACACACACACACACAGAACACAGAATAATAACACGATGAAGAAAAGAAATTAAGGTCCATGGCTTCGCTAATGCTGACTTTTCGTTCACGCACTCTCTGAAGCTTCTGTTTTCCCCGAAAATTGTGCATTATAGTAACTAAACAATCACTGGTGGATAGGTAATTCTATTATTCACAAGTGTATTTTTGTCGACAAACACCACTGGTGGATTACATTCACACTGTTTCCCCCCCACACACACACTCACACGCCCACATAGACCCTCCCCTCCAGCGGTGGAACTCACATCTGCCGGTACAGAGCATCGTTAACACACACACACACACGATTCATCAGGTCAGGAACTTCAGATGAGCACCCCCCCACCCCACCCCAAAGGAAAAAAAAAAAAAAAGAAAAAAAAAAAAAAGAAAAAACAGTACAACAATACAATCATATTCTATTTGTAAACAGGTAGAAGCCACTTGACTTGTTGCATCTTCGGACACAGTTAGGATCAAGGCAATGAAATGTGGACGACTTTTGCACTGGTAAAATATTATCTTCAACCAAAACAAGATTTTTTAAGTTTTTCTTCTTTTCCTTTTCTCAAAACACCATTTGTGGCAATGAGAGCAATTAAAAAAAAAGCATTTTGTTGTACTTTATGAAACATTTAAAACATTTTGTGAGACACGGAGAAATAAAGGAAAAAAAAAAAAAAACCTAAACAAATGCCTCTCAGTAGGCCATGTGAGAGGCTACAGTATGCATAGGTACAGATTCGCCTTTCTCTTGGTTTTTAAGTCCGACAAGACAGAACATTTCCACTGACAGTCACACACTCACACGATAAACACTCCCCACTTTTGATTTTTTTTACATCAGTGGAGTGGAGGAGAGGAGGAGAGAGGGAGCGTTGGGATTTCTAAAGCCCGTCCTCCGCCCCTCCACAGAAAGGACCCCCCTCCCTCCATCACAAGACAGCATATTGAAAGCAGTGTGTTGAGCTTCTCCAGCTTAAAGCAGTTATTTGGCAGAGGAAAAAAAAAAACTTAGAGAGACCTATACATAGTTTTCAGTGCTAGAAGTTGGATTTTCCTTTCCTACAAGGAGTAGTAGTTTTTTTATTCAACTACAAGGGGGGGAAAACTGGCTTAATTTCCTGAGAACCATTGCTGGTTATTTAGCAGACAAAGAGGAATAGTTCAAATAACCAACGCCATGGCCAAAAACACTGATCCGAATTCCCAGAGTTACAAAGCATCGTCTTCATCCTCAATAAGAGATAATTTTTTTTTTGTACTTTTTCTGTTTATTTTCTTAATTTTTTTTAAGTTTGTTTTTTTTTAGTTTTATAGTTTTTTTTTTAAAACATATTTTCTATTATTTTCCATCTTCTTTTTAAAATGAAGAATGAACACACGTTTTGCCTCCTAAGTCTTGTAAACAAGAGGTTGCAGTGTGGCACCTCCAAAACATTGAAAGCCTATTCTGAAAGTGCTGTTCCTCCCATTGCCCGCTAGGGGACAAACGGGAGGGCTTGCTAGATAGGCTCCGCCTCCTATATTAGGATTGGCGGGGCTTGCTAGTCCCAGCTGCGGCTACAGTCCTTTGCACTGCAGAGCTCAACGTTCTTTAGTTTTAAAACAAAATTGGTGCAATACTTTTAATGTCACTTTTACTATCACCAGATAATCCTCCTAAGTCAGCTTTTTTCTTCTTTTAACTATCTGTTGATCTTGAACTCCACGACAACGCAGTAAGGTAGGCGTGCCAAGGCAGAGAGGAGCGCACACATACTCACACACACACACACGCGCGCGCGCACACAACTTCCACACACACATACACACGTGTGCATGCACACGCATACACACATACGGTAAGGACCTCAATGAGTAAACAGCTACACTGGAAAAACTGGCTGCTCCCTCTATATTGCAGATTATATATACTGAGAAAAAACCACATTCAGTGCAAAGTTAAAAAAGCTCATACTCCAACATTGTCAGCAAACAAATGCAAAAAAAATAAAACAAAAAGAAAACGTTAAAAATAAAAAGAATTGGAATTCAAATAAACATGACAAATGAAACAAAAAATATATATATATATATATTAATAATGAGCTCGATTGAAGCTTTTTTCGGTCTGAAAGAGCACTACCTGGAAGCAAATATCCATCCGTTCACATTATAGAATTGGCCTGCATGATTCAAGTATTCCAACTGATATGTTTTTGGGCTAAAACAAAGTGGACATATGTGCAGAGAGAGAAACGTAACTTGTTTTCCACAGGGGAGACCCCGCTTTGTTGAATATCTTGTAAGTGAGAAAGAGTCCAACTAGTGCCATTGCATTTATAACTACTTTTTTTTTTTTTTTTTTTTTTTTTTTATTTTCTTCAGCTGATTATTGATAATTCTCTACTGACCCTTCCCCAACCTGTTTGATTGGCAGGTGGGTCACATGGAGTCCCCACCCCCTGTGAGGTGATCCACCGGGAGGAAGGAGCTGATTGGAGAAGGGCTGCTGATCCTCCCTGCCTCGGTGCCACTGGCGCTCCCCCACAGGCTACTGGAATAGTTGGGCCCGCCCCAGAGGGAGGAGCTGTGGAGATCGCCACTGTTCCATTGGTTAGGTTCAGGAGCGCGGCTGGGAAAGGGGTGAGACTGCTCCATTCTGCTCTGAGAAGAGCCGATGGTCTGCCAGCCAGAGGAGGGGGTGGCCAACGTCTGCCCTTGTGCAAAGAAACGGTTGATTTCCTCCTCGCTGGCAAACTCAGCCAGAATAGTAGTGTTCCCCAAAACACACCTGGAGAGACAACAGGTGACAGCAGGTGAGTGTGTGTAGGTCTGCTGGTCCAACACATCACATCCTTTACACAAGTAGAACATTAATCACAGCAACAAACATGTTTCATTTACTTCTACAGATATATTTTGTGTAACGCCCCTTCAACAGTCAAGGAAAGTAATGATCAGCTCCATAAAGAGCAGGACAGTAGGAAGAAGTCAGTAAATCCATCCATGTGCTGTTTTGAGGATCATGGAAACATAGAGCAGTGACTCAACATTTTTTCATCTGGTGAACTCCCAGAGTATAATAGGATTAGCTCAACTTCATCTTTACTGATGTGCTAAATTCACTTATGTGAACTACACACTAAATGTTTTACCAAAAATTACTGAAAGTTTTAAAGTGATTTTCATTCAAATGAACTATTATTACATTTCTGTTTCTATTTATTATAACATTTATCCATTACATTCATGTTAGTCTACACAATTTAATAGGTTTGACTTGGCATTTACTTGGGTTGCTCTATGAAATACATTGCTGAATAACAGATTTAGTTAATTATTTTAACTTCTCTGTTACGTAACTCAACTACAACAAGTGACACGATGATGGTTTTAACTTACGTATGTCAAAGCTTGTAACCTAAATTGGTAAATTTGCCATGTTAACCTGCTAAATCCCGGGCCATTTGTTTCCAGTTGGAATCATTTCAATACATTAGCCGATAGCAGAAGCTTCATTCATATAAAAGAGTCTACCAAATATATTTGGATTTATAAAATATTTTTTATCAAATCTTTATAAACCCCCTTAAACTACACAGGCCCCTGGTTGGGAATCAGTTTGACTTATGTCCTTACATGTGCAGGCTCTTCTGGGCCTTGGCGGCCTCATCCTTGGAGCTGTAGCATACCACGGCGTTACCGTGTGGCAGGTTGAGGTGGAATGTGATCAGAGGGCCGTGCTGCATGCACAGGGTCCTCAGGGTAGAGCCGTCAATCTGTAAAATAAGAGATACATGCACAGTGAACTAACTAAAACATTCTTATAAAAGATTTAAAACCAGTGTTGTATAAAGTACTGGAAAGTCACACTTAAGTAGTACAGGTACCCTACCAAAAAATTACTTTGGCAAAAGTTTAAGTCACCAACTGAAATACTACTTAAGTTAAAGTCTTTAAGTATCTAGTATTTAAGGTGAAGACACACCAACCCAACTGCTGATCATCACCAGAAAAGGTAGCTGGTCAATCAGTCGGCTCCAGTTTCCCCGACATGATCAACAAAGTGTGAAGAACACACCAAATCGACTATCACCAGCAGCGTACATTCTGCATTTGCACAACACGTAAAACAAACATCTCTCTCGACCAAAACCCAGAGCTTGCTGTCATCAGTCATTGTTGTCAGCAGAGAGTGTTGAGTAGTCAAGAAGAGTTGTTGTTGTTGTTCTTGTAGTTGTTGAACGGATGGCTAGTGCTAAGATACTGGCGTTGTCAGTTCTTGGGCTTCTTCTTGTGGAAGAAGAAAGATGTTGCAGGCGAAAACTAAGGAGAAATTGCACTATGCTAACAATGCTAACAGTGTTCACTTCATGGAATGAATGAAGTCCATAAGCAACACTGACTAGCACCCATTCAGATATGATATGAGCAGTTGATGGCCTATTATGGAAGACAGTAATTGTGTGAAGTACCTTGGCATAGCTGTATTCACATAATAATAATAATGGATTAGATTTATATAGCACTTTTCTATGAACGCATACTCAAAGCGCGTACAGTGGATCCATTATTCATTCACTACCACATTCTCCCTCTGGTGGTGGTAAACTACATCTGTATCCACAGCTGCCCTGGGGCAGACTAACAGAAGCGTGGCTGCCAATTTGTGCCTACGGCCCCTCCGACCACCACCAAACATTCATACACATTCATACACCAGTGTGAGTAGCAGCACTGGAGGCAAGGAGGGTGAAGTGTCTTGCCCAAGGACACAACAGCACATGGCTGGGACAGAGTGGGATTCGAACCGTCAACCCTTCGGTTATTGGACGACCCCCTCTACCATCTCCTTCACTGAGTCACTATCCCTCCACCAATCAGATTGGTGTGACTGAACAACTGGTAGTGGCCGATGACAAATGTTGAATCAGTTTAAAAGACTAGCGACGGCATTAACGATGGCTGATCACACAGAACACACCAACCAGACTCATGTCACCAACCTCGCCAGACTGCCCAATGATGCCCGACCGCAGAAAATCGGGTTGGTGCGTCTTCGCCTTTACTGTACGTAAGTATATCAAGTAATCTACAATTAAATCTACTCAAGTAATGAAAGCAAAAGTAAATGTTAATAACAACCAAAGGCAGTCAGAATTTTGAATATTACACTGCTGCTCACACCAACAGATCACTGATAGGTTGAGTGTGAACCGTCACTTGCACACGCACATTACACAATTAGGGCCAATGACAAATCAGCTTCCTGACTTTGTTGCAGTCACCGGTAATCTCAGCAGTGAAAACACCAAATTTCCTTTAATTTATTTTTTGACACAAGTAACAATGATGTGCATTAAAAATGTATGGGAGTAGAAGTATACAACTGAGTTAAGAAGAAAAAGTGAAAGTAAACAGAATAAAAAATTCTCCCAAAACATACTTGAGGACAGTAGTAAAGTATTTTTACTTTGTTACTATACAACACTGATTTAACAGTGTGCCTCAGTGCATCCAACATCCAATTTAATACTCTTTAAGAGCTTTTCAGTTTCAGAAAAATTATATTTTCTTATTAAGGCATTACAGATAAATGTTAAGGTCAGTAGTATGTATGCGTATCTGTGCACAAGTAGGTTTTGTGTGGAAATAAGACTATGAAAGGTAGTTAAAAAACAGTTAAGTGCAAACTAAAAAGATTAAAAGATAACTTTGGGTTCAGGGGTAGGTTTAAGGTTTGTAACATCAGAAAAGCAGCGGAGCTCGACTCACACTGACATTAAAAAGAAAAAAAACTGGAAGGTTAAATTACATGAAATGTTTGTACTACACTGACTTCTAATGTTGTGTCTGTAGACACCATGAAATGAGGTGTCAACAACTGTTAAAGTTTATTTTAGTTTATTTATTTTAATGCAGGACAAAATGACAGACTGTACATGCTTTTACCTGAGGTGTGAGATTTTTCAGGACAAGCCATTGGGTTCTCCCTGAGCTGCTGCTGTCGCCCCAACTGGAACCTGCCAGAGCACAATGTGACATGACAGTCAGTTAAAGAAATGTGCTTTTTAAGTAAACACATGCATGTGAGTAGGACAGTGGGTGGGTGGACTGTGTGTGTCTATTCTCACCAGGTGTGTATCTGGACTCAGAGGAGCCCCAGCCCCCCAGCCTCAGAGCAGAGCCATCCCAGCCTGAGGCGGCAGAGCTGGGCTTCTGGCTGGTGAGACCGGGTGGTGGTCTGGAGGGGGCCGCCACAGACAGTGCCTTGGGAGGCAGGGGGACCTTCCACAGCTCATGGGCTAGGGAGGAGTTGGACACAGAACCGCCACCGGGAGACCACTTTGAGTCACTGGGTCTGGCTGCAAGGACACAGAGAAATAATTTCACATCTCCATCCAGTCTCACAGAGATGGTAGATATTTATTTTAAAAGAAACAAGACGATGGAGGTAAAATGAACCTTTCTCGCATGACATTACCACAGTGGACAGATATTCAGTCTTTAATTAAATCTACATT
The DNA here is from genome assembly GCF_902148855.1 of Sphaeramia orbicularis. Lineage (NCBI taxonomy): Eukaryota > Metazoa > Chordata > Actinopteri > Kurtiformes > Apogonidae > Sphaeramia > Sphaeramia orbicularis. Next base: position 39,273,198 of record NC_043964.1, on the reverse strand, counting down.
ATTTGCAGTAATGACTCCAACTCTTAATTGTCCTCCCACTGTGTGGTCTAATATTTCTTAGGCTCACTCCAGTGTAAATGCTACAGTGACGCTTAAATTTCTGTGGGACAAATACAGTCTTATCCTATCCTGATGTATTGTTTAATGATTTCAAAGCATGTGGTTACAAAGAAATTCTCTAATAATCTCCAGTTTAGAGTATTTGTTCAGTTTAATCCTCATGGTTTTTGTCGTTTTGCTTCAGTGACTGAAGTTTTCCAGAACCTAATCACTGATTCATGACAATTATGACAATGGACAGTTACATTTTACACTGAAATAATATGTCTTCTTAAAGTTGTGATATATTCTCCTTAAGGAAAGAGCTTTCTGGATGTGTTTATGCCTAAGACATTAACACCATTACATGTTACACTGCTGATGAATGGAATCCACTACAATGAATAGCTGGATATTATGATAAAGTAATAAAGACATTGAAGAAATCTGAATGGATATGTTTTATGTCAAAAATACCACTAGTTTATTGACAATTCATGCATGAAAGGGTTAAACAAGGCATGAAATATACCTGAAGTGCTTTGTGCTGTACTGGTGAGGGAACCGCTGTGGCTGGAGGCACGAATGGATGACCAGGCACTGTTAGAAGGCATCGTGGTGTTCAGTGATGAGGATGGCCCTGGAAAAGAGATGAAAGAGGGTTGAGTTGTGAGGGTTTTAGTAACGTTTCTACTCCAGTATAGGACTCAAATGAAATTAAAATAGGTAACTAAAGTTTAGATCTACTACAAATTTGAAGAAATGGAAAGCATTTGGAAAAGAAATATGGTTATGGGTTGGAAAGGGTGTCACCAACTAAGCACAAGTACTAAATCAAACACACTATAAATTATTTGGTTCTTACCAAGATAAAAAAAAACGTAGATTTAGAAGTGTTAGGGCATGTATCCACTACGTGGAACCGGTTCGACTTGATTTGGGTACCAACTACTATTCCTGGAGACCATTTCCATTACAAGATACTACTGACTTTAGAGTACCTGGATGTCACAGCAATACTGCACATAACTTCTGTGACATCTGCTCAGAGAGTTGCTGATAAACTTGTTTGTTGCGTGTTGCCCTGTCAAGCTCACGCTGAATTTTTTCGTTGGCCACCAAGGACAGAAATGTCTGAACCTCCTCGACTGACCACAGTGTAGTTTTGCGGGCTGCCATCATGTGGATTAACCTACCTGTATATTTACTGTAAACTTCCAAATCTGTGTTTTTTAAAATGGCGGGTCGCACATTGATAATGCAATGACGCAGAGACAACTCTGTGACCAATTAGTGGTCTGCAGTATTTACGCGTCACGTTTTAGGATCTCTTCCCCCATTTTGGAACCTCGGTGGAACAGATACCAAAAAACTAGTACCAGGTAGCAGATTCCAGGTTCTTTCATGTAATGGAAACACAAAAAGGCCGAGTCAAGCCGGTACCATGTAGTGGAAATGCGGCATTAGATAATTTATCTTGTTTTAAGAGTTAAATTCTTATTTTAAGTGTTCATAATCTGTAGACAAGCTTATTTGTAGATTTAAGAATTTTAATTCAAGAAATCTTGTCAAGTGAAATTATCTTGTATCTTGCTGTATGAACAGATATTTCACTTGTTTTGAGCACCTCTTTCCTCAGATTTAGTGTTTTTATCTTGTTTTTAGACACTCCTTTTTTGCAGTGCAAGCCCTGGTGTGTGCAACTTACCGTTGTTCCTGTCCCTGAGGTGGTCTGTGTCGCGGACGGTGTTGATGGAGAGGTTGTTGATGACACTGCCGGGGGTCACATAAGGGTCAGTCTCAGGGTCAATGTTGGGGTAACCTTTCCAAGGCTCCCCGGGCCGGAACTCTACACACACAGACAGAGATACAGCATTTAGTATGTTTTCCAAGCCAATACTTGAATTGCGTCTTTGTTTTTGAGCAAGACCATGTGTACCTGGGGGCCAGGTGCCAGTGTTTCCATGGGGTGGGGGGGAGTTGGCACGGGGTGGCCAGCCATCGCCCACCGAGCCTATTGATTGGCCGGGAGGACTCAGGGGAGATGGGCCAGGAGACAGGAAGTCATAGAAGGGAGAGTCCTCCAGACGCAGCCCAGACGACATAGCACCTGAGGAATGACGCAAAAAAATATTAGGCCCTTTTCCACCGCAGGAACTTTTGCAGGAACTTTGAGCATTACCCTGAACTTTCAAAAACCCCAGAAAATTACCCAGGTAAATAACTTCCCCCAGCCCCGAACTTTCCCCGAAGAAGTTCCCGGTAGGGAGGTAGTACTTTTCAGATTACCAGGAACTCTTAGGGGTGGGGCTGTGTGCTGCAGAACGCTGAGTGGTGGACTACACTCGCAGCGTTTCCACATTCCATTCACCCACGCAATTTAATTAATTCATTTAATTTTCACAAGCTTCATATTTTCATAATTAGGAAAATGGACCAAAAGAGAAGCTATGACAAGTGGACGGATGACGAGGTCCAGGCTCTTTTGAGCGTTTTTGCGGAGGAGGAAATTCAGATGGACTTTGAATCGCTGACACAAACAAGTGAGGTTCAAGTAAAAGCTGTCGGAGCCAAGGCACAAGCCTAATGAAATACGAGAAAAGCCGAAGAAATGTATGCAGGATTAAAAGAAACTAAAGGACCACAACAGTCGCAGTGGATCCGACTGTCTAATAAACCAATTGCATGTATATCATAGAAATATTCACTGTTTAGTTGGTTCCATGCTGCAACAGTAGTCAGCGGTACACCAGCTGTTTAGTCAAAAGTCCGGTTAACCTAACACTAACTGGTCAACAGTCTGACACTAAACCTAAATCACAGAACTGGATGTATTGGTGTTGTCGCCGTGAGCGGAACACTGATTTATTCTTTATGTTTGTGATTTCTACCTGAAATGGACCGGATGGACTCGCCTCTTTTTCCGAACCTGAGGCTCGTTTGTGTCCTCGTCCATCATCTACTGCTGTTTACAACGGATTTTATTACTTGTCATGTAGGAAAGCGAAACAGGGACCGGGACCATGGAGTTCCAGGCTGGCTGTCTTGGACCAGCTGGACCACACACTGATCCAGAAGTCTGAACCTTTCACACGTTTATTTCCCATTTAATCTCAAGGCACCTTGTTTTTTTGCACCTTTTGTTTTGTTTCAGTTTTTAATAAAAAAACAAAAATCTAACCTAATATTGTCTGTTCATTTACAAGGCATCAAAATATAAGTAGAATATAAGTACTTTCATTAGTAATATGCAGTCGAATGAAATGCAGTCATTTGAGTAAATCTGTATGACTTTAGGGTTGAAACTGGACTATATCTATAAACTACAGAAATGAAAAAGAACCATCCATCACACTTAAAGTTAGACCTGATTTAGTTTAAGGAATGAGAAGTTGAAAATACATGTTCTACCATTTTGAAATAGAAATTATAGATATGTAATGATGGTTAAATTCATTTAAAATGTTTTTCAAATGGATTAAGTGATTCAACAACCAGTAAAACGTTAAACCCAAAATGTCCACTTAAAGTACTGTGTCATTTTATTGTGCTAGAGCTTAGTTTGTGAATGTACATGAACTGTACTGCAGTTTCATTTACTGCTCCCTCATACATCATCAACCTGATTTGAATAAATTACCCTGAACTTTGGGTGCAACGGAAACGCAATTCCCAGGAACTCTTTTACCCCAAATAAGTTCCTGGGCTTTTGGTGGAAAAGCACCTCTCGATGCACTATAAGTCACACCATTTCACTATGCAACCTGTTTCATTCAACCTAGCATGATACAGGGTTTTTGCAGATTTTAACAGGGTAATTCAGAGTCTTTTAAGGGCCTTTTTAAGACCGTGATGAACGCAGTTTAGAAACTATTTAACAGCTTGTCATGCTGGAGGTACCATCACTTTGGATGTGAATATAGAACATTATCAGTTAATGGTTACATTACTTTAGGTGATTTCTGACTTTAATATCTTTACAAAAAACGTTCTCACATTTCATTTTCTCCAGGCTTCAAATTCAATTTCAACCTAGCTCTATAGCCAAACCATTTTTAAGCTCAGTCAGAATCCTATTAAAGAAAATTTAAGCCCTAAAATTGATATTACTGTATTTCAGACTTAGAGTAGTGCCACCAGAACAACTAGACACCTTTAAACAACAATATTAGTTTTGCTCTGTGCACCAACAGGTCAGTCCGAGTACATTTTGTCTCTCTCAGAAATAGAAAGAGATATTAACATACCAGGTTTGCTGTTCTGCTCCAGAGGGTCAGTAGCCCAAAGTTTCTTCAGTCTGGACTGGGGCGGCTCTTTGTAGCTCACAGCTCCGCCACCACTACTACCACCACCAACACCCATGTCCAGGGATACATTCAGGTTTGAGTTCAAGCCTGAGGAGAGTGTGAAGGAAATGGGGAAGAGCAAAGAAGAAAGACAAAGTCAGCCTGACATAAGAAAAATCTACTATTTTAGGCAAAGTTTGAAAAACACACAACTTATTTTAAAGTTAAGTATCTACAGTAAATCAGTTAGCTAATCTGTTCACAAGTGCAATATAAATGCATCAACATTTGACAGCATGATCGTTTATAGTTAACATACTTAAAGGGAAGTTGCTGAAGGATCCGAGAGCAGTGGAATCCTTCTGCATCTCAGGGGCATTGTGGGACAAGTAATTATCCAGGTACGGTTTAAGAGGTGGGGTCTGTTTCAGCAGGGAGGGGTCCAGGTGTCGTGGCGGCTGCATCATTGATGGGGATGAGCCGATAGGACGTGTCTAAGAACAGCGAGCGTTTAGGTTAGAGCCGACTCTTTTAAAGACAAACTCTTTAACATTTGGACATAAATGATGATGAGACTCACATTTACCTGTTCACTCTGTCGTCCCACAGGCATGGCTCTCTGGCTCTGAGCCTTCTGCTGCTGTTGCTGCTGCTGCTGGATGAGAAGACGCTGTAGACACACAAAGAGATATTACATTAGATAGTAAGTCATTAAAGTCTACGTCTCTTCTTAGTTCAGAGTGTCTGACAAACAGGGAACAGTAGCATCCCATAGAACACAAGGTCTATTTACCTGTAACTGGTTGAGCTGGTTGAGCTGTGACAGCTGGTTGAGCTGGGAGAGTTGGTTGAACACAGCCACCTGCTGAGGGCCAAACAGAGGGTTCAGACCTCCGTTACCTCCTGGGTACTTCAACAGGGAGGGGACCTAGACACACAAAAAAAACCTCTAGTCTTAGTTTTCTCAATACCAGGTCTCTGCAAACTGGTTTTCATACTTTAATGAAATAGAAATTAGAAAGGTAGGAAAACAGGAATGCACATGAATTTAAAGAATTACAGGTCTTCTATGTAACTTGTGCATACTTGTGTTCATTTGTGAAGTTTGTGTTGGAGTGTGGAGAGACTTTGAGAGCAATTTTACATTTTTTGTTATTGTTAAAAATTCCACCCAGAATTTTGGCCATTATCATGGATGGAGGCAACCACGACAATTGTTAGCTTTGTAATGGAGTCTGCTAACATCAATGATCGACTGGCTCCCAGCACAAAGACTCCCAATACAAATCCTATATTATAAAAGGGAAGTGGATTCTCTGTGTCTCTGGCATCACACAATATCTGGAAAGAGCTGACTGCTGCAGTTGGGCATACTTATGTATTTTTGGTCAAGGAACAGACTAGCAAAAATGGCAAGTTGATAGGACCAATATTTAGGAAGATATTAGTAATTTTGGAATACAATGGCCTCCCAATGGCCAATCACATTGCTATGCCCAGAATCATAGAATCATCATTGAAGTGGGTTACCTAGCAACAGATGGGGCCATGTTACCATGGTGTAAAATTTCATGTGCAGAAACAGACATGCCAGCTGAGAGGTTATTCAACTCAAAAAGCCAGTGGAATTTACCAAAAAAGTAAAAGAATGAACTGTATCAGAGGATCTAGAACCCGTGGTTTCCCACAGGTCAACGCTCTAGTTTTACATAAACATAGAGATAAGCACAAATCCTATAAAGTGCACATTTAATGTCTGCTCTGGAGAGCCACTTTGTGAGATTAAAAAAACTAAGAAAGCAAAAAAAGTACAATGTTGTGACGGCTGTAAAAAAAAAAAGAAAAAAAAAAAAATCCAATAAGAATGTTTTACACAAACAGAATTTCTTATTCTGTGGGATACCTGAGAAGGGAGGATGGGTGGAGGCACTTGGTTGCGAAGGTTGGGTTGGGGGGGGACCTGGGACTGGGGGCCGCCTCGGCCCTGTGCTACGCTGCTGCCACCCATCATAGGGTTTACATTCTAAGCAGGGAAAACACAGACACACATAAACTTGAGAATTTACAATGAATCAATTAGCAAACAGCTTTTCTTACACATAGTGTAGCACGACAACAATTCAAATTCATCTTAACCTACACTTGTGCCATTAAATCACCTTGTTGGTGAGTGAAAGGACGTGTCATATGCCAAACACGTGTGGGAAATTACATTTTAACGACTATACTTGTACCATTTCAGCATCTGAGGGAGCATTTGGGAGAATGACAAGGCCCAAGATTGAAAAACAACCTCCTCTTGATCCTTGTACACTCACCTGCCGAGTGGCCACAGGACTAGATTGGGCAGGAGATGGCCCAGAGTCGAGACAAGGGATAGGTTGAGTAGGAGTGGAAGGGGGAAAGCTCATGATTTGATTGGAGGAGAGCTCATCAGAAGCTGGACTATTGTAAGCAGAGGGGGAAACGGACAGCTGCAGAAGCAAGGCCAGATGCACAGTGGATGGACGACAAGCACAGAGTGGCAGGAAGCACATCAGCAGCCAGAGAAGTGCAGAGAGGGGAAGGAGAAAAGAAGGAAAAGAGTTAGTTTTGAGAAAAGGGAGCAGAAGAGGGAGAGGGAGGAAAGGGCAAGGAAGATAGAAACAGTATAGAAAGACATCAACAGGTAAAAGGACAGGAAGTGTAAGTAAAGACGGGGAGTGCAGTTGAAAGACTAGAGATTAGCAGAATTAAATGTAAGGAGGAAAAGCAGCAAAGCCATACAAACCCACAGTAGCTTAAGACATAACCATGAAAGGGAGTTAATCAATATTTTTCTGGAGTAAATATACAGATTGCTCAGCAAACCAATTATAAACTTCTAAACTTGTTAATGTGTTTTTCTGCGGCCTATCTGTACTGATGATGTTTAAACCCTCTCCAGACACCAGGTGTCAAGTGACAACATCCCTTTCAGTAGTCTACAAAACAAAATGCAGTGTGTCAAAACAACCACTGTGGGGTGCAACAGAGCTGAGAGAGCACTCCCCAGTCTGGCAAGTTTCACTCAGTGGGCACAACATGTCTGCAGAGATCTGCCACTCTACACCTACCTTATGATCACCATGACGGCAGAGAGACCAAACCTCAAACTACTAAACTGCTATTTTTTTTTTTTTTTTTTAAACCAACCAGAACCTCTTCACGCTGGTTCAGCTTGTATTTGGCTCAGGAGTTAACCTCTACTTTACTCCTACTTTTAGTCAAACCACGAAGCTGTAGTTTCTGCATACCTTGTCATAGTAAGAGCTGCGATCCATGGCAGACTCCTTATGGAGCTGGTGTCGAGACCCAGGGTTCTTCCCCATCACTCCACTGAAGTCTCCCATTCCGCCCATGTCCATACGTTTGTCCTGCATCCCTGCTCCTGTCTTCATGGAGTCATCAGGAGAGTCTCTCTGCAGGGGGGGACACAAGAAACTAGGGTTACATACCGGTGAATAAATAAAACATGCAGGTAAATATCACACTTATCAATTAGTTACCAAATTGTAAACATTTGTAAAAGAAACCTGGACACAACCAAAATAGACAGAAGACAGAGGAAATACCAACAAAGCACATAGACAAAGCTGCTGCTCTCATGCTACAACATGTTTTTGCGCTTAATGATAATGAAAGAAGTCTTAAACAAAACAATGCAAATGGCACTCACAGAGAAGTTCATGCTGTTGAACTGGTTAATGAAGGGTTTCATCCAAGGTTCGTCTTGTTTGTTGACTGGTTTGCTCATCTTAAACAAAGACAAAGATTAAAAACATATGGCTTTTATTCTTTGAAGGTCATTTATTGATTTCAGAGTATGTTGTGGGCAGATAAGAGGCTTCCACTGTGGAGTCAGTAAAGGCACAAAGCTGAAGTGAAAATACCTTGTTGGAGCCTTTTTGCTTGTTGTAGTTCCAAGTGTTTTGGTCATGGGACCGGTTGTCTTGTTGGCTGTTACTCCACATGCCGATCTCCACCTCCTCTTCCTGGTCCCAGCTATTGCTCATGGACACCTCCTCTCCACACCATGTCTCCATGGGCTTGGGACCTGGAGCTATCAAGGATAAAGGAGGAAACTTAATAAACCCATTTTCTACAATATTCAGGGTGTCTGTACCTTCAGTAGTTTATTTCATGTACGTCTTTATCAGTACTTTTACATAACAGTGACTCACAACTGTAGTATCGTCATATTTCAGACCATGCTAATGTGTGTACCTACCAGACTTATGCTGGCCACCCCACCCAGACACAGGCTCTCTGTTGTCCCTACTGGGCTCATCCCAGCCAGAGCTGGTGTCCATGGGCTTCCCCCAGGCAGATGTCCCGTTGTCCACTGTCACCGGTGGACCAGGAGCAGGCTCTCCCCATGAAGAGGACTCCTTCTGCTGGGGGTAAGGCTCACCCCAGCCTGGAGGAACAGAGAGTGAGGACTGAATGAGGATATGCATTTTGTGATCAAACCTCAGTGGTATTCATACTGACTACATATTTCTGCATTTATTTCCTTTTTTATTCAAATTCTGGCCACCTGTTAAATTTGTCAGGGGTTTGTAATTATCAGGATGGGCACATTTTATTGCATTCTAAAATGTCCGGTCACACAGTTTCTCCATATGGGTTGTTTACAGACATTCTACTCCATTGTATTTAAATACATTAATAAATAATATGTAGTGGTTTAAGTAAACAGTAAAGCAAAGGAACAGTCTAGCTGCTTATTTAGTGTATTAGTGTTTTTTAGACATTATTCCACAGTCTCCCAGCAACATTCAGAATACACTATTTATTTGTTTAATTATTTAATTGTCTTCATTGTATATGCAGCTCTCATCAATTAGAGATCATTCAGACTTGTCTGGCAGGGCTGGATGGTGGGTGGCATCATGTGAAAAGGTGACATCAACACTCCAATGCCTACAATCTGTCTTGGAAATTCTCCTAATTATGCAGCGAGTTCATTTTGATTCCTGTCCTGGAGTCAGAGAGTAGCGCTCGAGGAGAGAGCCCTGCTCATGTCCCTGGGGAACCCCACGTCAACTTGCTTATGTAAGTGTTGTTTACTTAAACTCTTGTGGGTGTGTAGATGGAGATTGGCACTTTCATATGTAAGACACTTCCAAATGTGTGTATTAGCGAGTGTGTGTGTGTTCAAAAGGCTCCTTTTACAGCTGACTATCCAGACCTGCTACTTTCTCCCCCTACAGGAGGGGTTTGGGGAGATGCCAGGGATACCTCTCTGTAAAAATAGGACAGATCATGGGGTGGCCTCAGGCTCCAGTGTCCCTCATGTGATTGCACATGAATGTGGACAAGTACAAGTACACACACGAAAGACGACAAAGGAACAAGCACACACAGCTTAACAGCCATAGTGACGTAGTTCACATATTTGAGGATTTCCATACGCTCAAATACAAACGATAAACACATACATACACTGGCTGATATCCTGTAACCATAGTCTACACCGTGTACTGTTTAGCTCAATAGATATGTCGACGTGAATATTAATGTGTTCCAACATTTAAGTTGCTCACCTCTAGATCTACGAGCAGACTTAAAAACACTGAGATGTGAATGGATTTACATATTTAAGTGTATACACGTACACGTTTTTCAAAACATCTTTTCACTGAATTTCTCCACTAATGTACCATGCTGATTTTTTGTTTTTTTGCAGAATAGCTGCTGTGTTCGTTTCAGTTTTCCCATCTTACACTGGAAACGTTCCTATTACTTAGTCACCAGACCTCCCCCTCTAACACTCAGTGTCCCTCTCACTTTTTCGTTCAAACCCAACAAAAGCCTCTGCTTCTGCATAGCCTCGCAGCAAAATTGGCAGGTGAGAGAGAAAGGGAGAGGAAAAAAGGCGAATGAGAGGAGAGAAAAATCGATGCTCTTAGCATTCCAAAGGAATGACTCAACCAGCTACACAAAAAACCCTCAGCATAGAAAAACCATAAAGAGATGGAAGAGAATGGTTGGACGCGGATATTTTTTCCCTCCATGCTTCAGTGCAAACTGTGTAGGCTTTTGTACGTATTTGTGAGTTAGACACACATCCAAACTTCTTATGTTTGTACTGTATAAAACTGAATCCTGTTAAGACTTATTTTCCGCCGTCTTGATAAGAAAGCATGGGCGTGACTTGCACTTTTTTATCCATTCTTTAAGACCGTGCAGACTGCACCAGAGGGCTTGTGCTTACATGCTTAGAGCTTTGTAGACACTGGTTTAAAAAAATATGTGGCTAACCTTCACATTTCTTAATTGTTGCAAAGTTGTCTTAATTGACTACAGTCACGTCATCCAATAAAAATTATGCAACTAAGAATATATAAAAGCAAAATCTCACTCAAACACAGAGATTCAAGGGAATGGTGATTAAGTACTCCTGTAGGCTACAAACCATTACCACATGCCAGGAATGATGAGATGGGCAAGTCTAAATAATGTGAATCAGTACACTCGTGCATGTGCAGAAGATTCTGGTGAAATTGATGTGTTCTTTTTTTATTATTATTATTATTATTATTATTATTATTATTATTATTATTAAACAGTTCACTGGTCTGTATATTTAATTTTTTTAAATAATAAAACAATGATTGTTTGTACGTACATGGGTACATAAGTGCCTCAATTATGCGTGAAAGTAAATTAAATGTATGCTTATATATATCAACTTACCAGAACCAGAGCCCTTGTCTTGGGCATGGGGTTGCATGGGCTGAGGAGGGTGCATTGAGCTGTGCCCTGGGTGGGACTGATGCTGAGAGGAGGGGGCCATGGCTTCCTGGTCTGTTTGGCCCGACTTGCTCCACATGTTGACAGATCCACCACTGTATTTTCCTTTAAATAATGTTTGATAGAATGTTGAATTATTAAAAAGTTGCATGTGCAATATTTCACTGCACCACATTTGGTTTTGATTACAGGAGACATTCACTGTGACATCTTTTTTTCCACGTAATCCTTATGTAGTGTCACAATAAGGTTCATAATATAAATTTCGATCATAGTTGCATTAATTTTAGATTTTTGATTATGGAGAATCAGACCACTGCATCAAGTCTTCATCACATGGTGGCTAAACCACATGTGAAAGTGATATCTCATTTTCCCTGAACCACTCTGTCACAAGCCTGATGATCCTGATCAATCCCGGCATTGTCCAACCTTTTTAACATTAAAGAAATGAGAGGCTATTTACTGCAGTTAAGAGTTAAATAAACAGCCTGGCCAAAAAACAAAGTAACCACCTGGATTTGACTATAGTTCAGATCCTTCCATCGGTCAGTACTGCAGTGGTTAATAATGTTTCAGCTGCAACAGGTTATTTAACTCTAACTGATGCAGTAAGTAGCCCCTCATGTCACTAATTTTAATGCAACTGTATTTTTAATGAAATTTACGACATAGTGAATATTTTTTCTTTACCAGGGTCTCCCCAAGCGGCAGTTCCATCATCGATTTCCATCCTACGACGAATGGACTCTGGAGAAGGCTCTTCCCAACCAGTTGCCATTTCTTCCTTCTGACCAACTGTAGGCATGGGACCGCCTAGCCACCCTGATTGAAAATTAGAAATTAATTTTAAAAAAGCATCCCCAACTAAGAGGTCTCAATATCTTGGGTTACAGCTATAGATACAGACATGGTAACTGAATTCTACTTGCTGATACAGTAACCAAAGTATATCTTGTTGAATAGTCTGAGTAAGTACCTGAGGGCTTGCTGGGGCCTTGGTTGCCTCTTGATGAGTTTGATTCAGGGCCTTTTCCCCACTCATTGGCAGGATTGCAGGGTTTAGGACTGGGTTCACCCCAGTTCTGAGCTCCATGGTTGCTCTTCATTGGCTCACCCCAGCCCTGACTGTTGCTCTGAGGATTAGGCTTGTGGACTGATTCACCCCAGTTTGAGCCAGGATTTGGGGTGCTCTGGTCTGGAGTATTTGACCCTCCACTTCCTATCCAGGTGTTACTGCTGCTGGTGTTGGTTCGACTTGGTTCACTCCAACATCCAGAGCCGGACCGGTCGCTGTCGCTGTCCCAGCCCACTGAGCCGGCACCTTTTTGAGGTTCTCCCCAGTGATTACTGGCCCCTCCTCTGGCACTATCTCCACTACCCCAGCCTTCACTCCCACTTCCACTGTTGCCTCCCCAGCCCTGCTGTGGCTTGGGTGCATTTGTCCAAGTATTGGACCTGGAAGAAGAAAACACATGAACATGATCACTACAACACAAAATGGCCAATAAAAGTGCAACACTTTAAACAGAGAAAAATAAACAAATCTGAAACATAAATTACCTGTCATCTTTGTTGATGTTGTTGCTCCAGGTGTTAGAATTATTATTCCCCTTATAGCTGGCTCCATCATCCCAACTGCTTTTTCCTCCTCCACTCCCTGGAGCTTTGCTGTCCCAACCAGACGTGGGTCTCTGCTCTCCCCACCCAGAGCTTCCAGTATCAGGGCCCGAGTTGCCTGGCCCACCTCCCCAGCCTGCAAGCATGTGAAAGAGACATTTGTTTAGAAGTGAGCTCAAAAAGTTGAATGTTTTTCCACGCATTTAGTGATGGTTAATTACTTCATACACATTATATCCATACCTCCAGAGTTCTGGGTAGAAGCTGCAGGTGCTCCTGAGCCCCAGCCAGAGCCCCCACTATGCTTTCTTTCTTCTCCTCTGGGACCCTGGTGCTGATTGCGGGGAGAATTGACATCCCATGCAGTGTTCTGTCGGATAGGTGTTTGCCCCCATCCACTGTTTGACAGAACCCTTGGGTCTACATCGGCCCGGGCCACAGCTGATAACACCGCTGCAGTTGGGGCACCTTTTCTGCGGTTTCCCCCTTTTTGGCCGTTGTCTCTGTCTGAGCTGGATCGGCCGCCTGAGCTTTCACCACTTCCTTCACTCCCTCCAGAATGACCCCAACCTCCGGTCACGTTCCCCAAGCTGTGGCCTCCAGGTCCACCACCTCCCATGCCCATGGCGTCATCCTCCAGGCTCTTCCAGCCATTGTTGGCAGAGCTTCCTTTATGACTTCCAGCATCTGAGTGGCTGTTACCGGGAGCTGAAGATCCCCATTCTCCATTTGACATCTTGTTAGATGAGGAAGAGGATGATGATGATGAGGAAGAAGATGATGCACTGCTCCCCCAGGGGCAGGTTATACCTGCTGGAGGACCCACTGTAGTATGGTTCCCGTTTCCTGGTGTTTGGCCTGCAGAGCCTGGGATTTGATTTGAGCCGACACCCCAGGACAAGTTGCTCTGAGGCTGGTTTGGGTTATTGGCGGGCCCCTGATCCCAGCGTGGGGCCGCAGTGTTATTGTGGTTATTATTACTCTTGTAAGCAGCAGAAGAGGAGATTTGGGGGTTCCCAGCCTGCATTAAGGCAGGGTTTTGGGGGTTCACAGTGTCTGCATTTTGGGGGCCCTTGTCTCCAGGGTAGGTAGTTGCGCCCCAAGGCGTACCGAAGGCCCCAGGACCCCCCAGCTCTCCTTGGGGTTGCTGGGGGGTTGATGAGGTGTTTCCATTGGCCAGCGGACCCCCATTCCCTCCTCCAATGGAGCCCCAGGAACAATCCCCGCTGAGCTGGGAAGAGGCTGTAGAGTTTGGTGGAGTAGAGGTCATTGTGGCGTTAGTAGTAGTAGTAGTAGTATTCATCATAATAGTGTTATTTGGTCCATTGGATTCAGTGTTAAGGTTGGTAGGCTGCAGGCCACCATTTCCACTGCTGCTGCTTCCTAACACCTTGCTGTTTGTTGTACCATTATTCACCTCAGTGTCTTCCATCATACTGCTGTTTTCTGGAGCTGCCATGCCACCCCAGCCCAGCAAGGGGCCCTGTTGGGGAGCTATACCAAGTTTGGAACTCATCCCCTGAGCCTGTGGAGGCCGTTGGCTCTGGGATGCTGAGCTTGGGGTTGGATTCTGCGGCCAGGCACCGTGGTTGGCATTTGGGTTTAAAGTGTTTGGGTTTAACCCTCCATTGATGCACGAGGTGCTTCCGCCTGTGGTGATCATGTTGCTGCCTGACTGGGTGCCCCATATACCACTGTTACTGACAAGCTTGTTGTTGTGGTTACCCATGTTATTGCTGCCAATACTTGTGGAGCCAGCTAAAGAGTAGTGGGAGGGTCCAGTGATGTTATTATTTCCATTATTTGCACCACTGATGGTTCCCATCCCTCCACCCATAACCTGACGACTGTTGCCGTTGCTATCTCCATTCACTGAAACACTGACCATCATGGCAGAAGTCACCAAAGAGGATGAGGGAGAAGAAGTCGTAGAAGACACAGAGGAAGAAGCATTTGCTGACATCATCATCACTGTTGTCACAGCAACAGCGGCAAGGCTTTTCTCTGAACCGATCGAGGAATTAGAGTCTGCGTCCATGCATTCTGATGCCAACTCAGGGTCTGATCCTGACCCACAGCCAGAAGAGGAAGAAGACGAGGAGCAAGAGAATGAAGAGGAGGAGGGGGGCCAGACAGAGGAGTTGGTTGAAGAGGGATTGTTGGGTTTGTCAGTGCTTCCGTCCACTAGGACTTTACTCCAGTTGGTGTTGCTGTCACTGCTGCAGGGAGAGCCAGAGGACCAGGGTGAAGGCTCATACTGTGAGTCCAAGCCAGGATGCTCCAGACCTTCATAGAAACAAGGTGGACATCACAAACAGTGTGTTAAACATTTTATCACAGATAAAATAATTATCACTTCATCACTAAGAGAATAACACACTAGTTTTAACTTCCTCATTTACTGCCACTTGTATGTTTCATTCTGCCCTCCACCGTTACATGTCTAACTACACTAGTGGTGATCAGTGCCAAGCTTAAGCCTGGACCCAGCTGCCACCATTTTGTCGCCACAGCAGGAACCACAAGCTTGCCAATGCTATAAACATAAGATTCAGAAAAGCGGAGGACAAACATCAGCAGGAGGGGAGAGATGGAGATGGCAAATTAGTGTGAAGAAATGAAGAGAGGATGCAAGTAAGGTAATGAGAGGAGGTGGAAGATGAGAAAAGGAGGCTGTAACTGAAAACCTTCAGACTTGATTACAAACCTTTATTCTAACCTCTTTATTCTAAATATACTTTCAAACTGTCTATTAGGTTTTAGTCATTCTCCAGTGACCATTTGTGGTTTTAATTTTCTTTCAGTGTCATTAAACACAATGTCTTTTCAACCACCCCATATTCATAACATCACCTGCCCCAAAACAACCATCACATACATGTTCTCAAAGTAAGCAGGATCTCTATATCACAGCTACTGACAATTCACTTAAAGTCTTAATTCTCTTTTCTGTCTCCATTGGGCTGTCTTTTCTCACTTTCTTGTTTCTTTGTCAGCTCTCCATTCCTGACAACAAAGCTGTGACCTACCAACGATGAGGCTCCAACCATCTCTTGGTCCTTCTCACCCTCTCACATTAAATGACTGCCAGCTCTCTGTGGTGCCTCTTGTGTTTGGTTGCCAAGTCTCCTCTAGCACGCTTTCACACTCATCTCTCCTGCTCTCTCTGATATGTCATGAATTCAGTCATTCAGGGTCAGGTCAGATTGTATCTAACCTGGACACCATTAAACAAGTAAGCCACAAGATGAAAGAATGAAAACAGAGGTAGATAAGAGGGAAGATGATGTGTAGTCACCTGTTTGATTAGGGGAGTGGCTGACGGAATCCCGAATGGGAGCCATGCCTGGAAACAGAGACAGGAAAGTCTGTCAGACCGACTTGAAGGTAGTTAGAATTGAAGCCAGAAAACAAATGCAGTACAGAGACATTGCAAGACCAAAGAGAGGAAGTTAGAGTTAGAAAGGATCATTCACTAAAAGGCAAGAACACAGAAAGAAGTAAGAGTGTTCCAGTCAAAATGGTTCCAAGTGAGACAGCCTTGCAAGTAGAGGAGTTTTAGTAGAAAGACAAAGCTGGATGCAGAACCTAAAATAGTGGTTACAGTTTAATATCCAGATTAAAGTTTACACGCAACTGGAAACATCCCAAAATAAATATTGTGCATGTTTGTTTCCTTTTGTTCTGTACCTGTGAGAGCGGCTGGTGGCTGCGACTCCTGGCTCAACTGGAGAGCGTCCCCAAGCTGGGTGGCAAACCGGTGACCTCTGGTTCCCAGTTCGACAAGGGGGAGGTCAAAGGTCAAAGTTCAGAGGACACAGCCTCAAGGGTTTGTGGCGAAGAGGCAGGACTTGTCAGAGCGGGCAGCAGGCTGATCAGGCCCTCTTGGCATTGCTGAAGACGTGCTGAAGACTGTATGTGTGTGTGTGTTTGTCTGTGTGTAAATGTGTGGGGAGGGGGAAAGGGGAATGTGGTTCTGATTTAGGACTGTCTGGACTTGGTATGCTCTGGCACTGAAAGAAGAAAAAGACAACAGGGAAATAGATGGAATTAGTTCAACATGCTGCACTGAACCAAAAGCACACAAATTATGTATTAACATTAACAATTTTCTTTGTGTCAACTATATCATTACCAATGTCTGTTTAAAAACAATAACCTGCACAACTCTGCCCAATGTACATGCATTCACATTTATATTAGGCCTGTTAAGACCTTGCCTTAACATGCATCCTGAGATAATTGCAAACAAATGGCTGACTCCAAATATGTCTGTTTACACCTAGAATTAGAACGCATCACCACATAATGTCTTGACTGATCATTCCTTGTTGGAGCTAAAATTCTTATTTGATATTCAAATAAAGAAGCTCCTCTGTAGCCTAAAACATAGCATGTGAACATTTCAAGTTCCACAGACTGGTTTTGTATTGTCTCATTGCAAATTGTCCACAATGTATTGCTTTAAGGTGACCAGCTGCAGTTTTTAAGATGGAGAGTCTTCTTCCCATTACTCACTGCATATGCTGAAGCCCTGTATCAATCAATGAGAATCATCAGTGACACCTTAGACCATTTTGTTTGTTTTTATTCATTCTCTTGCACAAGATATAGTTCAGCACTGATTCAACCTTCAAGTGTTTAAGACACGTTAACATATTTCTGCTGGGTTATGTGACCTGTGTATACTTTTTTCTTCATCCCAAAGAAGAAAAGCAGCAAAACCGGAACATCATTTAAGGATGATGAGATAGCACCACACACGAAGCACTTTCTGAAAATTCAGACATCTTTAAAAACACTTCAATATGATGCTGTTAAGCCATGTGAGTTGAGAGGCTGTCCTTAAATACATCCTGGGATGCATTCCTGTTCAGACTGCTAGAAGCACGTAGTCAAATGCATCCCAGGACACATCTGAATGCTGTTTAAGTGACTACATAGGAATGCATACTCAAATGTGTCCTGAATATGTTTAGATCTTGCAACAGAGCTGATCAGTAAGTGATTAGGTTTGTCAGGATACCACCTGAAGTAATCATCATTAGATTCATTTTTCTCTTTTACTGTAAAAATTTGCACTGGAAATGGTTTTTCTATAGTTGTCTTTCCTCTGTACTATTAAAGGAGACAAAGTGTTTTTCTCTCTCCTAACCCCAACTAATGATACAGTGATGTTTGAGATGTGAGTCATCTTGGTTCTTCAGAAAAGTTAGTAAAAGAGAAAAGTCGACTGACCAGCCTACATATCCTCTCTTCTTGAGTAAAGTTGAATGTGTATAGGTTAGACTAGATTAGGGTTATACAACAGGCTTACAGCTGGCAACAGGGCTCTAGGACGCCATGGCAAGTAAAATCTCTTATCCTGAAGCAGGGAAAGGGACGTAAAGCAAAGAGGGGATACCGACAGTGATGAAAGTGTGTGAGGGAGGGTGTGAGAAGAAGGGAAGACAGACAGTCTTAAGTGAAAGTGGACCAGTGTATTTGACATCAAGAAGGAAAGTGTGTGCGTGTCTTGTGACCTTTTCTGAGAGCAGGTTAGTGAGTGTGTTAGCTCTCTGCCTGCTGCAGCAGTACACAGGTCTATTTATAAACCCCCAGTTCAAATAGCAACCACTCTGTTCACTAGCCAACATGATAAGAGAACAAACAAACCCATGTGCAGACAATAAATTAGTATATAGATGCAATCACATGCACATGTTACAACTTCGAAGCACGTGTTACAAATATCAGAAAATATTTATGCCACTTGGCCGAGTAAGTAAGTATATTCAATTACGGGACCAAAACTAAATGTACTGCAATTCATAATGGGGACTCCTTTTTTTACATACATAATATTACCATACAAATAGCAACCGTTGCTGTTGAATCCAACTAACCAGATGTGTTTAACTGAGGACTAAGCTCTATAATTGTTAACTCACAGCTCACTAGCTAAACCTGGGCATACTGCCAGTGTTTAACCAAAGGCCAAAAACTATTTGGCTGCTTTCTGAAGCCAATCAACAAACAGACAAGACAATGACATCACCATGCACCGAGAACACACAATTAAAAATATTTAAATGAAAGTGAAAAGACAGAAGAGGTAGAGCACTGACAGTGGAATGAACCCATTCCCTGCGGCAGTAAAAAGGGCCAGTTGCTTCCAGCAAACTAAGCTGTTTACTTCCATGAATCTTGACTCAACCTTCTTACATGGAAAGTCCTCTGTCAACTCCAAAGCATCTGGTTCAATGCAGCTACACAGGGAAACCATTCATCCTTATAAAGGCAATGCAAATTAAATTTAAGCCAACAGGTATTTAACATTTTACATGAGATGGTTTTAAAACTACATTCTGATATCGACTAGCTCACAAACACAGGATTTTACAAATGCTTCTGCATATAATCAA
The DNA here is from genome assembly GCF_902148855.1 of Sphaeramia orbicularis. Taxonomy (NCBI): domain Eukaryota; kingdom Metazoa; phylum Chordata; class Actinopteri; order Kurtiformes; family Apogonidae; genus Sphaeramia; species Sphaeramia orbicularis. Next base: position 39,254,072 of record NC_043964.1, on the reverse strand, counting down.
CATTTGTTAGTAAAGTGGTACAGTTTTTGTATGATAGCTTATTTATCTAGAATTCTCTTTATATTTTCACTGTATTTAATTCTAAATTATAAAAAGGCCTAATCATCTTTTAACCCAAGTGCATGTAAACATATTCACCACTGCTGCTCAGTACATAGAGTACAGTTTGTTCCACTACATCCATCTGAGAATGGCTTTCATGAGGGCCCCTGGAGTTGGCAGCAGCTCGACTGCTGCTATCATCTTACAGACAGGGCGGGTTAAGAAGGGGGGGTGAGAGGGAATACAGGGACAAGACACAGACACAAACGTGAACAGAAAAATAAAATTTAAAAAAGGATTAGAAACACCAAGTTGAAGACGAGAGAGAACGGGTAAATACAGAAGTGGAATGTGAAAAAGGAGGGATAATGTGGTCGAGCAAAATAGCCTGTCATTGAGGCTGATGTGGGAGGAATGCAGCTACAGCTTCTGACATGCATAATAAGCAAAGGGGTCAACTTTCTAAAGTCAGTCACACCTGAATCAGTACAATGTGTACAATTTCTAAGAGACACAGAAAAGCACAAAAATAAATAGTAATAAATAATGTAAATGAGAGGAAGAGGACAAGTGGTATACATACTGAGAGCTTTGGCAAAGAAAACAAATTTAAAGTTTAACAAGTTTTTTTATTCCCCATATATGTGCAACATTTAAGTGGAGTATGTGTTTAGGGTCAAAGGCAGTTCAATGAGCCTGAAATGGTGTTTGTCTGAGACGCGTGACCTGGTTGAGCACTACAAAGAAATGCAGGCGCTGTGTATCTCAACTAGAAAAGGTAAATAAATGGCCAGTCAATGTAGTGCAGCAGCTTTTCACCATTTGATTTGACCATTTATGCTGTGTTCATACCTCACACTGATCATACTAGTACAGCTGATGGAGTATTCAGACCAATTCTTAAAGGATGAATATTTGTCTTTAACCAATAAAGAAGCCAACGCCACAGTATCTAACCCTAGTGCTAACTCAGTTCTGTCATAAACCTCAAGGTGAGCATAGATGGCAACAACAATCCAGAGTCTCACGTCATCAGTGTGTTCAGGAAAATGTCACATTGTTGTAGCAAACTTCAGGGCCATTAGCTAAGATCCTCTGCATATTCAGTCATACAGTGTTTTGTTGCATTATGTTACATTTTATTTATCATGGTGTCAGATTAACAATGTAGTAACCCAAGATGGGTATGTGCATGGGCAGATGTGCCACTGAAGTGAAAAGAAGCCAGGAGAAAGGAAATGGAACTGGCTCCCTGTCTTTGAAAAGAGTAACACTTCCCCACAACTACGTACCTGTCTAGTTTTGTGTTCTTATGCCTGCAAATATCAAATAAGGCTCACTTTTGCGATGATGAAATATTTTCAGCTTGGCTGGACATGTGCTTATATTTATTTGCACCACTTAGCACAAATTGAGGTGCTTCTGCGTCTATGCATTTCCTTTATATGTGGACATAACACGCAGAATTCTCTAGACATTTGGTCTGAATACACAGTTAAACACTCTGGATACAGTGACTTAAATTAAACTAAATATTATTTTTAAATAAAAGGCACAGTTCATGTGTCCTACTGTTGCTATGTAACAGAATCGTCTATTTGAGGCCTTTTTTATTGTTGTCAGTGCTAGCATATTTTCACGCCAGTTGCATACATCAGGCTGTCAGCACTGTGCCTAGCAATGACAGACCTGACCGTTTCCACATCTAGTAATCTCACATCTGTAGCTCTGTGTTTAAAAATCTGCTCTGATTCTCACACAGGCCCACTGTCAAACATTCCCAACACTCATGGATGTTTAACTTCAACAGCCTGGATCACTGTGTCATTCTACTGTATACTTAATATACTATACATTGTCACATTAAATTAATAAATGACTTCTAATTAGTTTATCTTCTAAGTTAATCCCTGTTAAGCAAGCCATCCAAAATCTACTTTTTGTATATGGATCAACCAGTAATAAAAACTCTTTATTGTCTTAGTGGAAAAGACCTGCTGTCATGGTAACATTCCTAAACACTCCCAGTTCCTTTGGGCTTGTCTGAGCAAGATGACATCAGTAGTCGCAGATGCCATTGTTGCACTCTCAAATATGCCAAAACCCTTTTTTATCAGGACAAAACCAGGAACACGGGTGAAATCAAGCAGTCTGCATCTCTCAGGTCTTCATGTAACGTCAACAACATTAATTAAAAGTCATCAGAGAGCGTAAATGGAGAGGAGGTGGGACTATGCTGTACATGTCAGCATTGGCCTCTCAGCCATGTGCAGCACATGAGATTACGTGAGCAGTGAGAGTGTGTTTGGGAGTAGATAAGCAGTCTACCAATGCCACATCAATTATGGGAGGGGTTTGGAGGGGCACCTACAAACACAAACACACACCAAACTCAGTGTGCAGAAGCTTGAAGTTTCTCTTGTGACTCATTAGCAGTTCTGTCCATTACTTAGTCATTCATTTTGACTTTATTGTAACCTGTCCACCCACTCTGAGGGTGGGAGTGCTTGCAACCAGGTCCACTCAGACTGCATCCACTCCACCAGAAACATGGTCGAGGCAGCTTTTAGTTGTAATTTCCTACATTTGTAGAGATGATCTAAGATGGACGACAGCCTGATAAATGGTATCAATGGTATCATCAGCCAGTGATTAAACAGCTGCATGTGTCAAAGTCTTTCCAAAGAACAATGTTTACGTTCCTGTTATTATACAACTAATTACCTGAGAGGATGAGCTTCCATGACAATAACTAGTCATGTCAGTACATTTTCTGTACAGACCTAGACTTAATACTAGTTGATAGTTTTTCCCCCCAACAAATCTAATCATGTCCCTACGCTAAACGAATGAAGCAAGGTTGTGAAGTGAAAACAAATGCCAGACGTACAGACAGAGCAACTGAAGCCATACTCAAGGTTAGTGATAGTAGCTATCAGACTTCCTACCTACAATTGCCATGACACTTGCCTCAGCTGAAACAGGAGTAGGCTCGTACAAACAGGACTCAATGGAAACTGTAACAGCGATTCAAATGGAAAAACGGCACTACGTCACAGCGGTGTCATTAGAGCAAAGCACACTGCACTACTACCATTAACAGGGACAGGACTCAAACTGTGGAAGAAGGACAATGATAGAAGGAGGAATAGTTTAATGTTTTGAAACATAGATGAAAACAACAAATAGCATAAAATTTATTTACAAGAGACTTTCTTTTCCTTTCTAGGTCTTCAGCCAAAAAGTGAGTGGATTTTCTTCATCTTCCACTGGGAGCTGAGCATGCTTTCATGTGTAATTCTGTGCCAATCCCTATCATGCATTGCCAGATTAATGTTTTTACTCAAAACATTAACATCGAGGCTTGTAAGACTATTTTTAGTTTATAGTGGTCCTTTTTTTTTTACTACCTATGATACATTTTCCAAATTAATCATATCCTTGCTTATGGTGCGGAAAATGAACCTATTGAACAGTTTGAGGAAGCACTAAGAGCTAGAATTTATTATTTCACAACTCATTGTTGATAAATTGTGCATGGTGAACTGAAGTTGGTGTCCCAGAAGCAGTGGCTGCTGATAAATTACTAAGTCCTGGAGTTCACAACAAAGGAAGCACCTCCTTTAAAATGGCAAATCGATTAAACAGTCCACAAGCCTTAGCAGTAAGATTAGCTTTAATCGATCGCCATTTTTTGGTTTTAAATCATCGTGCCGTGCAAACAAATGACTCCAATTAATTTACATGTGAGCGAAATTATCGGGGAGTGAGAGTAATTCAAGTGTTGCTTCTACAAACTCGGATCTCTCCAAAGCTCTGGCAGAAGCCTTGACCCTCAGTCTTACCTTTTGTCCTGTCCTGTATCGTCTTGTCCTCCTTCCTCGTCACACTCTCTGTCTCTCTCTCTCTTCCATCCACTGTTCTTCCCTCTATGGGTGAGTTCCCTGTGAACGACAACATGAGCAGATGACATTATTCCCACAATAAATGCTGTTTAAAGGTGGGGTAGGAGATCCTGGAAAAACGGTTCGGGCAAGCTACATTTTGAAAATACTCAGTTCAAAAGTCTAAACCCCCTCCTTCAGACTTCCCCCCAAAAGCCACACCTCCAGAGTGCCGGAAACACACAATGCTTGTTTCCGAGGGTTCACTAGCGCTGTTCAGCATCAATTTGCCAATGCGTACATCATTCACCCCCCCCCCCCCAAAACAGATCTGTGTGTACCACTGAATTCAGGTCTGTACATCAGTGTATTAGACTACAAGTTGGACTTTTCACTTGCTATTTTGATACGTGTTCTTGGGCTAGTAAGAAGAGCTGACTGCAGTAAGACTGATGTTAGACTAGCAGCCCACTAAAGTTTGCTTTTAACACTGTAATCTGTGCATTTCACCATTATGTTTGTCAGCAGAACAGCCCCAATTCATACCCAGCTGGCTAACTTTACATTCCGTAGTGATTTATGTTAGTGACAAAACAGCTTGCCGGTGAACTTTCCATCCTAATAGAGCTAATATAGCCAAGCTCTGGCTTAGTTTCCTGCACAAGTGCTCCAAGCCTCTGAGAATGCACAATTCGTGCATGAAGAGGGGTACACACAGAGGAGGAAGGGGAGACAAATGGCAGTTGAGTTTGATAGACATATCACCATTCAATCATTTCAATGGGCCAGTTCAAATGATTGGATGGTGTTTTTTCAGTCATGTCCATTCCACAGGTGACTAAATTTGTTTATTTCTGTGTTAGAGCATTTAATTAATTGGTTGCAATTGGGATGTGAAGGGGATTTTAAGCAATATAATAAAAAATGCTCCAGGAAAATATCTCCTACCCTACCTTTAATGTTGTGTTCATATGGTACAACAGTTAGCATTTAGCTGTTTCAAACTAGAACATATGCAGATCTTCATAACATTTAGACACAACTCCTTCAACAAAATTAATACATTAAAAACTGAAAACCTCTCATGGAAAATAAGTAATTCTACAGTAAATGAACACTACAAAAGAGCTTTCCATTATTCACTTATAAAAGATGGAGCAAGTTCACAGTGGAGGAGTAGGTGTAGGCTGAGTATTTAAAACATTTTGTAATAATCCAGTAAATGTTAACACCAAGAACATTGTTAAGTGTAAATTAAACATTGGATATGGAGAAGGGGGATTTTTATTTACAGCAATATTAAAAATAAAATCAGTTTAGGCAGACATTCAACTAATCAACTTATTGTGGACTCACACAAAAAGCAAAAGTGGACTTTATACATTTCATCTACTCTTCACTGAGAAACAATGTTTTTTTTGTCCTCCTATTATAACGTCTTATTAGTTTGTAATCCGACTGTGGCTTCCTCCTCGGTGATCGTTGTGTTTAGCTGCACTGGCCGCTGCGGGTGTGCCATTTAGCCTGCAAGAGAAAGCTGCAGGCTGCAGTCTAATCCGATAATGGGATTACAGCATAGCCCTCACCTTGGCTATATACAGACAGCCCAGCAGAGATGCTGAAACAACTCAGACTATGAGGCTGCAAGAATATATACAACTATTTAGCATCAGTTTAGTTTAGTAATGACACCGAAGTATTCAACTGTATTCAATAGAACATTAACTTTGATTATCAGTGATGCTAATGCATTCAAAAAAAAGTATAACATCTGTTTTACTATTTCAGTAAAAGGCTTTTTCAGAACAGTTATTCGGGGAAAAAACTGTTTTATCTATTGTGCTTGTGTTTTACTTGGATATGTGAAAGTATGCTGCATGCTCTGATGGTGAATTATGTTACTGTCAAAGCCAACAAGGGATAGAACACATCACATTATCGTCATATCTGTTGCTGTTTTGTTCTATTGTGCCCCTCCTCACCTCATAACCGTTATTGTATAGCACTATAGCTGCTACTGTAAAAAGATTTGATATCTTTTAATATTATATCATAGTTTATTTTATACCACCTCTTTATTTTTATTCTATTTTAACCTTTTTTTTTTTTTTTAAATATAAATATATAATTTGCATGGCATTTAATATCAAGGTGAGAAAGAAACAGTATCTCAGTTGTCTGTATAGCCTGTGGATGTTGCCAATTATTAATTAATTCTAAAAAAAATCTCTGAATCTTAATCTGGAGTCAAAGATATTTGATTCTTACTCCCCAATGTTATGAGTTCTAAAGTGTGACCCTACATGTTATTAATCGATCAACTATGTCTTAATCTATCTATAATGCATACACAGTTGCATTAATTTTTTTAATGTTTTACCACCCCCCATCCATCACCCCTCCCTCCCTCCATTCCCACACTTTCACCCTCCTCTCCCCTCCTCCACTTCTTTCCAACTATCAAGTGCTTCAGCAGATGGTTCTAGGTTCAACAACAACAACAGAGCATGGTGGGGGCCCTCCTGGAGTGCACACATATACACCGTGGACAGCATCTGTTTATGAATGGGCTGACAATTACCCATCCCCCGACAGCTACAGCTGACATAGGGTGGGGGGTAGAGGGGGCACCACAAGTCACCGAGAGCAAAAGGAAGAAGGATAAAGAAGAACAAGGCAGTCAGAACAAGGGGGAGGGAGAGAGAAGGAAAAGGGGACATCAAAGTTTCTATTTCAAATATGTTTTATGGTTTGTTTTAAACCACTGTAGTGGCAGATGGCAGTGACAACTAAAATATATGAAACCAGGACTCTAATCTGCAAATAAATTAGTTTCAGAATGAATTTGAGTAAGATAAGCAGCCTTAAAAATACATATCAAAAGGTGGGCTTTCATTTACATAAATTAGTGCATTAAGAACTAGTGTGTTGTGTTTCACAACTTTAAAAATGCATTTCAAATTGTATATTTCAATGTGCTCATTATATTAAATCATAAGTGGGCCATGAGTCAAAATATGCAGAGAATTTAAAATGGCATTGTGAAAAAGAAAGGAATTGTCTCTTCATACACAATGTATCTATTCATTCGTCTAATGTGAAGTAATACATTAACACAGGAAAAAACAACAATTCTCTTCTGCCCCACAGTTGAAATGAGCTACTTATCTGCAGGCAGCCGTGCACTGGAAGCCACTGAACAAGACAAACATTTCAACGCGTTGTGAGCAGAGGCCTGCGACCGGTGCAGTATTTGAAGCTCAATGTGACATGTTTTTATGGCGAGGTTCACAAATTTGTCATGCTGTATTTGAAGACTGCTGGCTATAGAAAACACCACGTTAAAATACTTTAAAGCTGCTGTTCGTGTGTTGCGCTGTATTATAAAACTTTCCAGATAAGAAATGGGCTGCCATTTCACTAGAGCATACACCGCGGTGCTTAAAAAGGGATTGCGTTCCTAAAATATCTTATTTCTAAATATGGTCTTTGTTGTGTATTAAGTGGATAAAACACCAATCTGGATAGCTGATTCCACTATTCGTCATGTACTTGTTTTTCTCCATTTTAAGACGGAACGACAGCTAAGTGGGATAAAGAGCAGGATCAAAGATGAGAAAAATGTGAAAGGTTACTCCTAATATATATATATATATATATATATATATATATATATATATATCACCCAACACCACAATAGGCTGGAGTCTAATAGCCACAGAAAACATATATTATGTTTGGCTGACCGGAAGAGCCAAAACAAAATAAACCGATGTGTTTGAGTTGTGTTATTTCTCGATAAACAATGTCAACAGGGACAAAACTCCTACAGCTTGTCTTTGTCTACTGACGTCACCAAGTGCTATATTAAATGAAGTTTAATTCTCCTTCCACTCTACTCCTGTGGAATTTACAGAACAGCACAGGATTTTGCTTCCTCCTCTTTCTCCTTTCTGCCTGCTGTCAAATAAAACTTAAAAGACTTTAAAAATAATCTAACTATATTTGGGCTTCTGAGGAGGTACAGATCAGAAATCTGAGGCCTTAGACTAAGTGTTGTACGACCCAGTAGGCGTGTTTTTCGCTCGCAGTAGTGAGTCATGCACCAAAGCCAATGTGGACTTTCACATTTATTGAAAACAGAAAACTGATTCGAATTTTAGCCTTGTTGAAGTAGCTGCTTTACACGTACACACCAGACGTACACCCCAAAATAAGGATATACACACAACCGTGATACAAGCTCACAGTCACAAGGGTTCATCTGTCCTCAAACAACAAAAGCCAGTGGGGTAGTCGCGTGGCTAATTTGCATGTACAGCACCACATCATTTGCATCAATTTGCATTAGCATGTTCTCAGAGAGGCAGAACACTGGAGGCTCCGTTCAGGAAAGCCATCACTCAATTAGTGAATGACAACAACTATTGCCTCATCACAAACAGCCCCAATAGAGAAGGCTTTGTGGGGCGGACAGTTCCAGCCTATCTGCAATAAGTCATTTTAACAGTGCAGTCAAAGCTAGGCCAGTTCATTTAAGGTCATGGTAACTCAAGAAAGGCAATATGATATTTATGGATGAAGCAGCAATTACGTTTTGCTTCTGGCAAAGCAGGGTGTGCCAAGTTGTGATTCTAAACACTTCCTGGAGGAAGGCTTTTTGCAGGTTTCAGATTAGCAAATTTACATCCTTTTAATAACATTAAACAAATGAGTCCAACAAATCAAACTGCATCCACTATATCCAACTATATACTTTTCACAAAGGAGGACAATAGACTTTGTGATGGTTGTTGAAAATATCTTTAGAGCAGTATAAGGAGTGTTTTTAAGTATTATGGTCAATTGTCGTTTTCTTGCATTGGTTTAAATCCAGTTTAACCAGCACAAGCTTACGTGCATAACATCCTGTCAAAACCAACACGGTTAATGGCAACAAATGCTCCGTGCCACGCTTCATGTTTGTTCCAGTCTCATGACCATCCACAGGTGTGGCTTTACTGCTGGAGCAATGGTCAACTACATGACTAATGTAGAAATGACTGACGTAGAAATGTTGCAACCCCCTAAGAATTTATGGCTCCACAGTATTAAATTCAGAAGAGACAATATGAAGTTGGATATTTCACTGAACGTTCATTTGATATAGCTTCTCAGTATTCTAGGTACCAACATGTCACAAACCCCTTGTGCAAACTGTTTACATCATTAGGCAAGAACCAAAGATTAAAAAAACAAAAACACTAAACTAGGGAGAGGAGACAGCAAACCAAAAGCGAAAGTAAAATCGCACAGCATTGGTTCCACAAGCTTTCTGAATGTGTTAGGTGAGTCTGTGTAAAGAAACTGTATTTTCCATATGTTTTGAAGTCTTTAGAACAGGAGTCGGTGAGCACTCATTCAGCTATTGCAATAAAGCAAAAAAAAAAAAAAAAAAAAATCCCCATGTGACACAAATGGTACATCTGTTTCATTATTCCTTAAGTAACTACTTCTAATTTCTTTGTTTGGGCTTCTTTTTAGAGCTAAAAGTGACAGTCCTTCAAATTCTACCAATTGAAACTTAGATTATCTCAAGAAACTCTACACCAGAAGGTTGTGGAATAAAAGTGCAATTATGCATTTATGTAAAAAAGAAACCTTTGTTAATTTCCACAAATGCCAGATTCATACTGACTGACTTTGGGAGACACATATTTTGGGCTCCTACAAAAGGCTTAGGTTATGTTAAATATTATTTTTTTAATCAAATCAAATATGATCCCCATGAGGCAAATCAGTTAAATGTCAGTGGTGGGAAACCTAGAGGCCATAAAACAGGAATTTTATGTAAATAATTCATGCTACTAACTTGCTACTTTACACATATTAATAGAATCTCCCATTACAGCCTTCAGGAAAAGTCTGATACACACTCATCTGGAAACTCTTTCTCAATGCTAGGAAAATGTGAACCACCATCAACTTGCTATAGCAACTAGTCCCAAACAAACCGGCATAATAAAATGCCTTAGCTATGCCATTAGCTAAATATTATTTTTAAAGGATGACATGCAACAGATTTAACAGAGTTTAAACATGAGTTTTCACTTCTACTGTCTGAGGAACAACAACACCAGATAAGAATTGTTTAAGCAATGTGACTGTGTCAAATAAGTGATAATTACAGCGTAACTATTAAGTATACTGAGATTCATAAACAGATTTAGTGTGTAAAAACAGACTGGACAGGGGCCTTGGCGCAGGGTCAGGTTCTAGTTGTGGTCCTGGGCTCTTTTGTGTGTCTGCATGTAGACCAACTGTATGGACACAATGAGCTGCACAAACACCTCACCACACACAAAACATTAGGACACTGGCTTCTCATTTAGCGATTTTAAAACAGCAAAGCTTACTCAGCACAATGCAGCCTAGACCAACCCAGGCCCTCCAATTCAATACAAACGGAACTGCATGTGCTTGCATAAGCAGCAGCTGCCCATCCAGTGTCCTCCTGACCCACACAACCACCCACCCTGTTAGCAGCCCACCACACAGACAAAAACAGGTCCACTGTAATGTAAAGGGACATACAACACTTATAACTGGTGCAGATACATGTGTGTGTCTCAGTAGCACACTCACCTGTTAAGATGCTTCAGTTTCTTTGGTGGCAACAGCTTTCAATTCCGAATCTCTGAAAAATGAAGCACAGATCATGTTAATCTCTCCGCTGTCAAAGATCACATAACCTTAAACAAAGTCAATAACAATTAGAAACACATATGACTGGTGTTGAGTTTTATTGGTTTACAGTGAATGAACACCTTATAAACCACACGCAATAATGTAACACACACACACACACACACAGAGGCGCTGCTGCAATCTGTGCTAAACCTGCTGCAGAAAGACATTTCAGACCTAGTATTTACAGCTAATTCTCAATAATGCACAGGTTAAAAGACATGAACCTCACCCACAAGGTTTACGTGAGGACATGTATAGGCAAACAGTCAAACTTGAAGTAATTACAGTATGACGGGAATTTTAGCAAGTCAATGTGGAAAAGCAGGTCAAACTGCATAACAGAGCAAGGAATACAATGCCCCTCTGAAAGCTCAGGTCCTACAAGGTTAACGGAGAATGTGATTTTTGAGAATGGCACATAAAGAAACAGACTAATAGTGTGTGTGGGTCAGAGTTACAGCTCGGGTCCTGATCGGCCATTATCTCAGCTGTTGCCTGACTTACAGCTTAACCAACATGGCTCCTCTCGAGCTGGTACTTTTCCAGAGCAGCAAATACAAACAAATCATTTCACAAGGAATCTGACTACAAGCACTACGCTGAAATTAGGTGATTAAACTATTTCTGCAGCGTCGTTGTATCAGTATGGAAAGTTAAGTGTACACGACTGCAAAACCAGCAAAGCGGAGGTCTGGTAAGAAGCTAACCAGCTGCTCTGTCTACAGACGACAGAGGGCGTTAAACGCTCCGACAGAAATACAACTCTGCAGGTTAAATTCACCGCCAAATTCACACTCACATAGGGTTTCGGTGTATTTTTTTGCAAGTTTTAGTACATCCAAACAATACTCTCTCGCCCTCTAGTAACCAAAACCCCAGAAACTCAAACGGTGCTAACGATGATAAACCTGCGTCGTCAAATTAGCATGGTTGCTAATGCTAGCCAAAAGCTAACATTACGAAGCGGCTAGTTAACTTACCCAGACTCATTCCCAATAGAGCGATAATGCCGCTAAGACCCACGTTAAACGCGATGTAACACTGAAACAATCAATAATAACAAGAAACAGGCAAATATTTAAGACAAAGCTGTGGTATTTCACACAATATGGAATATTCTCTATTGGCAACAATATACTACGCACAGCTGGCTAGCTAAAGGTTACCCATTGCACGTACTAGTTAGCGTTAGCACAAGGTTAAGATGACAACAAATAAAGATGTGCCCGTCCAACGCGCCTTTAGATGACCAGTCGTCACTGTGAAGGCACGATCCCCTGCTTTTGTCAGTCGATGTGTTTTGTCGTTTATAGTCCAAACTGCAATGCAAAAGCGCCGCATTGCCAACTGTTAGCTTTCCAAGAGGCTAGCTAGCTAGCTCGCTCAGCTCAGTCACTGCTAACTAAACAACAGTGGCTGCTCAACTTATCTACCAGTCCCCGGTTTCACTGCTCCCGGCACTACGTATACATCAGCTCGACAAAAAAAAAAGAAACAGCAATCTAACCAAGAAAACAGCGAAAAAGCAACCTCACCTCATTGAAGTATAAAGTGCAACAGAGTGGAAAGGAAAGCCGGCTGTAAGGCTAAAAGAATTTCAACGCGTTTGCAGCATCTACGAGGGGAGGCATTCGTCCTGCATGATCGCCATTTTCTTCACTCGCTGCTGGCTAACCTTCTTTCGCTTGAGCTCTGCTTTCCCCTCCTCTCTGCATTCACACCAGCTCCGGCTCTGTATGTGTTTTCTGTAAGGGGGAGACAGAGCAGGAAACACATTCACCACTTCCTCTGACTGAGAAAACCAAATACAACCAAATGTTGCTGAATGGCGATGAGAGAAATTCAAGTGAAAGAGTCTAAAAAAAAAAAAAGCCATTTCAGGTTATGGCTGACTGCACTTAGTCTGTAAATTAAACTAAAACATCTTATTTTAAATATAAAGCCGAAATATAGTTAAAGAAAACTTAGATTAGGAAATAAAAAAACATGTTTTAAATACACTATACACTAATACAATCATAGATGATAATAATAATAATAAGAAGAAGAAGAAGATACAGAGATTGGGGTAGAAGTATATAAGGTTTTACTTCCTCCTACTCCTTTTCAAGCATGTTTAATTTTATGTATTTTTATTTTATTTTTTTCCCCTTTTGCTCACTTATCAACCATTTATGTATCATTACTGATATCATTGCTCTTTTCTATTACAGAAAAGAGCAATAAGAATCATGTATTATGTTAATTTCAGGGAACATACAAATGAGTTGTTTATTAAATCAGGATTTTTTAAGTTTAAAGAATTGGCTGAATTAAGGACATTGCTGATTGTGTTTAGAGCAAGAAATGGACTTTTGCCTGCAAATTTGCAGAAATTATTTGTTTTAGTATCACAGGATGAAGAACATAGAAGGAGGTTTAATTTTAAACAGCAAAGGGTACGGACTAATGTGAAGAAAATGTGCATTTCTGTTGTGGGTGTCAGAATGTGGAATTCTTTGGCAGTGGAAGAGAAGAGCTGTACAAATATTTTTCAGTTTAAGAGTTTGTATAAGGAAAGAATAGAGAAGTTTTATAAAAGCATGTAATGACATAATTCAATTTATGGATGTTAGATTTGTTTTATTTGCATTGACTATTATGAAAACTGTTTACTGTAATAACTGTAATGGCAACGTATGTGATGTAAGCAGATGTTTCAAGAAAGGGGCAGGTATTATAAGTTTTCTTCATCCTGCTCCTTTCCAATCATTTAGATTGGAATGAATGAATAAATTTTTTTTTTTGTTTTTTTTGTTTTTGTTGGTTGGTTTTGTTTTGATTTCACTGTCTACATCAAGGGTGTCAAACTCATTTTAGTTCAGGGGCCATATTCAGCCCAGTTTGATCTCAAGCGGGCCAGACCAGTAAACTAATGACTTAATAACCTATAAATAATGACAAATCCAAGTTTTTCATTTTGATTTCACACAAAAAAAAAAACAATTAAATTATGAAAATATTTACATTTTACAAAAAAGATGTGAATAACCTGAAAAAACAAATTTCATTTGAAAAATTTGTGCACTTTTAACAATATTATGCCTCAACTTATTATTGATACATGTACATTTACACACAATGTTACATAAACATTTGGTAACAGGCAGAATATTGTTAAAATTTTGGCGCTTGGAACTAAAATTTAAACAATTTCTACAATATTCCATCTCTTATTAGTAACGCAACTACAGATCACAGTGGATCCATAAATGCACAAAACATTTAGTAACAGGCAGAATATTGTTAAAATTGCACATTTCGGGTTGTTGATCTTTGTTTTTATTTATTTATGTATTTATTTGCATTTTATTGCAAAAGAATAGTTTTGTAAATCTAAATATTTTCACAGTGTAATGTTATTTTTTTCCCCTTAACTTTTTTCCACATAATTTTTCACAAAGAAACTTTGTAGTTGTCATTATTTATGGGTTATTGTGTTGTTATTTTTACTGGAGATCACATTGGTCTGTGTGTGTAACCTGAACCAATAGGATTTGTACAACCTCGACATTTCAGGTTCATTTTTGCACTTTCATCCCGCGGGCCGGAATGGAACCTTTGGCGGGCCAGATTTGACCCCCGGGCCGCATGTTTGACAACTGTGGTCTACATGTTCGAAATAAAGATTAAAAAAAAAAAAAAAAAAAAAAAAGAATCAATTAATACTCCTTATTAAAATGTCCTGCCACAAACTGGGGTTTAATATACAGGAAAAAGTGTCAGATTTGCAATTTGTTAAACAAGCTACACAACAATAGTAAAACACTATATTTAGTTTCATTTTCTTGATAACTAGTCACAAAAAAAGTTTATTGCATAGCCATTATAGTCCAATACTGAGTTATTATACCGGTCGTATTTACTGACCTCTGCTTTCTACATTTGCAAACAGTCAGGTGCTGTTGTGTAATATGTGTATTCTGGCTTGTTTTTATTGAGTAGTCTTACTTTTATTTGCATTCAGTGATTTCTCATCAGCAGCATACACTAGTGTCCTTAGTAAGAGGTAAACTCTGAGAAACAATACAGCAGGAAAAGTCAGAAAAGGGGTGCCCGGGTTTATTTATACATTTCTTTTTCCTATATTATTCTCTGTTTTTTGGGGTCATGTCTTTGTTCTCCTTGATGTTACGGTTGGAAATAAATGCCAACTATGCAGTAAATATAAACTGTACAGGTTGAAACTGAACTATACTGTTGGATTAATGGATTATTCATTGTGAGTTTATTCCTTTAGACTCCACAGTGACATATGGTCATGGCCAAAAGTTTTGGCAGTGACACAAATGGACTCTTTGACAATAAATGTCTTGAAAACTTATAAAATACCTGTAATTGTTTATCAACGTACCTGAAAAAAAAAAAAAAAAAACGTGTCACTGCCAAAACTTTTGGCCATGATTGCACGTAAAGTATTTGTCTAGTCTGTAACCTCTGACCTCTGAAGATAAATCAAGTATAATAAGGATGTCATTGCCAGTTGTACAATGAATCTCATTATTATATATTTAACTTGAATAATCCCTATTAGAGGTTGCTCTGATGCTCCATCAAAGCTGAAGCTGAAGTTGCACACAGTAACTGCTAAACACTCCTATAAAAAAAGTTTTATTTGTGCCAGAAAGTACAAAAGGAAATGCAAATGATCTGTGCCTTACTGCCTTAGTGTAAAGTTTATTTGTGAATGGTTGTGCAATGACAAAGTGCAAAATCGGTCACACACACACACACACACACACACGCATACACACACACACACACACACACACACACACACACACACACACACACGCACTTAACAAACACTGAATGAGGAGAGTTCCAGCATCTCTCCTCTGTTTTCACAGGCTTCTCTCATCCATCCATGCATGGATTTGGCAGTTATGTAAGAAAACTACCCTGAAAAGACTTTTTAAAAGAGCAACAGACAGGGGGGGAAAGAGAGGACAGAGATGCCTAAACAGCAGAGAAACAAATACTGTGTGGAATCTGCCAACGTTTCACCAACGAGACAAAGGCTGTCACTGCTTACAGGAGAGACCGGCAATATGTTTGTGTGGGTGGCCACCTCTACGAAGCAGCGACCATTGACCTACCAATGGAAAAAACAGCTCCCAACCTTGTGCACAAATTACCTCCCTTATCTGTGTGTATTTGACTGTGAAGGAGAGAGAGGGAAGGCCGCACAGAGGCAGAGTTCATCTACTGATTTCACTTGACCAGGTAGCAAAGAGGTTTTAGATTAGATTAGATTTATTAGAATACATACACTATTGAAACCACTCACTAACCACACAGAGACCATTGAAAAGTGTGACAAGTGGAAGCCAAAACATAAATAATTGACTCCCTGTCTACAAACTTACATGTGCTACAACAGTCTTAGTACTTTATGATGTAAGAGACAAAGGTCTCTAAAACTTCATGCCTTGACAAATCTCAGTGGCACCCAAGGCTCAAACTTCTTCTTGCAGTACAACATGTTGTCCTAACTTAGCAATGCTTGATTTCTATATAATAGATGACTCAAAACTTTCTGCAAGTTTAGTCCAAAAACAGGGCTTTAAAGGCAGTGACATGTAATGACATGATAGCAGATGGTTAAGGACACTTTGACACACACAGGCAAACAAACCCTGAACTCACAGGCCTATCAGGAAGTCATTACATGCCTTCTGTTTGAAGATACAAAGTCATAATTATGGTTACTGCGGGTTTAGTTTTAAGTGAAGCACAGCTTGTAAATTTGCTGGAAAGTTAATTAACATCAGTAGTAAAGTCAGACACATTATACAAAAACATGTACGTTTTACTGCTGTTTTAATCGGGACAAGTCTCACTATAATGAGAATAAGCTGGTAGAATGAAAACCCAGGGGTAGTTAGAGCTAAAACCTGAGCACAGCAAGACAAAAGAAGAGAAAGGGCCAGAATAGTATGAAGCAAAAGAGCTTTGCTACCAACAGAGTTGAGGTAAAAGCACCAGTAAAAGAATGCATTTGCACATCAGTGGCATCAAAAGTAAAAGACCTTTCACTTTAAAATCACTCTGACTTAGTAACTTGTGTGTGTTTGAAAGGGCATAGAACTACTTTTTGGCAACAAGAATAATAAATATTAAATCTTGCAATTTTGAAGACCAACTTAAATGTGTGTGTTCATGTATGTGTGAATGACTGGGTTTTCTAATAGCGGAGCAAGACGCTGGAGTCAAAGAGTTTGATAATGGTCTCCAAGGCAGTCACCTTGACAGGCAGAGCCGTGTACACACTGCAAGGGTTTAATCATTCACACACAACACACATGCACGCACACACACCCCGGTGTCTCACCCACTCTGTGAGGACACAATGCATTCTCTGAACCCTTTCACCGTTATCATAACTGAATGTTTGGCTGTAACCTAAACCTCACTCTTAGCCCTCAAAAAAGCATTTATCTTTTTTTTTAGAAGAAGCCCGAATGTCCTCCAAAATATAGAAAAATAGAAAAAATGTCCACAAAACTATATGCACACATTTGGGTCTGCATACATGTGTGTCTGCATATAATGACATAGCACAGATATTATGCAACTGCAGAAATGTCATGCATATGTGCATACACACAGGTTTTATATGATTTCTATGTCTCTCTCGACCACAGTCTATATTCTATTGTATTGTATACATGCACACACACACGTACACAGGTCACAGTGATCATTTGCAGCTGCAGGAGCTAGGGAGCGTGTAAAAATGGGAAGACCGTTGTACTGGAGATGAGGGAAGGGGCATAGAAAATTGGTCTGAAATGTGAATACATGGGAGGAAAAGGGAAAATGAGCAAGCAGGAGCAGGGAACAGAAAGTTAGTGAAGAGAGTGAGAGAGATTATGTGGTGAGGGTGAGAGTGAGAGAGACAGAGTAACAGACAGAAGAAGGTCAGAAAAGAGATTTGCATGTCAAGTAGTAATAGGCTTGTCCAGAGTACAGACATGCACGCTAAGCTGCAAGTGCTCGTCATTCTGCTGTGTGTACGTGGCTCTGTGCATGTGCATGGAGTGCATTATTTCAATGTCAGCCTAATCTAGCAGCTATTGCATCTATTAGAAGTGTGCCTTCACCAACATCTCCAGTCTAATTATTTCTTGAATGTTTAAAAAAAAAAGCATGTGTTGATGCTTTGCTGTTTCTCAGAGTCTGATTGTAATCGCTCTCACACTGCCTTCCCCCATCCAGTCCACACTCATCACCGTATCCCCTTCATTTTTCACGTTCTACCTCTCCGACCTCATTATCTTTCTCCCTGCCTCCACCCTCTTTCTCTGCTTTCCATCCACACAAATACACTCATACAAACACATACGCTGACTCGTGAGCTGTGTGTCTTGGTATTTCTAAACCTCCCTTCTCATTTCCCTGTGTTCCTTTTCATCAGAGATGTGACTCCTTTGAGCTGTCAAGTGAATTTCATCTTTTGTTAACTTTAATTCAACTTGAAATGCTGCAAAAAGAAATGAAGGGAAGAAAAGGTACAATAATAAAGAGAACATGAAAAAATGAAAAAAAACATATTCACTGCTATGAAGGAGTCTACCCTTTTACATTTGACCACAGGATGTTTCATGACTAAAAACCTGTTTTTACCAAACTGCAAATGTTAACAACAAGTTTGCAAAAAAAAAAAAAAAATGAACTGACATTTTGTGCAAGTAACAGGTCATCAAACAATCAGATAGGCGTCAAATTAAAGGAAAACCTTGATTTAAAAACTGTACAATGTCACTAATAAAAATAACAATAGTATTATAGTTTCATAGTCTGAAATTGAAACCTGAATGGAGAGAGTTTGACATGTCAGAGAAACCACATCATCATCTTGTCGTATCTAATGCAAAAAAATGATAAAAAAAAAACAAAAAACTGCATCATACACACACACACACACACACACACAAATAGCTTTTTTTTGTCTTATTTTTGTTTTGTTTCTGTTTTGTTCTACTTTGTTTCATTTTGTTTTCATTTTGTCTGTGTGTAAACTTGTTGGTATGAAGCTATCTGATGTGATACTTCAGTCTGTTGTCTGAGTATTTACAATCCAAGTCTTATGACTGTATATTGAATGTCTATGTGTCCAATAAATTAAAAAAAAACAAAAAAAAAACAACAAACCTGCATCATCCATTGTTTTTGAAGCTGATTACACTGCAAATACAATAAAATTAATGTGTATTAGACATAAAACTAACACAAAGTTTTATTTATAGAGCACTTTTCACAGACAGGGAGTCCCAAAGTGCTTGACAGTGCAAGACAACTAAAATACAGTTTAAAATACAATTTAAAATGCAATTAAAATATAGTTAAAATGCAATAAATATATTAAGTGCAATTGATTTGTAACAACAAAGTGTTTGTGTTGCTATAATTGACTGTAAACTGGTACATATTGTTTCTCTGTCCACTCCCTTTTTCCATTTTCCATCTTTCTCTTCGACAGTGCACTATCTCTGAAGTGGATTTGTCGTCGCTAAAATTAAACCCGGTCTTCAACCAATTACCTGAACAGTCATCCCCTCCAGCTGCCACTGGCGTCATGTACAAAACAAGCTATATCCCAACTTAACCTGCTGTTTCACTCATAATTTTGACTTTCATTCACCCTTGCAGACTTCCATTTGCATGCATGCAACACACGCTATTCCACACTGTACAGAGGTAAAGGGCTATTATGTTGTTTCTGGGATCGTTCCATTTTGCTCACATAATCCATCACAAGGCTTTGAATGTGCAGACAGTCCTGATAAGTGTGCTGGGGGACCGTATAAGATATTCAGATGTACGCCTTTATTCAAATTCCCTCTCATTTATATTCATATCACCGATCCAATGCTGGCCCGACTCCTCTATTACCAAAGGAACTCATGCAGATCGGTGGTCACAGGTCGCAGTGATTGGCTGGCCTTATTGCCATTCATCTCTGCTGAATGAATTTCACTGTGTAGGGAAAGGTGACACTGGGCTCAGGAACAAATACAGACACTCGTACTCAGTGTGCCCTTCTTGTTCGGTTCATTCACCGGGGCGTAGAGAGAGGAGAGGAAAGTAAAGAAAAGTGATGTTTTGGCTCCGAAATTTTCATTCAAACTCCAACTCTGCCAACACTTATGCTCAAATGATCATAAATATCAGCACTGCCTGTTGGTCACTCATCCAAAAATCAGCCAGAAATCCTCAACATGTGGCGCAGGTGGTGTGTGCATGAGAAAATAAACACTGGACTGAAACACGTTCAAGTAGAATAAATGAGAAAGGACATCTAAACTGGCTGTGAGAAGATACCAGACAGCAGCTGAGGACTGAGTTATAGCCATTTCAGCTTCTCTTTATCCAGATTTTTTTTTTTTTCCTTTTTTTTTGTCTTTTATCCAGATTTATTCATGTATGTTTCTTTTACTGATCATATTGATTGGTTTATTGTTCTTATTTGTTGTTTTTAAATTGTACAGCTTTTAATCTATTCTTGTATTTTATTCTTTTATTCAGGTTTTATCTATTCTTCTGTATTTTTATTTATTTATTTTTTATCTATTCATGTATTTTACTCTGTTATTTTGGTTTTTATTTATTTTTCTGTACAGCACTTTTTTGAATTTGAATTGTTGAATTGTTTATTCGCATGTACACACGACAATAAAACACAATAATAATAACAGTAAAAGACATGCCGAGGAAGCCAAAAACCAAAGTGGTTTATCGAGGGCCTCTCCAAAGACTTGAAATAAAAAAAAGTATTTGCAGTGTCTAATAATGATATATAATCATAAGTAAACAAAATTAACTAAATGAAGGAAATAAGTCATAAACAAGTATAACAAAAATAAATAAATAAATAAAATAAATGAATAAATAAATACATCGTAAGCAATGCATGTAGAAATAAATAAGAATCTATAATAAGTCTTTTAACCATTTTAGGGCGGAACCGTTGAATCCATTGGTAAGAAGTTTGTCGTATAGAATATTGTGGTCAACCGTATTGAAAGCTTTGGAAAGGCCGAGAAATATGTGGACACTTTGGTCCACTGTGGTTGTTTAACCCTTTCACGCATGAATTATGAGAACCTGAGTGTTTTTAGTCCTCTTTAGGCATGAAAAAAACAATGTAATTGAACATTTTCTCATGAACTTATTTTTCATGGAGTTGCAAAAATGTCCACTCAGCTGGACACCATGTGTTCAATATCTGAAGCAAAGAAAAATGGATTTACTGATATATTGTGTGCAAACTAAACTATGAAAAAAAAAACAACAACATTTCTAATGCTGCTAATCTGATGTTTTCTCACATTTTATCATACTCTAGTACTAATCATTACTCACTTCATGGAGATAATATGCAAAAAAAACCAAAACCTTTTGTTTAAAAAAAAACCCTGTTAATTACAATCTATTAATAATAACAAACAAATGATTTACACTCAAACAGGTTACTGCAGATCAGGTTTATCAAGAACAGCAAAGTTACAGTAATGGTCTGAATTGCAGTGCATGGGATGATGCATAAGCGTCCTCTGTGTTGGCTGATATGGAACTAAATCAACAAAATCCATGAATATATAAGAGAACATCTTTGAATAGCTGTCCATTGTAGTGACCACTATGCATGAAAGGGTTAAAGTGCTTTACAAATAACGTTGGATTGCATTGGATTGAATATTTGTCTCATACATATTTGACACATTTCTTGTTCTAAAGTTTTTAAATCCCTTCTTAAAACCCATCTTTTCTCCTTTGGCTTTTGAAACCATGTGAGATCTTTGAAGGTATTATTTTTGTTCCGTTGTTTTTATTTGGTAGTGGTTTATTGGTTTTATTTATCTATTCTATTTATTTAGTTAGTTGTTTTTAATTGTATGGCTTTTTAATCTATCCTTGTATTTTATTCTTTTTATTTGGGATTTATTTATTCTTCTGTACAGCACTTTTTTTCTTTTTTGTACAGTTTCTATGTCTTTAAATCTATTCTGTATTTTATTCTTCTATTTTGGTTCTAATTGTTCTTCTGTACAGCACTTTGGTCCACTGCAGTTGTTTTAAAGTGCTTTACAAATAAAATTGGATTGGATAAACGTGTTTTAATAGCGTGTACTACTTCTTATACATGCGTGGAGCAACTGTAACCATACAATTTCCTCTGGGATTGATAAAGTATTCTTAATCTGAATTAATATGCATAAAAATTGTGGGATAAAGCTAAATTACAAGTCAATCACTCCTCACCCTGTGCACATCTCAACCTAATACAATTTAAGGTGCTACATAGGATGCACTTATGCAAAGCTAAATTGGCAAAATACTTTCCTGGTACTAATGAAGCATAATAGATGTGCCTCTGTCCCATCCCACCTTACCCAAACCCTTTGGTCCTGTTCAAGGTTGTCAGGTTTCTGGAAGAATTTTTTTTAAGATTATGTCTACAGTTCTAGACACTGATATAACACCTTGTCCACTTCTTGCCATCTTTGGAGCCCCTCTGAATTATCCTAAGTTCACCACACAGAAACTAAATGTGTTAGCATTTGCTTCTTTGATTGCCCACAGATGTATCCTCCTTCTTTGGAAGTCGACTAAACCTCCAGCAGAACACGCCTGGATAACAGAAGTAATGTCTTTCTTGAAACTGGAAAAGATCAAATTTTCTCTCAGAGGATCAACTGAGAAATTTTACATTACATGGAAGCCTTTCCTTTCTTACTTTGATAAAACATCAATAGAAAACATAACAGAATAGAGTAGCTATAACACTTGTAATTAAGTGAATATTATGGAAGTAAATCTGTCTCATCAGATTTTGAATTATAAAAGCAATTGAATTTCTAGCACTGAATTTTGTTGCACTGAAATTAACTATCTGAATTTTTTCTTTTTGCACTGAAACTATGTATCTCAATTTTTTTTTTGCACTGAAATTAAGTATCTGTTTTTTTTGTCTCTCAATTTTACTATGTTCATAAAATTAGAATAAAAAAAAATTCAAATGCAAAAAATTCTGATGCAAAAATTCAGAAGCAAAGAAATTAAGAAGCAAAAAATTCAGATGCAAAAAATTCACAAGCAAAAAAATTAAGAAGCAAAAAATTCACAAGCAAGAAATTCAGATCACACATCCGGGACACCAAGGATAAGCAATGATTCTATCTCAAGTCGAACCGCCGGCCAGCCAATTGAGTTACGTTCGGTTGGTCATGTGACGCCAAAAAAATTCAGATACTTAATTTCAGTGCAAAAAAATTCAGTGCTAGAAATTCAGTGGCTTTTATAATTCAAAATCTGATGAGACAGATTTACTTCCATAGAATATAGACCAATGTGGGTGGGTGGGTGGGTCGGTGGGTGGACGGATGGGGGACTATTTTTCCCTTTTTTTTTTTTCAGTTTAAGTTTTTGTTTGTTGTTAATTGTTTTTTGGAAAACTGGACATGCTTATACCTGTGCTGAGAGGATATGTATACTGAAAATGTGTCCTAATAAAAAGATTATTAAAAAAAAAAAAAAAAAAAAAAAACATGCATAGAAGTTGTGCTATACAAGTGAAACATTTTTGTTTACTTCTGAGTAAAGTCACTTTCAGGTTGAAAACTGGGGAGCAGAGGTTGTAAAAGTCCAAGAAAAGTCGATATTTGTATCAAAGAAGAACTGATTCAACTTTTTTCTTTCAAGTAAAAATATAAAACTACAGGCTTTGAAGGACATTTCTATGGGATGTTTCTGTGTAAAGCCAGCTGAACTTCATGGTATTTTAATATACAGTTGCTGAAAAAATTATTAGACCATCCTTGTTTTCTTCAATTTCTTGTTCATTTTAATGCCTGGTACAACTAAAGGTACATTTGTTTGGACAAATATAATGATAAAAATAAAAATAGCTCATAAGAGTTTAATTTCAGAGCTGATATCTAGTCATTTTCCATGGTTTTCTAGATAACCAAAATCACTGCAGTTCTTACATCAATATCTGTGGCATTCTACTGCAAAAAAACAGTGCTTTTAGGCATTCCATGTTTTCTTTTCTGTCTGTTTTAATCACATGATACACACAGGAGTTAGTACTTGATTGCATAACCATTGTTTTTGATGAATTTGATGGTCTAATATTTTTTTCCACGACTGTAATGTGAAGACTGTTAAACTATTCTAACTTAAACACAAATAAAAACCTACCATAATCTACCATGTATGACTTCAAAAGATTATGATGCTTTTTCTTTGCGAGTCTCCTTTTTCTGCCTTTTAATCTTTTTAAGGTTTTCCAAAATCTTCTAAATTCAGTCATGATCAAATGTTTCAGCAGTGATGCAGATGTTTTAGTTTTATTGTTGATATATTTTTTCCCCATATTTCTGAGGTTCAATGAGGAACAATTTTACGTATCTTATAAGTTTTAAAAACTTTTTTTTTAAATTATTTGTTTATTTGGAAAAGCACAATTTACAAAACTTCTGTTACATGCACAGTTCAATTTCTACACATCATAAGTTTTAAAGACTTTTATCGGCAAATAAATCACATTTAATCAATTATGAGTTTCATTCAGTTTGTATCACTGCCAAATGTTTAAGCCACGATTGTACAGATGTTGTTCTATGCAAGTCAAACAACATTTTTTTTTCCCTTAGGAGTAAAGACAGTTTCAGGCAGAAAAAGAAGCAGAAACGGAGGTGACCAATGTCCATGAGAAGTACAGATCCTAGTGTAAAATAATCACTATTTTAACCTATTAAATTACGTACAAATATAAAAGTACAGACTCTATAATGTTCTCAAATTAGAAAAGTAAAAAGTTGCAAAGTGGAATCTCATATCAGATGAATATGATGTAAAGACTCTTAAACCATTCTGAATTCAAAAATAATAAAATAATATGATATATGTTAATTTAATGTTTTCTTACATCTAAAGTTGTTATCTCTTTTTTTGACACTAGTTATTTATCATTTTTTCATACGGAACATAACAAACAATAATAGGCAACATATAATTGTCACAGTCTAATATTAATGATTAATTTTATTTTAATTTTATTAATGATTAATTTTAGGTTACAGTTATGACATAGAAATCAAGTTAGCCAATTAATTTTTAGAGCAGCAGTTTATATAACATTTCTCAGGACAATGAGACAAACCTCTCATTAATTGTTTTTAAAGAAACTAATCCATTTGCCTCATTCTTTGTTTTTATCTTATTAAGTTTGAAAAAATGAACAAAATTAGCACTAATGAGTAAAAAAAAAAATCAGTGGTTACCTGCATTTTTATCATATTTATTTTTACATTATGTGTTATTTGTGATATGCATTGAAGTATTCATCAAAGAAAATGTTGTATTGTTTTATTGTTTTTTCCATTTCAGTTGAACTCAGCCTTCTTGTTATGAAGGTACACAATAATTCAAAATAAAAATAATGAGTAAATCCAGTTAAATGCATTAAAATGAAAAAGTAATGAGCCTCTTTTGTACACGTGCAAAAGATTTGGCAGCAATACAAATTTTTCCTTTAGCTTTGTTATTTAATTTTTTCCCTTTAGATTGTTTTCCCATGTGTCTCTGAGGTATCCTGATGAACAATTTTAAGTATTTATTTATTTATCTTTTTAGAATTTCATGCTTTTATAAGCAAATAAATCACTTTTCAGTTTGTGTTACTGCCAAACTTTTGTTCCATGACTGTACTTTTTGTGTGGAGCTTGTGTTAAAATGTAAACAGTACAAGTAAGACACATGTACCTGGAAACTGTGCTTAAGTACAGAATTTGTACTTTGTTACTGCCCACCTCTGAACAAAGATGCAGCTCGCTGAATCCGTCTTATTGCCAGAAAGGAGTTGGCTGCTTTTTACTCATATCTGGCAAGTAAAAAAGTGTGACTCAGCTGTTCACATAAAATGCAGGAGCTTTTTTTCTTTGGAACATACGAATGTGTGTCACCTGCCAAGTTAACGGCAGAGTGGAGGACAAATGTAAAACTTAAAGCAGGAAGATAGAAACCAAAATCCTGACAAATACAGAGGAAAATGGGTTCAGATGAGGACAGACTTCAACAGTATTCACTTATGGGAGAGTGATGAACACAGCACGAATGAACACATTTCACTTCGCTGCACTTTTTCATACTATACAGACAATATGAACATTTACAATCAGCCTGATCACATTCAAGGTGAACAAGTATATTTGCAATCCGTTATTAATTAGTATTGCAAAACCATTCTCAAAATGTTTCTTTGGCCATCTTATTACTAGATCTTGCAGTCCTCCAAATTTGAAGAAAATCGGATAAAAACTGATAAAATGGCGACCCAATGAGTGTGAAAACATGCACAATTTTATTGTTATAAGAGAGCAAAATTATTGTACATAATGTTTTGTAACACAATAAATAATTACTACTCAGCTCCTGTGTCTTTTTTATGACAAAATACACACATCACATTGCTTTTCATTTATTGATCATTTTTGTTGAACAGCTGTTTGATTATCAATTCTTATTTTCAGTATTAAGACAATCAACCATTTTGTTCTGAAAACCCTTCTTTTACAGCCCTTTAATTGTAATAATAGAATGGGAACCTGTTTTTTCAGTATTATTATGACTAAATATGTACAACTAGACAGATTTTGGTCTGCTCCCTGGATGCAGAAAATTTGGGAACAATGTGGCAAACGGATGTTTACGTTGAACCACATGTTTTCAATGGTGCGTTGTTCACCAAAATTCATGTAGTGTCCGTACACCAATATACTTCCATCAATAATATGGCGTATATGCCTTATAGATATATTGTTATAACTTGTTCTCAAATGTTTATTTCCTCCTGTACCAGGAAGACTTAGTTACAGATCTAACACAGATGCGACCATGTGGTAAGCCAGATTTCCATTCCATCTTGTACACCATATTCAAAATATGTGGGTCTAATTTTATTGTTTCTGTCAATATATGGAATTTTTCAGCACACATGCTTTGGACACGACATCTATGCAATAAACAATGCATGATTATCCTGAGTGCTGAAACATTTGTATATCTTTGTAGGCATTAAATATGGAGGCTATTAGGCTGGAGTGTCCGTACACCCAATAATTTCTGATTTGACAGGGGTACAAGCCTGTGAAATTTTTAGTAGACACCATAATACAAAAATATTTTGGACTTTAAAAGAGAAATATCAGACAAATGAAATGGCCTGTCTGATTTTTTGATAGAGCATTATTATTTTTTATCTATCTGTGCACCCTTCCTGTTACCCTTGATTGTGATCAGGCCGAATACAAAGCTCAAACTAAGAACTGTAAGACAAACATACATAAAAACATCACTAAAGTAAGAAGTAAATACGCATATTAAGCATAAAACTGTGGCATATATTTCCTTTTTTTCTACTTGTGTTAAGTAAGTCAAATATAAGGGAAAAAGCTTTTATTTCTCCATTACCTGTGTGACATTAGCATACTGTTAACCCCCCAGAGTATCAGTAAGTAAAAGGTGGAGTTGAACCTAATGACAAGTCTTAACCCTGTAACAGCTGAAATTTGTGTGACAAGAAGCCACATTTGCAAGTTGATGTCCATTTGAGTGATGGAGGTGTGATTTCTGAGGGGAGCTGGTGAAGCCCAGCTTATTTTCTCTGCCGACCCATCCCATGATGCATTGTGTGGTATGCGGGGCTGACCTGGGCGCCATTGTCATGGACAGAGCCACTGCTGGCCTTTTGTTAACACTGGACAGGACAGCAGACCCCTTACAGAGACACAGCGTATGTGTAACTGCAATTCAAAGTGTGAATGACAAAGAGGAGAATGATGTGATGGGAGGGGGTGGTGGAGGTGGAGATGGGGGGTTGTGGGGGGTGGGGTGGGGGGTCGACCCAGGAGAGGAGAGAGGGGAGAGGAATGATGACCGAGAGCGCCACACACCACATGAAATGATCCACACACAGACGTTACACAAGTCTGTCCTGCATTTGATCTGAGCTCCCCGCGGTGTGGCCGGTGTGTACAGAGGTTAATAGAGTTGAATTTCTCCATCTACTTGAAAAAGACGAACATGTAGTTTTATATTCTTATTTATACAAAGGACATTTCCAGTTGTTCTTTCCTCCTCGACACACACACACTCACACACACACAGTCCCAACCCCCATGCCAGTCTGAGCAGCCTGGACTGAAGTGCGTCTGAAAGTGTTGTAATGTGTGTATGTGTGTCTGTATGTGTATGTGTGTGTGTGTGTGTGTGTGTGTGTGTGTGTGTGTGTGTGTGTGTGTGTGTGTGTGTGCTCAGAATGTTCCTGCGTTCGGGGGGAGGGTGTGGAGATTGTCCTGGCATGCTGCCAGTCTCTCGGTCTCTCATTACCACTGTGTGTATGTGTGTGGATAAGTGTGTGTGTGTGTCTGAGTGCACAACAGGGGCCTGCCAGCGTGACGGGTGTTACCATGGCAACACCAGAGCAGGTTCCAGATGCAATGCATCATATTTCTACAGGACGGTGCTCACACACACACATCCACACCACACACACTCACTCTAAATTGGCAGTGGACTTTTGGTGAGCCATGCAGATTAGTTTTATCCTGATGGACCAACTCTCATTTAAATATTCATTCTTCCTTTTATTCAACTCTTTCCTGAGATGGATGATAGCTGCTCGGACCCAGCAATCATCCTGGACACACACACACACACACACACACACACATAGACAAGGGTGTCCATTTGCAAAAGCTGTGCAGAAGTAACTGTACTTGAGCTACTTCTACAGAGACTTTAATGAATCTCTGAGAGGAGTACAAACTTCTGATTCTGAAATACATGCTTCCAGGGTTATTTATGTACTTGGTGACATTTACCACTAATCCTGAATGACTCATCCATGCAAACAGTGAGTGACTGCTTTGTAATGGAGAAATCACACACAACTGTTAACTTTTTTTGCAAGTGGCTGAAATTACTTGGCAGCGTTTTATATAACTTCTTATTGTTAGCACTGTGTTTTCAGGAAGTTAACGTTAGCATTGTCCTTACAAAGATGGTGCAGTGTAGGCTTCACTAAATAGCTGTGGTCCAGTTGGTTGAGAATGAAATGGATGTAGATGACTGAAATAGTCAAATAATTATACATCAATATAATCTTTCTAACTGGTGACAAATGTACTTCTTTAATAAGTATGATTCACTTTTATTTTCCTCCTCTTTTCCACTGCCTTTAGATGAGACTTGTGTCGTCAGATCTCCTGAGAGTTTGTTGCTGTGACAGAGACAGGTCTGACACAAAGTTAATTTTCTTTTTACCTACGCCAAGGAGGTAATGTTTTTGCCGCCACTGGTTTGTTTGTCTGTCTGTCTGTCTGTATGT
Organism: Sphaeramia orbicularis; assembly: GCF_902148855.1. NCBI lineage: Eukaryota > Metazoa > Chordata > Actinopteri > Kurtiformes > Apogonidae > Sphaeramia > Sphaeramia orbicularis. The sequence goes on along the minus strand of NC_043964.1, from coordinate 39,224,978 downwards.
GTGCAAGATAACTCAAAAAGTTCTGGACAGATTTGGATGAAAATTTCAGGAAATGTTGATACTGGCACAAGGAACAAATGATTAAATTTTGGTTATAAATTTAAATTTGGTGGTGATGGTGGGTGGGTGGGGGGCTAATCTGCCTTAGCGGAGGTTTCTGTGCATTTCCAGTTTTTTTTATTTAACCTTTATTTAACCAGGTAAGTTAGTTGAGAACTGATTCTCATTTACAATAACGACCTGGCCAAGAGGCAGCAAGAGAAACAGGAAATGACTTGGTGACTCTTCCTGTTATTTAAAAAGAATTTTACTCTTTATGTTTTGTCCAAATATGGTCACTTCTGGCTCAAAAAAGTCTCCCACCAACCAAATGAATGACACCTGGATGAAGAGACACTATAATAATACTGCATAATACTTGTTCTTTATTTGACCTTGTATATATCTTTTATTATTTTTATATATTGCAAATATTTGTTGGCCTATTGCATATTTCTTTGTATTTTTATAAATTTTGGGTATTTTTCAGTATATATTTTCAGTATAATTTGTGCTGTATGATAGTTTTATATAGTTTAACTTTTTTTTTTAAGAAACTGCAACTAAATGAATTTTCATTGTTCATGTAAAAGTGACAATAAAGATCTATTCTATTCTATTCTATTCTATTCTATTCTATTCTATTCTATTCTATTCTATTCTATTCTATTCTATTCTATTCTATTCTATTCATTTGGTGCCAAGCTTCTGCAACAATTCTCAGAATATGTTCATCTGTTTTATTTTTCTTCTACATATTTATGTTGTGGATCAGTTTTAGGGCATTGTGTACGTTTTTTTTTCACCCTCTACACTGCAAAAATCCAAATCTTACCAAGCGGATTTTTCTCTTTTCTGGTCAAAATATCTCATCACACTTAAAATAAGACATAATCACCTAAAGAGTAACTTTTCAGTGAGATACAAGAACTTATTTTTAGACAATAGATCTTGAAAATCTTATTTCAAAAAATCTTACCGAGATATTTTTCACTTGTTCCATTGGCAGATTTTTTTTTTTTGCGTAATTCAAGCATGTTAATGTTTTCACAATCCTCGTTTCCATTCAGTATCCAGTATACTCATACTCTGACTTATGGTTTTCTTCAATATTGCACCAATTTTTTTTTTTTATATTTTGAAAAGGAATATGACATTCATCATCTTTTATTTTTGCTGACTTTAACCCCAGATACCTTCATCCTTGTCCCTCTCATTCATCTGCTGTTTCCTCTCAGTCTTTCCTCCACATCTCCATCACTTCTTCCTTTTCTTTCCCTTACTTGCTTTCCTTTCCCATCTGTCCTTCCATCATAACTCCCTCCCTCTAATAAGACACGGTTACTCACACTATTACACCCCGACAGGGAAAAGCAGGCTGTGTATATTGAGTATATAAGCGGATAAATAAAAGTATCATCGTGTGTATCCACCTGAGGCTTTATGTTTGTGTGCACGGCGTAGAGTTTCTGCCTGCATGATTTATTCATAGCAGCATAGAGTTACAGCAAATACAAACATTTCCACAGCAGCCTCCGTCAAACAAACCCCAGAACAAATTTGCCAAACCACACAAGTAAGATCTGGAGACGTTAACTGAGCTCTTTCAACTGCAATATCCTAATAACTTTCTCATAATAAGTCTCACAGTGAAACAAACTGTGTGTTTTGGGGATTTTAACATGAAACAGTCTGCATATATAGTGCAAATAACATGCAAGTGAACAATATAATGTGCATTAAGTGGACAGTAAAGCAAAAACTTCAGACTGGACTCAAAATGGGTTGTGGAGCTGAAATGAATAGAAACATCATATGAGTGAGGTCAAGGAAGTCACAGACGGACTGCCCACTACTTTTTGATTCATAACTTTTGAAACAGACAAGTTTAAGACAAATATTACTCATAATTGGAAAGGTCTAAATGCCATCTTAAACATAATCAAAGGGCAAAATTTAGTTTTAAAAAATTTTAAATGAAAAATAACAAAAACTACTGCGTCACGGATGGACAAAAAATGAATTCTGTTTTTTGCAAGAATAACAAAGGTCTCAAAAGTGAAGTTCCTCTGACATTTTCATCCTAACATGCATTCAGTGTACACCTTAACCCTTTCATGTATGAATTATGAAAGCCTTAGTCAAGACTTTTTTCCTGAGTGTTTTTATTCTGCTTTAGGCATGAAAAAACAATGATTGAAATTTTTTTTAATAAACCTGTTTTTCATAGAGTTACAAAAATGTCCACTCAGCTGGACACCATGTGTTTCATTTTTCAAACAAAGAAACATTTATTTAAAACACAATATCAGAAAGTGAATACTGTGTGAAAACTATGGAATAAAAACATTTTTAATGCTGCTAATTTGATGTTTTCTCACATTTTATCATATTCACAATTTTTTTTTGTTGATTTACACTCGAACATGCAGATCAGGTTATTCAAGAACAGCATAGTTACGGTATGAATTGCAGTGTATGGGATGGTGCATAAGTGTCCACTGTGTTGGCTGATATGGAACTAAAACAACAAAACTCATGAATATAAAAGAGAACAGCTGTAGAATGGCTGTCCACTGTAGTGACCACTATGCATGAAAGGGTTAAACCCTCTATTTTACAACCTAATAATTGGTTAGAGGAAAAAAATATTTTATCATACCTAAATAGCAAGAGTTTTGACAAATGGCAGCGTCACAGATGGACAACAAAAGTAAATATCAAATCAAACATTTTTTATTTCAATTATCAATATCATACATTTGTTTTTACAATATTTACAACCTACAAGTAATATTAACAGTATATTCAAATGTACTTTGCATAGATATATGCATTTATTAATTTTAAACACTATGTGTTTAGAATATGAGATAAATAACAGAATAGTCAAACATCAATGTATTTGGAATAAATTTAGTTTATTTATGACAGTTTATAAAATGAACCCAGAATGACGACAGAAAACTTTGTCACTTTCCAAACATTCACACTCATAAAACTCAATTTTTTTTTCCACTAATTTTTTTTCTCAATTCAACATATATTTTCCTGAAAATATAAGTAATTACCTACCCAAAATACAAGTTTGGTGTAGATTATTGTAATTTAATTTTTTTGACCAGATGTTAACCTTCCCTTAACTTCATCCATGTATGGATTCATTTTCCTACATAAAACCGAAGAATGTTCTGTGGAAGAGTTTATTATTGTTTATCAGACCTAAGGTACATGAAATAAAAGACATTAAAAGATTAAAATGAAACTTAACCTTCTGACTCAGGAGACCCAGAAAAGTACAACTTTGGGCTTTCTTACATTAAATAATTGCTTTGATAGGAAATGGCATGATGCAACAGTTTTTACATACATTTATTTTTAAAATTTTTTAGTGGAATGTCATTTGCAGAGGACAGCTGTGAAACTCTTGTCCCCTGCAGAGGACAAAAATACATTGCTGGGTCTCAGGAGGTTAAAAATGAAGAAGAAAAGTCAAAATGACATAAAAAAAAAAAAAAAAAATGTATGAGAAATAACAACACAAAAACAGTGGGGAAAAAAAATTTAAAGGTTAACATACTTTAACAGCTACACCAAGACAGAAGTGATACAACCAGAAAGAAATAACATCAAAGACGTATAAAGATTAAAATGGCATTAAAGATGTGTCTAGACAAAATTATAGAAAAGTTTTGTTACATCTTTCATAGATGCAACAAAATTAAAATTATGTTACAGAAAAGACAAACAATGACACAAAAGAATTTCAGTGACAGTAATTTGACAATGGAGTCAGTAACAATGTAAATCTATGGTAACTTGTGATGTATATTTGTGTGTGTGGGAACTGAGGAGAAACCAAACTTGTCTTTTGGGTCGCAAGTTCAAAAAAAAAGTTTGGGAATCACTGGATTAAAAAGACTTGACATTATAGTCGTTACTGTCGCCTGTACAACCTGCACATTTTGATACTGGACTCACTTGTGTGTGTGTGTGTGTGTGTGTGTGTGTGTGTGTGCCAGAGGCATCATGGAAGACAAAATGTCCTCACACACAAGAAAATTTTAAAAAAGAAATAAGAAAATAAAATTCTGATGCAATTTTCTACAATTTCACTCTATTTATAATATTTTAGAGCAATTACAATAAAAATTAACTTAAGTGTTTTTTGCGGTAATCTTCTTTATATTAAATAAATACTCAAAATGCTGCTTTTGATACAGTATCAGTTACTTGTGTTATGCTGCCACTTGTGTTGGAAAAGAACAAAATCTGATTTGCTTCATCCTAAAATTTTAGATCATGAATTGATGTTCAAACACTATATTCACACTGTCATCATGTTGTTTTGACAAAATGTCAGTAATCTACTCCCTCATCTTTACCGGCTTCACACATTTACAACTTTAACTGTCTTCATCACTAACCTCCAGTTTGTCTTCCACTAAAATTTGCATGTTTCCATGACACAAACCTCTGCTAACACTAAATCTGCACTAACCTGTGGACTGGGGACAGAGCTTGAGTTCTCTGGGTTTTTTAAATGAATAACCAGGTTTTTCTCTACCTCTGATCTTCCTCTTGACCGGGAAATTACTGTATATTGGATGGTGGAAGTCACACAACTGTCAATATTAACCCATAAACACCCAGAAATATTTTTTGTGGTGATGTCCAAATTAATTTCTCCACATTTAACCAACCAAGCTCCTAATTGTGTTTGGGCACAGAAAATGGTTCAAACACAAGATATATAGGGTGTCTCTTTACAAATTTAACCCTTTCATGCATAGTGGTCACCACAGTGGACAGTTATTCTACAGCTTTACTCTTGTATATTCATGGGTTTTGTTGTTTTAGTTCCATATCAACCAACACAGTGGACACTTATGCATCATCTCATAAACTGCAATTCATACCATTATTGTAACTTTGCTGTTCTTGATTGGTTCTTGAGTGGAAATCAATTGTTAATATTTATTTTTTGCATATTATCTCCATGAAGTGAGTAATAACTAGTATTAGAATACGTAAAATGTGAGAAAACATCAGATTAGCTGCATTAAACATGGTTTCATTTCACTGTTTTCATAACACTTTATGATATTGGGATTTAAATACATGTTTCTTTGCTTCAAGAATAAAATTTATGGTGTAGCTGAGTGGACATTTTTGTAACTCCATGAAAAACAGGTTGATTTTTTAAAAAAAATTCAATCACATTGTTTTTTTTTTTCAAGCCTAAAGAGGAATAAAAACACTCAAGAAAAAAAATCTTGATTAAGGTTCTCATAATTCGTGCATGAAAGGGTTAAAAAAAAAAATTACAAAAGCACTTGATGAGATATGTTAATCAGATTTGTTCTATGTGCTCACTGCTTACCAAAGTTTTTAATCACATTGTAGGATCATGTGCAATCAAATCATTGGTCTATTTTTCTTTAATGAGAGATCAGTTACTGCAAATATTTCCTGTTTGACTGAATATGTAAAACCACAAGTGGATGAACCTTCAACCAACCATCATTTTCCAGGTAGATGGTGCACCACCACATCGGGGACTGCATGTTGGTGGGTTTCTAAATCAAACATTTCCAGACTGGTGGATTGAAAAGAATAGCCCAATTCTCTGGACACCCCGTTCACCAGATATCACTGCCCTGGATTTCTTTCTATGTGGTTATGTTGAAGATATCGTGTATCGAACAAAGGGCGACAGTGGATAGCACTCGTGCCTCACAGCATGAAGGTCCTGGATTGGATTCCAACACCAGCTGATGGGGGTGGACCTGTGTGTGGAGTTTGCATGTTCTCCCCATGTTTGTGTGGGTTCTCTCCGGGCACTCCAGCTTCCTCCCACCATCCAAAGACATACACTGATAGGTTAATCGGTTAATCTAAATTGTCCATAGGTGTGAATGTGAGAGTGATTGTTTGGCTCTATATGTCAGCCCTGTGATGAACTGGTGACATGTCCAGGGTGTACCCCACCTTCACCCATAAGGAGCTGGGATAGACTCCAGTGACCCCTGTGACCCTAGTGAGGATAAAGCGGGTTCAGAAAATGAATGAATGAATGAATGAATGAATGTATTGAACAAAAATACTGGACATCAATGAACTGAACCTAAGGATCACAAGTGCCACTGACACCACTGATGAGTCTATGATACAGCCAACATGGAAACAAATCCAGTACCGTCTGGATGTGCTTCATGCAACTACTGGTGTCCATATAGAGGTGGATTAAATGAGGCAAAAAACTTCAATATCTACTTTTCATTTTGTAATCATTTCCACAGATCTGCCCATTCATTTGCTTTTGTAATAAGTGTATTTAATAGTAGAGACTTTATGGACACCCTGTATATGTACTTAAAATTAATATACTGACTGTATATTAGAACAGGGGTGTCAAATTCATTTTAGTTCAGGCCTGGTATGACATAAAATGGGCCGGATCAGTAAAAGAATAGAAATAATAAGAACTTTTAAGTGAAAAAAGTAAATTCTGTCATGAAAATATTTACATCTAAGAATTGTACTTGAACATAACATGAACAACTGTGAACAACCTGAAAATTCTTTAGTAAAATAAGTGCAATGTCAACAATATTACACCTTAGTTTATATTTATGCATGTGAATCACAACTTAGAGATCACAGTGGATCTACAAATACACAAAACATTAAATAACAGGGAAAATATTATTAAAATTCCACATACTTCTCTTAAGACATTTCAGATATTCACATTTTTTGTAAAAGGCTAGTCTGTAAATGTAAACATTTTCATGTAATTTTACTTTTTTTTACACTAAAACAAAGAGACAAATTTACAGTTTTCATTATTTATAGGTTATTATGATAGTATTTGACTAGTCTGATCCACTTTAGACTGAAATAACCTAAAATGATTCTAACATCCTTGATTATTAATATCTTCAGTGTACTTTTTACATTTAACAAATTCATCCCAGGGGCCAGATCGGACCCTTTGGCGGGCCGGATTTGGCCCCCGGGCCGCATGTTTGATGCCTGTGTATTAGAACATAAATTGTTTAACTTAAAATTATGATAGAATTTGTGAATATCTCATAAAAAAACGTCATCTAATTTATTTTGTTGTATAAAACAAAAATACACAGGATGAGAAACTTGAGTGCGGCAGCGACGTCAACAGAAACGTATAATGTGTCCAAAGTTGCCTGAGTAACAACCCAGACAACGACAACAGACAGTCTAACTCGACACAACTTAGTTAATAGTTTTACATTAAATTAGTGTTTGTCTTGTCACTAATGCATTTCTGTCTGAAAAACCTGAATGCGTGTGCCTTTCATCACTGCAAACTTTTTCCGAGCAGTTGCTTAGAAACAGTCAGTAATAAGAATGTGCATCATCTGCTGATTGTTAAAGAAAAAAGAAGGGCTTTGCGGAGGTACCTGCAGGTCCACAGGTTATGTATGAGTGTCTGTATTCATTATAAGTGCTGTGCAACCTCCCATTGTGCAGAAATGGTGGTTCAGGTTGAAGACAGACAGCCAGCACTCAGTCAGACTGTACATTAAGAGCTCAGGGGGCCCACTCAGGTCGCCCCTCGATCTGTCATTTAAGAGACGAAAGCAGCAGTGCTAATAATTCTCTTCTGTGTGGGAAGCATTGTGACATCGAAGCCGTAGGTCCATCAGAGAACAGTATTTATTTATAATACAGCCTCTTTCTCTTCACCTCTGTGGATGTGAGCGGCGGTGAGCTGCTGTGTTTCTCTGTTGGATCGTGGCTCGGTGCCAAACGCCAATTGGTTCGCATTCGACCAGGAACAAAAGACCTGCAATGACAGTCAGGGCGTGCGAGCATGTGTGTAACACAGAGAGAGAGAGAGAGAGAGAGAGAGAGAGAGAGAGAGAGAGAGAGAGAGAGAGAGAGAGAGAGGGTGATGGAGGGGGAAAAAGTGAAAGAGGAAGATAGAATAAAGGGAGGAAGGAGCTGTACAGATTTCACATCTCAGTGAGCACAGAGGACGGAGTGAGAAATGGGTGTAGATTAGAAATAGAGAGTGTAAGGGAGAGAAATAAAGGGAGGGTGATATGAAGGTGAGAGGGGTTTTTTTCTTCTTCTTCTTTTTTTTTTTTTTTACTTTGTTCAGCTTCTAATTAAACTTCTAAACAGTAATGGGAGTTTGGAGGTGGGGATCATTCATTTTCATTTACATTCAGTCACAGTCATGCATATTTCAAAGCTCAAAGGCTAAGAAAATGCTGTGTTTTCCCATTTTTAAGACCCACAACCCCATTTTATGTACAGGAATTCTTAATCACAATCACCTCAGTCAAACTACTTTTTCACCATCAACTGCCATTTATGTCTACTAGTGCCTTTCAGACAGTAACACCAGAACGGTAGAGAAAACAGAGTGGTGACACTTCCATAGACTCCTATTGTAAAAAAAACGGCAGATGAAATATGGACCTACTTCTGAGTTATGGAGACGCCAATAGTTCCAAACATTGAGTATAGCAGCATCGGAACACAATAATTTCTATTGTAGCAGATTTAGCAACTCCAGAGCTAAGTTAAGATATAAGATATCATCATCTTCAAATTATCAAGTCTATTTCCTGTATTAGCGGACATTGATGTTGTAAATTCTGTTTTCTTTGGTATGTGTTAGCGTTTGTATAAATCTATATCTAATACAAACGTTATGTTTGATTTTCAGCTGTAGCTCGATAGTTAGCTAGCTTGACTTGGCCAGCTGTTAACATTTAACCACTATAACCACAAATTATGGAGTTTCTAAGGTAAGGTAATGTTAGTACAAATTTGGTTATGAGCGGGCTTTTTTTTAGTTGTGGTGGTGTTCGGTTGAGTTTGTCAGCTAGTCATGTGCTAATTAGTGTCATTTACTGCGGGTAGAAATATGGGTCCACTTTGCCAGTTACTTTATTCTGTTTGTAATTAAATAACGTTTCATTAAAGCATGTGATGCCTGTTTTATTTTTCCTGCGCTCGTTTCGTAAAACCTACTTGCTGTAGTTATGAAGCTAGATGGCTAACTCTATGTCAAGAAGCAGGGAGCTCATGATCAGGGCATGTCAAGGGTTTCAGTGGTGGATTTCAGCTCATGATTAGGGCATGTCAAGCTACTCAAAAACAAAGGAGGTATCATTTTCAATAGCAAGTAGCCCAATGTTTGCTAAATGCAGTACTTTCAGTGGTCAACCCCACTACTCAAAAGCATACCTGACACAAACATACATACAGTAGTGCAACAACGTTTGGAAATATACTCATAAATGGTTTGTTTTTAGATTTACCGTGGTAAATGAATTGCTCTTCTATAGCACTTTTCTACACCTTCATGGTACCCAAAGAGCTTTACAAATCCTCACATTCACCTATTCACACACACATAGACCAATAGGGGGCTGCCACCATGCAGGGCACTGCCAGGCCTTACTGGGAGCAATTTATGCCGCATTTCCACTACGTGGAACCGGCTCGACTCGGCTCAGCTCGACTCTGGTACCTGGTCCTATTCCTGGAGACCGTTTCCATTACAGGATACTACCAACTTTACAGTACCTGGACGTCATATACAATGTGGCGTGTTACTTCTGTGTCATCTGCTCAGAGAGTTGCTGATAAACTCGCTTGTTGTGTATTGTCTCGTCAAGCTCATGCTGAATTTTTACATCTGAATCTCCTCGACCAACCATGGTGTAGTTTTTGGGCTGTCATCATGTGGATTAACCTACTGCTATATTTACGGTAAACTTCTGCATTTGTTTTTTGTAAAACGGCGGGTCACAGAGACGACTCTCTGACCAATCAGTGGTCTGCAGTGTTTACACGTCACGTTTTAGTATCTGGTCCCCAGTCTTGGAACCTCGGCGGAGGTGATACCAAAAAACTAGTACCGAGTACCAGATTCCAGGTCCTTTTTTGTAATGGAAACGCAAAAAGGCCAAGTCGACTTGGTACCACGCAGTGGAAACACAGCATTAGGGTTCAGTGTCTTGCCCAAGGACCCTTCAACATGTGGACAGTCGGAGCCAGGATTCGAACCACCTCATTGGATGACTCATCAGACAACCCGCTCTACCAACTGAGCCACAGCCGACCATGCAATAATGCACTCCCTGCTGTGTGTCCCATAGAAGACCATGACAGTGAGCAGTTTGTTTGGAACTATTGAGGCTTACATGAACCATGTGATCACCATAGCGGCGACATCAAAGCATGTTGCAACTCTCTCTCTCTATGGCTCTGGGTAATACAAACAGGGTAGATACTCTCTGTACTCTAATGGAAGTACACATACTTGTGTCAAAACAATTTTAAAGCAGAAGTACTGACTCAACTTTGCTACTGCAGTAAAAGTGTAAAGTTAAAAAGTGGACATGTGAAGGACATTTCTACAGGCTGAACTGAATGTACTAAAATAATGCAAATCACATTCCTTTACACCTGTTTCATCGTCTTATATTTTGTTACATCTTTTACATCATTTTTGTCTTGTGCTGCCTTTCACGTCATTTTCTTTGTTACATTTTTGCATTGGTTACTTTTCTAATATGCGATATGTACATGATGGGTATACCAAGGAACTGCCTCTTCTTTTCCCCATGGCTCTAGACTAAAATCGGTCTTGATATTGGGAAGGTACACGTTGAAAGGAATGGGAAATAATTGTAATGCATTAAATCTAAAGTAATGAGGCTGTTTAGAAAATGTAGGAAGAAGAAAGCACATATATTTGTGCTAAAATGTGAGGAGTAAATATAAAATATTACCAGAATGTTGAGTACATATACTCATAGATACAGATGAAGTTTATTGATCCCCAAGAAATTCACTTCTAAATACAAATAAATAAAAACCTGAACGTACACCAGAAGTATTTGTCCACAATCTTCTAGAAATAGTACAAGGACCTGCAGCTCTTTATATCAACAGGTAGATGAACCAGAAACAAAACATGCCATGTGATGCAACCAATGTTTCTTTTCAGATCTAAAAGCTGTGCAGTGTGCATTATAATAATAAATAGACATTCTGTTTTCTTTTCTTTGCAGAGCTTGATATTATCATTAAATTGTATGTTTCAGTGTTTATTCCGTATAAATTTGACTAGTGTCTTTGTGTTTTTTTCTTAGAGCTCTAAAATGTATGATGCTGCAGTTCCACTACAGTAGTGTAACTCCTTTTCTTTTGTGGCTCACGTCCACACAGACTCACACACAATCACAGACACACAAAGAGTTCTTTTCTTCACTCTCCATCTCCATATCAATGGCAGCAGGACAATCGGCGAGCTGGTTCACACCAGCAGCCTGGCAGACACACACAAACACACACACACAGAAACACACACATACACACACATACACACACAGCTTTTTCTGCTTCTTTTTTTTTCTCTTCCCTTTTCTCCTACTTCCTTGGCCTTTTTGCTTTTTGTGCCTCTCACTCTCCCACACACGACAAGAGGATTTTCAACATAAGGAACGTGACTTGGGTTTTTCTTCTTGAAAACTTCAAGAAATTAACCTTTACGGAACTCCTGCCAAGTAGAAAAATCTGTTTTCGCAGGTTTCAATAACTGTACTGCATCATTTATGACCTTCAAACATACAGGATTGACAAGATATTAAACATGACATGGTATTAAAAAAATGAATTAATTTTGTTCTATTCAGTTGAAGGTATGAGTGCTTCATAGCCACAAGTGTGTTTTATTCTGCCCAGAAATGTGCCAGTGTTCAGCTCAAGGTCAATGCAATGAGGAAATGTTCAGTAAAAACCAACTTGTTAAGTTTTACAATGAATGCGACCTGATTAAATCCCGTGTTGACACGTTTGTATCTTGCAACGGTTTTCTGTCTGTCTCTAAAGTCCCCCCCCCACCCCCCCCACCCCCGCAAATATGATACACAACACATATGGCATGAAAATACGTCAGACCAATTAATGTTCGTGTATAGAAACATGTGTGTTTGTATATGTGAAAGCACATGACTAAGTGTGTCAGAATGGCAGCCGTGCTTTATTTTGATGACAGGACAGCACGCCAATTTGCATGATTCCCATAAACGCCCCTCTTCTCTCCTCCCCTTGCCGCATGTTAATGAACCACCGCCATGGACACGCTAATTAAACAGAAAATGCTGCACACTCACCCAATCAGGAGGATGGTGGAATGTAGACATCACACTTCACTTCACAACACACTTCTTTACTTACAGTAGAAGCTCATGGTTAAACACACAGACGGATAAAAGCACAAATAACACACACGCAAGTACTTCGCCCATGTCCGTGCACACAAATATACACAAAATGTAGGTGAAACTGTATGAAGGAATGTTACAGGTAAAAACTGAACAGCATGTGTGGCTGGTCACTATGTTTTATTTACACACACATACACAATTAAGGTGTCTAGACAGCACAGGCGACAGTCGGACCACTGGTTGTGTGTGGCGATCATACAAATGGAGGATGTGCATGCCCTGTGTGTACCCCTGGAGGACACACTGATTCATCTTTATGCCCTCACAACCTCACACACATCTTCCTTACGCACAAGGAGACACATGAACATTTAAGAGCTGCAAGCATCAGAGGCAGATCGGAACCAAACAACCAAACAACGTATTGGGATTATTTTGACAAATTGTAATTTACATTGTTAGTCCCTTAGTGGGAATAATTGTACCAAATACATGCCCAGTTATATGTGGATAATTAAGTTTGTAGACCAGAGCATCTCCCTAGCAATGCTTTATTTCACACATTTTACCTTTTATTAAATTGCAGCTCTTGTAATTACTATAATGCTTCGATTAATTGTTTTGCAGACACGATAATCCTTTTTTAAGCTTCATCTTTCTGTTGATTCTTCTGTAATTACATCTTTTCTGTTTTTTTCCCCTCACATGTAGCCGACTATCATTTCCACTTTAATCTGTCTTTTAGTGCTTTTTTCCAGCGCCTCTTCAGAAACCCTCGTCGTCTTTAAAAATTTATCAGTAAAACCTGTTTTTACAGGTGTGTGATTTTATTTCAGAGGTTTTAAGGTTGATACATATCGGCTGTGTTTGTTGTTAGTCTTGTAATCTGTGTAAAGTTACATAATAAGTGTGCGGTAAGTGGTACCTTGTCTTTAAGTGTATGCATATGGAAGCATGTGGGAAAAGGAGATGAAAGGGGAGACGAGAGGAGGTGGGATTTAAAGCTGTTCTTAAACTCAATAGGGCAACACTAGCCCTTGGCAAAGACACACTCTCTTTCTCTCTCACACACACACACGCACACACAGTCTGGGTCGACTGAGATGCTCATTGTTATTCTGCACACACTTGTGGTCACAGACAGGGGCAGGCAGGAGTGCACACACACACACATATACACACGCACACACACAGACACACAGCAAGGCACTGATGTTGTAATGACACATTACAAATGCTAAATACCATACAAGATTAAGAAATACAAAAGAAGACCTTATTTGCATGGACACAATTGCTCATACAGCTGCGAGCATGCATGTGCATAATGAACACACACACGCACATGCACACACACATTCCATCAGTGCCAGACTAACATCTGCCACCAATAGACTCTTTCTTTTCAAAGTCAGGTTTCCTACTGGCACTCCACGAAACACAGAGAGGAGGGAGACTGACCGACAGACTGACACAAATACAAAGTGTAAACATTCTACAAACATTCTCAACAACAACTAATTTACACCATCACTCAGGCACTCTGTGAGACATGAGTGGTCATGTCTGCTCAACATATCTGCACAAGAAGTCCCACTTGAAGGACAAAACACCATTTCTCTCTGTGACTTTGTTCAACATGGATTTTTTTTTCTATCTTTTTTTTTTTGTATTTTCCTGATAGACTCACATCCTGTTTTACCATCACTCTCCACTAGAGGTAGTTAAACACATCCCCAGGTCTCTACCAAGACTCCCTGAATAAAACATTACCTTTTACTCACTCACACTGAGCCGGGCATACAACAGCAAAATAAAACCTGCTGTACACTCTAAGTAGTTTGTTTACTCGAGTGGTTTTGTGTTACTGTTGGGAGTCCTTCAGGTCGACACAGAACAGCTGATAGCTCTAGGAGAGGTGTACTGCTGCTGACCTCTGACCCTTCACTATGACCCAAATACTTTTTTTTCCTGTTTTTCACACATATTGCAATACTTAATGTTATGGTCTGTTGCCTGTAAATGAATTTTTTGGTCAGAAAGCTTACTACTGTCCACATAACTTGTATTTTTTACTTTGTTTCTTCTGATGTTACTTTATTATAGAAATCAACTGAAGAACGTTGCATGTTGCAAATTAAAGAAATTCTAATCTAGTGTCCTTGAATGCACCACTACTACGGATATGGGTCAAAACAGTTCCAATTACATCAACACATTCACTTTGATGAATAATATACTGGATATACAGCCGATCTCATGCTCTTTTTTTTCACTTTACTGACTGGTCGCCGCATGTTCTCATCTGTTTTACTGCCTAATGTTCATCACGCTTACAACTCGCAAACAAATGACAACGTATGACATAGTTATCTTAGAGCACGGACTCACAGCAGGTCCCCTAGTCGGACTCCACATGGATGCAATGCCACAAACAAGTGCTTGCAGCTGCCACCGGCCCCAAACAAACCAATCTGCATATACTATCCACACGCAGACAAGCAAACACACAGCTTGGTCTTCATCAGGCAGCGTTGGCACGGCGCCCTGAGACGTCGGCACACATCATGGGCACAAAGGAGGGTAGGAAACCCAGACGGAAAGGAAAGAAAAAAAAAACAGAATGAGGCTAAAATAAGCACAGAGGAAGAAACAAAGCGCGGTGCATAGCGGGACAACAGAGAAATAAAGAAGGCTGGAAAATAAATGTGACAAAGCGTACCTCGTTTCTGAGCCACACCACACAGGGAGAGCAGGAGGGATGTTGCTCTTGATTGCTACGGAGTCCACCTGTCTGTCCTTCTGCCTGTCTGGATCTTTGTCTGTGTGTCTGTGCATGTGTCTGCTGTCTGTACCTTTCTGTCTGTCTGTGTGTGTGTCTGTCTGTCCCATCATCTTAAATGTGCCTTTGTGTTCTGCGTGGTCAGTGTGATATTCTTCACGTCTTAACCTGCAGTCTTTATATTTGTTTGGATGAATCTCTGCATCTTTTTTGTGTACGTCCAGTATGGTTTGTCTACGCATTTTGCATCTAAAAAGTAAAAATGTGTACTTAAAACTAAGTGGAGCAAAAGCATTCAGAAGCTCAAAACAAAAATAAGAAAATCAGAGGAGACACTAAGACAAGAGAGGTGAAGAGGCAGATGGGACGATGGGGAACTTATAAATTTTAGCGGCCATTTTGGAGGACACATAGAGTACAATAAGCCAACAGGAGGTGATACCTTTTGATATGAAAGCAATAGAGACATCCGACTGTCTGGGCATCCTGTCCTGTCTGAAAGTGAAGATACAAGCAGAGTTGGACGTCCTGCTGCCACCAGATTTCGATCCCAGCATGCCTTGGCACAACAACAACCGACTGCGGTCACAACAGCAAAACAGAGAAAAGACAGAAAGGAAGACTGAGAGGTTGGATCCCTGCCATGTCTTCCTTGTACTGAGTTAATGAAGCAAGAAAAGCCTGGAAACACTTCAAGCTTAGACTAGAACACAGACTGGGTACAGTAGCACAAGCCAAAGCAGACAGCAGGTACAATGAACAGGTTTTTAAAAATATGTCCTTTAACATGTTCCTACATATGGTACCAACAAAAACCGGCAACAATAGCTGAGTTTGGTGTCATGAATTAAGTGTTTTTCAGCATCCTTACCTGGATGTAAGCCCAGCGGTGGATGAAGGGCAGGGAGGGGGCGAGGTGCTCTGTACTTATGCACTGGCTGGATTTCTGAGTGGGGTGGAAAGATGACAACAAGCAGAGGGACAAAGACAAGCAATAGAACTACGAGACAGTTATGAAGAGACTTTAAGGATCATTCATGCAATGCATCGTCTCTTCAAATAATCAATCAAGAAATCACTAAATGTCTGTCTGAATGACCTTGAGGTGTACTTAAAGTATGTTTTAACAGTTTTCAAGTTATATATTTGTAAGACAGTAAGCCATTATGTGCATGTAAAGTAAAATATTTAGCCCAATTTTGAACATATTGGTACACTAAAATACAGGAAAAAAAAGATTATATGGGAAATAAAACAACCACCAAAAACATCATTTTACATGTTTCATTTTATTTCCTTCAAAACAGGAAAAACTAAAATTCCCTCTGGTAAATTATTGTTCCATACAGCAGCTGATTTCTTTTTTTTTTTTTTTTTTAAATTAAACACTTACAAAAGTATTAAGAAAAACAGAGGTTCAAATCATAAATATTCACAGTGTGAGTTTGAAATTAATCACAAATCTTTCTTCTGCATGCGCTTCTATGCTCCTGTGAGAGGCAAATAAATTTACTGACTGACATCTGGTCAGATCATCCTTAATACAATGCTGTAACGTCACCGGTTCAACAAATATGAATCACAGTTGGTGGCAGTCCTGAGCAAGTTGTAAGCATGTGCAAATTCCTTGAGCTTAAAATAATATATTTATTCCTTGTTTGGCAACACTCTATACCAAGGTTAACATATTATCATCATTAAGTAGTTGCTTATCAGCATGACATTACTAGCATATCGGCTCTTTCTTAGTTAGTAATTAACTAAATGTATTCTATAACTGCTTCACCTTTAAAGTACAGTTTCAAAATCAATTGCTAAGTTTATAATTACTGCTTAATGCTATTAGTTAAGTTGTTGTAGATTAATTACAATCTCAATATGCTTTACTCACTTCTAAGAAGGTAGTAAAGCCTATGTTAAACATAGCACATTAAGATCATAAATAGCAGTAAGTTGGAGGATCTTGATTGAAACTGTTAACTAATTGTTGGTAGAATATGGTAATGCAAAATAAGGTATTAATAAATGTATTATATTGGCTAATAAAGAGCTAATATGTAACTAATATGTAAACCTTAATATAAAGTGATACCATAATCATTTGGTAACTTAAAATAATTAATAAAGAACCAAAGGGTTAATATTTGATTTCTTTCACATTCTTCAAAGTTAAAAGTGCTTTTCCTATGCAATTTAATCATTTTCATTTTGGATAATTAATGCGGATCTGAGAGAAGAGACACGACAGATCTTATGTGGCGCAAAAAGGATCCTGGTCAACAAAAGGCAATAAAGGAAAACAAAAGCCAGGCACTTTTTGAACAGAGAAAGGAAAAACTTAATTCAAGTAAATCAGACATTTTCTTTGACAGTCAAGTTAACATTACTGAGTCCTCCTCCTCTTTCCACCAAATGTCCGTCTCTCCACGACTTTCCTTTTTCTCTCCTTCTTTGCTTTTCTTCTTTATGGAATTCATCAGCTCCACTTCTTCCAGCTCTGAGGTTGGATGTCTTTTCTCCTTTTTATGTGTCTTTTGTCTTTTCTTCTCGTCTCCCCTGTTGTCCTTGCTGTCCTCCAGGCTTGCTGGTGAACTGATGCTGCTGCTGGACCTCTCTTCCTCACTGCGTCTCATCTGTCTCTCCTGCTTGTTACCTTTCATTGCTTTATCCACCTTCCATGGGCTCCACTCCCTTCTCTCTCGGCCACTTTCATTTCTTGTCCTCTCCTCTTTCTCTCCCCCTCTCTCTAAACTCAAGTCTTGACTTGATAGGCACTGCCTTCTATGCTTCCACTGATCTTTAGGGGGGGTGTATGTTGATTCCCAATCAGGACTGCTCTCTCTAGGTGGTTTAAAGTGGAGTAGGCCTCTCTCCCTGCCCTGACTACGGGAGTGGGAATGTAGTGACTGGTGGCTTGGGTGTTTGGACTCCTCGTCTTTTACTTTGCATTGTAAGTCCTGCAGCAGGTTTCTGTGTGCTCTGTGCATATTATGACTGAGCAGTTCTGCCGCTCTGCTTATCGAATGGCTTTCCCTGCTTCCCCCAGAGGCAGAATATGAGGAACTCCTCTCTCTGTTCTTGTTTCTCTCTTGATGTTTCTCTCTCCTCGCTGCCTCATACAACTTCTTCTTCCCATCTTCTTCTAAGATTTGAATGAAATTGTAGGTTGAAGAGGAGTGAGTAGAGTATGTACTGCTGTTCCTGCTTTCTCTTTCCCGGTCTCTCCCTCTCTCTTTCTCCCTTATCTTTTCTTTTGAGCTCTTGCTCTCTTTTTGCCTTTTCCTTGAACTCTCCCTGTCCCTCTCCTCCCTCTTTTTATCAGTGTTGAAGCTGCTGTCAGTTCTGTGTTTACCACTAGAGGGAGCCACATTTCTTTCTAAACTGGACTTGCCTTCTTTTTCCATGCCCTCTCTTTTCTCCATTGCTCTGGCCCTGTCCCTGTCCAACTCCACTAACCTCTGCTGCTTAGACTCATTCTCTCCCTCTGTTTTCCTGTCCGCTGGAGTCGCTGATACTGGAGGCCGAGGTGAAGGAAAACTGCAAGTCTGAGCTTCGGTCTCTCCGTTGTCTTGTTCCCCCTCGGATTCTTCCTTATCCCATCTGGAGTGGGGGACCTGGGACGAAGAGTTCACATGTAAATGGCTTAAAGCTTTACTCTTCACACAAAGAGCAATAACAATAACTATCAATGTATAGGTCAAATTCATTCTAAGTCGGGGGGGGGGGGGGGGGGGTAGAGTCACATCACTGTCAGATTGATATAATGAATGAAATAAACACTCAATCCATGTCAGTCAATCAAACACACATCTGAATTTAGAGGCCATTACAACATGTCACATTTGCACAGCCCATCACATGATGTAGCTTTTTTTTTTTCCAACATATGCTCATTGATAAGAATAGGAAAAGAAGCCATTGTTCTGTCACTCACTGTGCATCACAATTGTGTGAGGCCAAAGAAATACAGTTTGTGAACAGAATATGTTTCAAGACTCTTTATTTAATCCACCCCCCTCGTGCAGAACAAATGCAACTTTGTATTCATGAGCACAACATACAGCAGTAGAGGGCGGTCCACTCCAAGAGCTATAAATAAAACTGTGAATGCAGTGATAATGTTCTGCAAACAGTGGTGCCAACCACATGCTGTCCTCCAGCTGTGCATAAGCCCCAAAATTAATATTTTTCATCTATTGTTGAGACTGCAAACTTAGTCAACACATTTCTTTGCTTTATTCAAAAAGGCCAAAAATGGGTTTATTAAGCCACTTCTCCATGTGCAAAAAAACTGTTTCACTGGTATTTTCTCAAAAGGCCAATAAAATCCACAACACAGTCAATACTCTCTTCTACCATCACTGCTGCTGACTGTACTTCATTGTATTAACTGAATTGCTCAGCTTCCAAACTGTATTATATTACTCATTCCCATTATGAATAAGAGGCAGATAAGTAAAAGCTACATCAAATTCAGATTAACTGTTAAAATCTAGACCACAGCTGGAGCAAGCACTGCATTCATCATCAGTGAGGTGGATGCTCATACCATTATCATGACAGTTATAGTTCTTGAAACAAAAAGGAGAAAAACTCTGTAAGAAGACATGCCTTCTATGAACAACAGAAGGTATGTCCCCTTCTATGTCTTCTTACATTTGTTACTTGGATACTGGTAACTTCCTTGGTGTCATTAGCCAATAAACTTGAATCTCATGTCAACCAGCTACCCAATTAGAAATTCAAACAAATTTAGGTTGATTTCAAACTGCCTGCAGGTTGCTTCTGACCCTCACTGAAGACACAGCAGTGTCAAAAAGTTAGTCCAATCTGTTTGCACTGTTAAAAATAGTGAAACTGTCAGTGTGTTCCAGCTCTTTCCCTCTTATTGAAAAGCTGTGGTAAAAACGAAGCCCCTTATTTTTGCTTGTGTCAGCTGGAGGATGTATAGAGAATCTTATTCTGTTAGTTATAGTTCTTGGTTTGGATGGATCTGTGATGTTTTACTGTTCTTCAACCCAACACACCTGTGTGAGTATGAGCTCGTCCAGTTTCCCGGCTGCTCTGCTCTCTGTGTATTCGTTGAGACTTTTCACCATTGTCATCGTCCTGTGATGATGCTCACCTCCAAACTTTCCCACTGAAGAGCTAGTCCTACACAAACAGAATCAAAAGACAGTGTGGAAATGCAAAAAAAAAAGCATGAGATCACTGAGAAGCTATTAGATATTAGGGATAGTGCTGCACTGTTCTAACCTGCTGTTGTCCACTGCTGGGTTTAATTTGTCACAGCAGTTTCTGCTTCTTTGTGATGGAGGAGCTTCGTCTTCTATACTCATCCTCCTCTGTTGTCCTGTGGTGTCTTCATTTATCCATTCTTTCTGATGAGTTAAGGGCAGGTCTCCTGTGTCTGTCTTTCTGCCATCATCCCCCATTTTGTGTTCTTTCTCTGCTCTCCTCTTTTGTCCTCCTTGGCCCAGGACAGTTTTATCTTCTTCCTCTTTCACTCCTCTGAGGGCACAGTGCCATAAGTCAAACTCTTCCTCTTCTCCAGTCCCTTTCCTCTCTCCAACACCATCTTCTCCTATGAATGAATCCCACATCTCATTTTTCTTATCTCTGAAGGCAGCTCTCTCCAATCTCTCTCTTGTCTCTCCATCTGGTTTTATTTTTCTTTCAAACACAACCTTCTTTTCTCTGACAGAGTCACTTCTTGCATTTACATCAAGGTCTGTCTCTCTTCTGTTTAACTTTTCCTTTTCCTCTCCGTGATTAATATCCTCTGTTGTTTCCTGTGATTTTCCTTCAATCCTCTCTGAAGAAGACTGGCTGTGTTTTTCTGTATCCTCCTGCTTTCTTTTCCCATCCAGGTTGATATTGATGCTTATCTTCTTTTGTGGTTTCACTTTTATTCCTCCCTCCCAGATGTCTTCCTCTGAGGCAGGTTGAGCATTCCAAAATTCTTTCTTCTTTTTATCTCTGTCAAATCTTTTTGGAGATTCACTCTCATGTGTCTGAGGTTCCTCTGTAAGTTTGGTTTTTAGGCTTTCCCTGCAATGATCCTCAGTAAGAATTTTCTCACTTTCATTTCTCTGCATATCATCACCCTTCCTCTTTCTGCTTCTCTCTGACTTTGAGTCAGGAGTTTTACTGCCTCTAGGGCGTCTGTTTCTGTCTGAATCTGTGCTACCTGCCCCTCGACTAGACTTTACTTTGTAATGTTTCTCCATATCCCGCCTAGAGTCAAAATCTTTTCCTCTTTTCGATCCTCTCTCCTTATCTGAAGTCTTTTTTTCCTTCTTTTTCCTTTCACAGCCTTTATCTACATTTTTATCTGGTTTTAGAGGAGGTTGGTCTAGCTGTGAGGCATCACTGGTAGTTTCTTCCTGTGCTGGACTGTCCTCTACGTAGGCGTCCCTTCCAGTGTTCTGCTGCTTGTCTCTCACAATGTTTGTGGTTACCGGCTTGCCACCTTTAATTTGTTGCATTTCCACCTCTTTTCTGTCTTTTGTTGATGAGTTAGCTCCCAGGTGAGCTCCCTCTCGGGATGGCACAGAGTAGCTGTCAGTGCATGACTGCGAAGGAGGGGAGCAACTATCATTGGATGTTTGGGATGGCGTCGAGCGACTGTCACTGGAAAACTGGGATGACATGGAGCTGCTTTCGCTGGAGGACTGCGATGGAGGGGAGTGGCTCTCGCTAGACCATTGAGAGGCAGGTGAGTACCCATCCCTCCGGAAAGAGTGACCAGAGTGTGGGTGGTAGTTTTTCTTTGAGTTTTTCCCCCAGTGCGGCTGAGGAGGAGGTGTGGGTGGAGGAGGTGGCAGCTGATGGAAATGGCCAACATAGCTGTTGAAATATTTCTCACACCACTCGTTGTATTCCTGTTTCCACTGCAGGTAACCATCTAAATTCCACTCTGAATTTCCTGTTTCTCTGTGGGAGGAGCTTGATGCAGATGAGCAGTTCCCTCTCCTCCTGGAGCTGGAGCTTCTTGAGCTAGACCTCCTACTGTGATGGCGGCTGTGGTGCTGGCTTTTCCGTTGATCCGATGGTGACCTGGAACGATGATGTACCCTTGATGAAGATGACGAGGAGGGAGTCGGGGAGCGTGAGTGTTTGTAACCATAGTTATAGGAATGGGAGGAATGATAGCGGCTTGCATTGTCTCTGTGATTTGATTTGGGTGAAGGAGGCCTGGTGAAAAAAAAGAGACAAGAGTCATGTATTTCAAGGTATAACCTTATACCTCATTTACCCTCATCATATACTGTATTAAAGAAAGAGACTGCAGAAAGCCCATATTTGTAAAGTGTACTATGGTAGACTCACATGTACTTATGTGAAGTGTGTGAAAGAGTCTGTTTTGTGCAGGGAGCCTTGTGCATTAGCCAGCTCCATTAATGAACTTACCATAGTCTTGGCTGCCTTTATGTATGACAACAGCCACAACTGACTGATTTCTACATACTTATTTTCCATGAAAATACTTATGTTCCCTCTTCAGCGCCTCTCTCCTTCTCTTCAGCTTCAACACTACATATCATTAGCTTTAAAATGTAGTTGTATATTGCTACAGATGTCTGGGTACCAGCACAACACAGGCTCCAACACATGTGAGTTCATGCAAAACTTAGACAGAAAACTTTCAATAAAGAACAGAGTGTCAGGCTATATGAGCTGTCATGACACTTTTGATGTAAAATGTTATTTATCTTCTCTTTTCCCAGTATTTATCCAAAAGCGTTCATTTTCTTTTTAAACCTTTATAGTAGCTGATAATACTGAAACAAAAAATGTAGAGATTGTGCATGATTAGATCTGCACCAGAATCTTACAAAATCAAACAGAAAAATCTGAAAATAAACATCTGTATCTGAATTCTTAAAAATTGATTTTCAACATGGTGTAATAAATGAAAAGATAAGAAAAATACCTTGATCTGCTTTGGGATCTGGAACGAGAACGGGATCTACTTGAAGAGCGTGAGTAAGAGCGGGAAGACTTGTACTTTGAAGATTTTGACTGAGAGGATGAGTGTCTGTAAGTAGATCCTCTGTGAGGTGACCTGAGTGACAAATAGAGTACAAACCAATACATGGAAATTATGCACATGGCAAACAATAACCAATATTTCATATTTTTTTGTATGGGATACATTCAGTGTGGCATTGTTTATATTAAGCAATGTTGATGTAATATCACAGCAAACAGCACATTTATTTTCTGCCCAGACTTGCATTCATTTACAATCAAGATCATGTAATTTGATGAGGGAGTTGGAACCACTGTGTAAAGTCTTTTCCATCACATTCCAGAGATTGTCAATGGGGTTCATGTCTGGACCCTGTAGAGGCCAATCCATGTGTGAAAATGATGTCTCATGCTCTCTGAGCCACTCTTTCACAATCTGATCCTGATGAATCCTGGCATTGTCATCTTGGAATATGGAAGAAAAAAATCCACTGACCTGGTCATTCAGTCTATTCAGGTTCAGCTGACCTCATATTTTGGATACATAATGTTGCAGAACCTAGTCCTGACCAAATGAAGCTACCCCAGATCATAACACTGCCCCCACGGGCTTGTACTGTAGGTACTAGGCATGATGGGTATCACTTAATTTCCCTTTTTTCTCACGCTGATGTACCCAAGTAAGAAGTATTCACTGACTCAGTTAGAGTTAAAAAAGTTGTTATAGCTGAAACATATTAATCACCACAGTAATTATACAATGGAAGGGTCGGAACCATTTGTTTTTTTATATTTTTTTGGCTGGGCTGTATATTTTACATTATTAGTATACTGTGCTCATACCTTACTAGAAATTCACAACAGGTCCCTAAATGCTCTCTGCAGCTTGACATAATGGAAAGACAATTTTCAAATTTATGGATTTCTTGGAAAAATGCAGGGTAGAAAAGCTCTCATTTACCTTTCATTTTTCTGTCTCTGATGCCTGAACCACTCCTTTGGGATGAGTGAAGCGATGGAGGAGGTGGAGGGGGAAGAGCATAGGGAAGGGATAGGAGCAGCCCTGGGGGTTGGCAGAGTCCAGAGGGGTGTGGTCATTGGGTAAACAGGTGGGTAACTGCTCAGGGGCTGCTGTGCCCGGAGGAACGTGTGAAATTGGACAGGGGGATAGAGAGGTGGCTGAGCAGCTGAATATGGGGATGAGGAGGATGGGAGCTGCTGAGCGCTGAATTTAGTCCAACTTCCACTGGGACAAACTAAGGTGGAGGAGGAGGAGGAGCTGTGGGGAAATACATGATAAAGAATCAGACATCTTTAGAATATATCTTCAGGCACAATGCAGAACACCTAAACCGATACTCTTCACTGACCTTTCCCAGCAGGCTGTCTGCCCAGAATGTGCTGATGCTAGACCTTTGGATCAAGAGAGACATTATTTTCCAGTACTCTTTATGTGTGCTAGTGATGTTATTTCAGTCTTCAGCATATGAAATTAGTTCACTGTTGTATCACTCAAAGTGTAAAAAAAAAAGACAGAAAGGCACATTTCTTACTGACCGCATGTTTCAGTGGTGGACAGCAGGTCTGTTTGCCTCTCACCTGCAGACTGGGAGGACTGGTCTGGGTGTACAGTAACTGACTGGGGTTGGTCCACCACCGGAGGGTCGGTAACCTACACAGACAGATCATATTTAATAAAGGAAAATTTTGCTGCATTCAGTTTATCAATATGTGTAAGTGTGTGTCCTTACCAGTGGTATGAGCTGTGATGGAGTACTAGTTGAGACTGTGTTTGAAACCAACACAGAAGGGGAACCTGCTGGAGCATTGTGTGTACCTCCATCATCCTCTCTAAATAAACAGTACAGATGAAGCCAGTCTCAGTGCTAAAATCCACCCCACTGCCATAAGTAGACGACACCAAATGTTCAACTTCTCCACTTTTCTGTGTATTTTAACAACCTTGTAAATACTGTACATAAGTCCAAATAAAAAGCTGAAAGCTGAAAAGCCAAGAGAAGCAGCAGCAATGACACATACACTCCTGATCGAAATCTTAAGACCAGTTGAAAAATTGCAAGAATTTTGCACTGTTGGATCTTCAGAAGGTTCTAAGCAGAGTTTCAAAATGCAAAAAGAAGAAATGGGGAGTGAGAGCAAAAAAATTTTGAGTAAGCAATTTATTGAAAACAACAATTAAACTGAAATACGCTGTTCATAAGCCATCAAAAGTTTAAGACCACAGCCTTTAAAAACCAAAATCTGTGCAAAAATATGTCTGTGTCATTTTCTGTCAGGTATTCACACTGCAAAATGTAAATTCTTGCAAGTTTTTGGCTGGTCTTGAGATTTTGATCAGGAGTGTATTTACCTGTGCGTGCACTTATCAGGTGACTCCACATGGCTCTCCTCAAGCTGGAGAAAGGTAGTGGGTGTGTTGGAAGCTGAGACAGGGCTTGTTACTATGGGAGCAGTGTCAGACTCCTGAGACACTGATGGTGGATCTGTAGCCTCTGAACAGTGCAGTAAAGGGTCCTAAAGGGGAAGACAACAAGAATAGAACTGCAGAGATCAAAACCCAACGGAGCACATGACAAAAAATATATTTAGTCCACATGTACACAAGTATTTCTAAAACATAGTCATATATGTGTGTTTTGGTCTTCCATCCAAGTGCAAACCCAGCTTCAGGTCAATGAAACCCTGTTGGAACACTGCACTTTTTATTCTGCCACTGCAGAATAAAGCTCAGTAGTATAGTTTGTTGTCTATTCTGATAACTGAAAATCTGTTTGAATCATTTTTAAAGAAAAAAATCACTGTTTCCAGCTTCTTAAATGTAAATATTTTGTGTTTCTTTCCTTCTCTGTGATAGTGAACACAATTACCTTAGGGTTGTGGACATTTAAATACACCATAATCTTCAATCAGAAAGACCTTTGGACCATTTTGAGATGTTTTATCAGCCAAAGTATTAATCTATTAATCCAGGGGGGAAAAAAACCAAACAAAAAAAAAAAAAAGACTGATTATCAAACAAGGCCATATATTTATAAAAAATTTAAGACTATTATTGAAGTGGTGAACTCCAGTGACAGTGAGGCCTTGTGGATTTTCTTTTGCTTGTAATATCAAAGAGTACAATATTATTATTTGACATGGCCTTGGCACAGCCTCGGCTGTATTTTCAACATTTTCATGTGCATGGATGTTTTTCTTTTTAAAAGCACTTGGGTGGAAGGGGAAGAAAAGATCAGATTTGAATTAAAAACACAAAAAAAACTTGTGTATGTGTGGACAGTAAACCTCTAAACAAAATCAGATGAACAAATAACATTTCTCATTGGGACCTTTAATAGACACACTATATGTTAGTAGGTTAAATAGAAACTGTGTTGCTGAACCGATAAATGTCTGATTGTGAACAGAAAACAGTAATTACTGTGTTTACTTCAAGCCTAAACCCATCATTAAGAGGTTCACCTGTTGAGGCTTCGGAGGTTGGATGTGTGAGTAAAGAGGGGGCGGGGTAGGAACAGGACTTGGTGTTGTGGTTGGGGTTTGGGACTGGGAGGGGCAGGATGTTCTTCTGATGGTTCTCGTGTAGCCTTGCTCTTTTTTATAATTATTCACAGCCTGTTTTGGAAGATAAAAACAGATATCAAAGGTTAAATCACTTTCATATCCCCTTAGGGAAATTTGGTCTCTGCGTTTTCCCAATCCTAATACATACACACACACACATAGCATCTAGCATTAGCACATCTAAAAGTATCTCAAATTACTATATGTCATGACATTTCTCTAATGAGAAAGAAAAACATTACATAATCTGTAATAACACTTCGTCATCCAAAAGTCCAATCACCTGACGGAGGAATTTATTTGCTATTAGGGTGTCAGGAGAGACTTCCAGTTGGTTACAGGTGGGGCAGACATGTTCCTCTGAATCCAGCAAGGCAGAGCGAATACCTAAGCAAGACATGAAATCAGCAGAAATGTAAAAATGAAGACTCAGATAGAAGAACTTTCTTGAGGTGTGTGCTAAGCAGACACTTACAGTCATCACAGTAGCTGTTTCCACAGCAGGGTATGACCACTGCGTCATTCAGCAAGTCCCGACAGATGAGACAGACGAGCTCATCGGGTACAGGATTGTCCTCACCCTCTGATTTGGGCTGCTCCTGCTGTAAGAATGGAGGCTTCTCCTTCTTACCAACAGCATATGCTTTGCTACAGAAAGACAACAGCTCAATTTGTCAGAATTTAAAAGGTAACTGTTTGCGGGGTTTTAAAAAAATGTCCATTCCATATTTTCCCATTTTAGACCGCCTCAGTGTGCACTGGTAGGTTCATCACTTAATGAGGTGAGTCAAGGTTTCACAATGTACAAGTGTTTACGGCAGTGTTTTTCAACCTTGGGGTCGGGACCCGATGTGGGGTCGCCTGGAATTCAAATGGGGTCACCTGAGATTTCTAGTAATTGATAAAATAATAATTAAAAAAATGTACTAATAAAAAATATATGGCGAGTTGAGAGAGACAATCACAAGAGATAAAAGACATGACAAACTGTGAAGCTGAAACTGAAGCACTGTGGTACTGTTTATCTGTCAAATGTTCATTGTGGTCGTTTTCAGATGCTGCAGCTCTTTCATAATTCATAGTTTGAGTTATTGTTTCTTCAGTATTAATTGTCAGCCTTGTAAATCCAAGCTGGACTGACTGTACATATCCTGAACAAGGAAAATAAAATTATCACTTTATGCAGTAATCTACACCTGGCTTTTCTGCCTCCATCATGATAATATACATTATATAGACTAAATGTCATCTAAAACGAACGTTTATTTGCAACATAGTATAGCAAACTATTACATGATCCAAAACAAATTAATTTTACCAAAAAAAATGTCTCCGTTTTGAATGTCTGGGGTCGCAAGAAATTTGTGATGTTAAAATGGGGTCATGAGCCAAAAAAGGTTGAGAACCACTGGTTTACAGTACTGTCATTGATAATAAGTCTGAAAATATTAAGAAAATATTGCTCTTCATCAACGCAGTTAGTGCTTAAATTCTACTACAATCATCTTAAACTCATCTTAACTTGGTTCTTGACCTTTTAATGTATTCAAAAGCATGCTGTATTGACTCATTTGTACTGTATATTAGTCTTTATTCATTGTTGTAAAAATGCCTATGCCTACTTGGCTAAATAAAAGATGTTGTAATGTTTGGCTCAACCAAAAACATGGTGACTGGGTGCAGAGGATATAGTAACAAGACACATCTCACAATTGCAACATAGCTTTCTTTTTCAATTTATGGCACCCATTTTGGGATTTAGCAAAACGGTCTAATAAATTTGGTATTTTCCAGGAATTGTTCAGAAAACCTCCAACCATTTGCATACTGTGAACTCTGACTTCACACTTCAATGTCGAAAAGTGAGCAACAGGTGTTACAACAGTGCTGTGTATCAGTGTGTGTTCACTGTCATGACATGTGCCTTTGTCTTGCGTTAAATGACATCAGAGCAAATACAGCTGTAAACATTTTGAGTACATGCTTCAAACACTAAGAAAAACCTTTTTTTAAACATTATGAGACAGTAATCTGGAAACACAAGTACTCTCTATACTCTTTCTTTTTTCCGCATTCATTCAGACTCCACAAAAACCAGTGTTTAAGCATCCTTTCAGTTTTCACCTTGGATGCAGTTTATAAAACTTTTGTCCACACTCACGCGTCAATGGCAGGAATAGCATAACGTCCACAGTTGGTTAACATGGCTCCTTTAATGCCTGGATCATCAACCTCCACCATGAAGGAACGAGGGATGCCTGTGCTCCTCTTAATCCTCAGGGGGGCTTCTGAAGTTTTATCTTGCTGCGAAACATAGACACACATACTGTACATGAAATGGATGAGGAAATGTAAACATGCACCAACAAAATTAGTTTCTTCTCAGAGGAGAACCATTTGTGCAAACCTGCCTCTCTTAAGAAATACAGGGTGTCCACAAAGTCTCTCAACAGTTTAAAAAAATGTATTACAAGGGATCTTTCTAACTTTAGAAAATAGCCAACTCTAGTTCCTGAGCTGGATCCCATCGTAGGCCTTTCTGTGTGGAGTTTGCATGTTCTCCCTGTGTCTGCGTGGGTTCTCTCCGGGTACTCTGGCTTCCTCCCACCATCCAAAGACATGCGCTGATAGGTTAATGGGTTAATCTAAATCACCCATGGGTGTGGATGTGAGAGTGATTGTTTGTCTCTATATGTAAGCCCTGTGATGAACTGGTGACATGTCCAGGGTGTACCCCGCCTTCACCCATAAGTAGCTGGGATAGGCTCCAGCGACCCCCGTGACCCTAGTGAGGATAAAGCAGGTTCAGAAAATGAATGAATGAATGAATATTACAAGTGATGAGATATGTTAATCAGATTTGTTCTATGTAATCAGTGCTTATCAAAGTTTTAATCACATCGTGGGATCACGTGCAATCGAATCATTGGTCCATTTTTCGTCAATGAGAGATCAATTAGTGCAAATGTTAACCTTGACTTTTGACTGAATACGTGGAACCACAACTGGATGAACCTTCAACCAACCATTATTTTCCAGGTAGATGGTCTACCACCATATTGGGGACTGCATGTTGGTGGGTTACTAAATCAAACATTTCCAGACCGGTGAAGTGGAAGGGATGGTCTAATTCTCTGGACACCTCATTCACCAGATATCACTGCCCAGGTTTTTTTTCTATGTGGTTATGTTAAACATATTGCATATTGAACAAAGATACAGGACATCAATGGCCTGAAGCCAAAGATCACTGATGCCATTGATGAGGTTATGAAACAGCCAACATGGAACAAATCCAGTACCATCTGGATATGCTTCAGGCAACTAATGGCTCCCATATAGAGGTGAATTGAGGCAAAAAAAAACCCAAAAAACTTCAATATCTACTTTCCATTTTGTAATTATTTCCACAGATTTGTCTATTCATTTGCTTTTCTGATACATGTATTTAATTGTAAAGAGACTTTATGGACACCCTGTGTTACATGTTTCTTTCTCACCCCAACGCTAGGACAGTTCCTGATGTGGTGTCCCGTGGACCCACAACGATAACAGGTGTAATTTGCAGGAAGACCAGCACCACACTTCTTGTAGCTACAGGCAGAGAAAACACTCTTAAAAAGTATCGATGAAGAAATGATGAGACACATGAAATACTAACAAGAGGCAAGAAAGTAATGATGAATGATAAAGGAGGTTAAACAGTGTGGGATGAAGACAAAATAAGGTCTAGAAGGTGAGAGATGAGAACATGATGAGCCTAACTTTCACAATCATGGATGTAAGCATTAAGAGGAATGACTCACTTTGAGGAATCATACATGGATTGACTCAAGACTTTGATCTTATCTTCCTCTGAGACATCCATGTTATCAAGGATAGCCATCTGCATGCACACACAAGAAAGTACTTGAGCAACAAAGACGTTAGGTCAAAGAGGAGGATCTGGGTTTCATAAAAAATGACTCATTAGGGCACACACGAACAAGACAAATAATAAATCATGTGGAGAGTACCTCGGACAAAAAGGGCAGGACTCCTGTTGTACTCGGATTATCCATCTGCTAGAATTAAACATACAGTCAGTGAAGCAATAGGAGCTTCTAGGGTACATGTCTGAGGAGATGTTTGGAGCAGTATGTGTAAAAAGAAAAACTAAGACCTGGGAAAAGACACTCAAAACAGATCAACATAATGCATTATTATGCATTGTGTTGCTCATCACATAACCTCAGATCTTGAAGCATCTGGTTTGTTTTGGCTCTACTGTGCTGGAATAAATGTGAACCAAGAAAAAAAGAGTCACTTTCGTAGTACTTGTCAGCTCACTTGCATTTTACAAATGTGCTTATTGTACATTTTATATGAAAGGAATGGCAGTATCCACATCCTAACTAGTGTGGTATTTTTTCTCACAGGAACACAACAGCATCCAACAGTTTAAATGGTAGAATGTCTGCTTTTTATTATTATTACCACAGAGCAAATGTAAAAATGTCTGTTAAAGCTACTGAAAACCAAACTAGACTAAAATACAATGTAAAACTATTACCCTAGTTTTTCAATCACTGCCACTTCCTTTCAGTTGTACAGTTCCTCCCAAAATAGGTACTCAGGATGGTTTCATTACCCTTATGCAAAATGACCTGATATCTCAACTGTACTCTATTCTTTTGTGTAGAAAAACAGGTTAAAAAACATTCATAACAGTGTGTGCCTGTCTAATACTGACTGTGGTTGTGCCACACAGCATTCCTTTGTCAACTCAAGTCAAACAAATACAGATACAGCAGATTCATACAAATGACTTTATTGGGTTTTTTTTTTTTTAAAAAAGGCAAAAGCAATATGTTTGCAAAGTCCAACCGACTCAAAACGCTAAGAAGAGTGGCAGCCCTGCTGAGAAACCAGAAAGAGAATCAGGTCAAAATCAGTCCACACTAATTCAGACTGGAGCATGACAAACCTTTTTAGAGGCATCTGAGTTAGATTTCAGAACCAGAGACAAAACTACAAAATCATCAGCATGGACAAATGAAAATAATGAAGACTATAACCCCAACTTTTCTCATATGGATTCTCTCTTTATACAACTGAAGGGATTTTCTCTTATAGATTTGTTATATACTTTCTCCCATAACATTTATTTTTTACTGGATTTGAAGTGTTTGTTGGCGTTATTAAAAATCTGCACGACCTCTGTATAGTTTAACACAGCTACACCATTTGGGGAACATAAAGATCTGTTTTACAAAATTACTAAAACCGCTTCAAATGTACAAAAAAATTCATAGAAGTAAAAAAAAAAGACCGATCAAACTAACTAAACAGTACTTTTCTAAATGTTGTAAGATACTTGAGATGAAGATAAAATGAATAAGTGAAAACGTGCTGCAGCAGCTTGTGGATGAAACAGCTCTATTGGCTTATTACGAGTGTCAGCAGAGCCATACAACAGTTGGGTTTATCAGCTGTGTGAATACCAGGCCGGCTTGATAATACTTGACCCGCCCGAGCAGCTCTGAACACCCACAGATACATCAGATAGTAAATATTCAATGAACACCGCCTGGTTTCACAGCAGCTTGTTAAAATACCAGCTTTACTGGAAATGCCATTTGGGAAATATGTTTTGTTTTTTGTTTATTTAATTTACAGTTAAAATGTTTTTTTTTCCCCAATGGTTCATTTTTCAAGGTTTATTTTACTACTGATGTTTCTGTAAGATTCAGATGGTGCAAATACTGCACCACTGTTTCTGTAACCACCAGTTTTGGCAAATGGCTTTTCAATTAACCGTTTTACCAATGAGCTCCTTCAAATACTGAACAACTTCCTCATTACAAAAGGAACTCAAACTGAATAGAGGAAAAAGAGGTTTTTATTATCTTGATTATGTTTTTATTTGTTTACACACATTAAACCGAGACATCATTAAATTTCAGATATTTATTATTGAAAGTACGATGAACTTTTAAGATATTTGTGGTAGAGAGAGGTGTAACATAACATTTCTAGAAAAAAACGCACAAATGTGTGTGTTTGGGGGTGCTTAGGGGTTTGATTTGGTTACATACTGCTTTGAAGGCTCCAAAGTTGTGATGAGAGTCTGAACGCCCACTGAAAAAAAGAAGAAAAAAAAACAAAACACATTTTTAACATTATGCACGATAAGCTACAGTTGAGACTGGCATGACCAAAATGTTTATTTATCATATAGTACTTCTTTAATGGCTCTACTTTTCCACACACTAAACAGTATTTAACATTAATAAACACAGTGAACACACCGTCAGATGCAACTCTGATGAAGAATATCAGATGTAGACGTGTGCTCTGTAGTAAACCACATGATGCTATTGTTGTGTAATCGTATTCCTATGAATCTGTGTCTTCTACCTCTGATTCCTACATTTCCCATTAAAATTGTTAAAAATATCTGACGTCACATTTTCTTCATTTGTGGCAGGTATGTAAAGGAACAAACGCAGAGCAAACAGTGATCAAGCATTCCTCAGAAAGCTTTTCCTTCCAAATTCAAAAAGTTTAGACTCTCACTACAAGGTTCCTCAACTTTCTTAGTAAATGGCAATCTTTTTTGGATTACTTTCGATCTTAACGAACACTGCCTTCAGACCGATCTCTCATAACTCCATCCTACTCTCTATTTTGTGTTTAAGTGTTGTTTTTTTTGTCTTAATTCATTCTGTCTACCAATTATTTTTGCATTTGGTACATCTATGTAATGCCTAATATCCAAGCTATGTCAATTTTTTTTCTCTCATTTTTAATTTATTTAATTATTTTTATTCTCTTCTATTTCTGTTGGCTCAGTTAATATTTTTTGTATATGACAGATTTGTTACTGCTTGTACTTAATTTTCTACTGCCCAGAGACTTTGTTATACTGCTCTTATTCCTGCTGTTGCCCCTTCTCAGAGGGCCTTGGGGTTGGTTTGTGCATGAGGGGGGTTGTGTAAAATAAAAGGCAATGTATAATGAATGCACTGAAATCCACTCCTTTGTATGTACTGTTACACTGGTCAAAAATGTAACCATAAAAAACAAGGAAAGCTTTTCCTTCCTTAAAACTGCCTTGGAAGTTTATCTGCCATCTCTTATCAATAAAGAGTCAACTGTAAAACTCTTTGAAACTCCCAAAGATGACGCTTATTCCAAACTGACCGAGTCTGCCAGGGCAGGTGATTTTGCTGCAGCGACACACACTCACACACTCATTCTTCATTGCTCTCCACCAGTCTGCGTGGTGCTGACGGGGCTAATCACATGACCACTAGCTCTTCCAGTGAGGTCTTTTCCTGCTTTCCATGCATAAAACCCACACCAATGCTGGCTCTCCTGTCTAAGCCCGACTAATATCTGAGTAATCCCTGTGTTCGTCGACATGGAGTTAGTCACACTATTTCCCTTTCTCCAAGAGTTTGAGCATATTTGCTCATGAAAACATTATGCAACACCCTGATTTTGCAACAGGTTTCTGTATGAATTTACCATATTTTAACCTCTGTTGCGCTTGAAAACAGAGGGGCTTCTGGGTTACCATCAAAATCTGATTATATACTGTCAGCGATAGGCTGGTACCAGGTAGCAGCTCTCAGGCAGGGTGGAGTCTGAAGCCTTTGCAATAGCAGGGATGGGAACACTAATAACAGTGCAGAAATTCACCAATGTGCCAAACCTGACAAAAACAGTACACTTACGTGTTGTGGGTCTTTCCAGTTGAGCTGGGCTTTACTCCGCTGAAGGGGATTCTCCTGACGATGACAGAAGAGCCTTTG
Source organism: Sphaeramia orbicularis (assembly GCF_902148855.1). Classification (NCBI taxonomy): domain Eukaryota; kingdom Metazoa; phylum Chordata; class Actinopteri; order Kurtiformes; family Apogonidae; genus Sphaeramia; species Sphaeramia orbicularis. The sequence goes on along the minus strand of NC_043964.1, from coordinate 39,190,560 downwards.
GGTATGCTACCCTGATCATCTGTATACTCTGGGGAGGGGAGGCGGGGGTGAGTGTCAAGAAAAGAAAAACATTTCAAGTTTGAGATGTAGATAAATATTCAGGAACAAAAGGAAATCTCTCATCTTTATGCTAATCAGAGGCTCTTTAATCATAGTCATCTTCTTGAAAACCCAAAGTTATTTGTGTTTTAGATACTTGTGTCAAAATATGGTCTCTAAAAACATAACCTGTTGATTGCAAATTACGCATCATCTCAACTCAAAATACACTTGTTCTAGCTTTCTGTAGATTCTACTGAGAAAACCACTCAAATAAATCCTAAATATGCAAGTGACATGAAAATTCTCTTTGACCTGCTGGTGCATGACACAGCACTATTGTAGTACTGAGAAATGATAAATGAAACACAAAGGGTGTGATACATTACTCCTCCTGTATTGAGTCATACTTAGTGTACACAAGACAAGGCTAATTTTGTGAGTTTAACACTGAAACAAAGCTATATGAATTTCTTAAACAATAAAAGTAGTTAAATTGAAATAAATTAATTAACTGCAGATTTGAGGTAGTTGGATGTTTCCTCTTTTTTTGCAGATTAATAGTTGAACCTCAATCTATGTCAGTAAATATAGTTGTTGTTTTGTTTTTTTTTTGTTTTTGTTTTTTTAAATTGCACTACACATGTCTGGCTTTAAAGAACATTTTTTCAACTTCTTCCTTCATCAACCAAGTGTTTCCACATGTGCTGACCAAAACCAAAAGTTTGAGGAATGACACAAATGAGATTTTTGATTAAATGTGACTTGTCATTAAATTTCTTTATATCCTAACAGCCAATATAATGCTTCTAGTTGTTCTCCAATAAACCTCATAAACATATGGAAATAACAAAAAAAACCCAGCAAATTTTGCAAAAACAAAACTTGTGCAATTCCCCAAACATTTGGCCACAAGTGCTTAAGTCATGAAAATAAAGTCTGCTTCTGGACAGTGGTGTTACATTGATACAGGGATTTAAAGAACATGATGCATTGCTGTAGATTAAACCACCAACATTCCAGTAAATGCAGCAGTAATATGAATAAAAAATATCACATATTAGAGTAAAATAAAAGGAACAATTGTTGACTAGTTATATTTTTCATACATTTTGCCTATACTTGAAAACATATTAAGTAAGGTGTTGTATTCAGAACTTTTACTTGTATTTTCAATGTGCTAGTTCTTTTACTTCATCCATCACTGCTCAATAGCCTTTCTATTAAGGTACATTTATCATCTTTACTCTAATGCAGGGGTGTCAAAGTCATCTGAGTTCAGGGGCCACATACAGCCTAATATTTTATAAAGTGGGTCGGACCAGTAAAATAATATAAATAAAAGGATAACAATTTATAAATAATGTCAACTCCAAAGTTTGTTCTATTTTTTGAGTAAAAAAAAAGTTACATTCCATGATGAAAATGTTTACATCTACGAACAGTACTTGAACATAACATAAACAAATACGAACCTGAAAATTCTTAAAAAAAAAAAAAAAGAGCAATTTTAACAATATTATGCCTTAGTTTATAATTTATACATGTACATTATAACTTACAGATCACAGTGGATCTACAAATACACAAAACATTTAGTAACAGGCAGAAAATTGGTAAAATTAGACATACAACTCTTAAGACATTTCAGGTTGTTCACATTTATTGTAAAAGGTTGGTCTGTAAACGTAAACATTTTTCTGTAATTTTACTTTTTTAAAACTAAAACAAAGAGAAAAAATTGAAATTTTCATTATGTATAGGTTATTATGATAGTATTTTACTGGTCTGACCCACTTTAGATTGAATTGACCTAAAACGATTTTAATATCCTTGATTTTTAAAACCTTCAATGTAATTTTTGCATTTCACAAATTCACTCCAGGGGCCAGATTGAACCCTTTGGCGGGCCAGTTTTGGCTTCCGGGCTGCATGTTTGACAAACATGCGGCCTGGGGGCCAAATCTGGCCTGTCAGAGGGTTCAATCTGGCCCCTGGGATGAGTTTGTGAAATGCAAAAATTACACTGAAGATATTAATCATTTTAGTTCAGGTTCCACATACAGACCAATTTAATCTGCAGTGTGACCCACTGCAGATTAAATTCAGTAAAAATACTATCATAACAACCTATAAATACTCACAACTCCAAATTTTTCTCTTTGTAAATGTAAACATTTGCATGTCATTTTATTGTATTTACACAAAAATAAGCTATCATTTCAGAAAAACACGAATAACCTGAACAAATATGCACATTTTGAAATGTCTCAAGTGTAATTTTACCAATATCCTGTCTGTTCTTACATTTTTTGCGTATCTGTTGATCCACTTTGTTGTAGTTTACATGTATAAAGGATAAACTGAGACATAATATTGTTAAAATTGCACTTATTTTTCTAAATGAACTTCAGTTTTTTCTTGTTATTTGCATTGTTTTAAAGCAGGGGTCGGCAACCTTTGAAGCCTAAAGAGCCATTTTTGTCTTGAAAAAAAGAAAGAAATCTGACCAGAGCCATGAAAAAATTTTTTAAACCCATCTACATTTTACAATGAGGTGGCTGCTCTGCTGTAGCCTATTTGGGATTAGTTTGCTTTTTAACTTTGTATTTCCATTGCAATAATGCAATGTGTGGTGCATTTATGAAATTGTACAACTACAAGAAAGAAAACATTCAAGATCTGTACATTTTTTAAAATGATGGACACTATTTCCAAAACATAATTATGTTGTTCAATGGAGAAAAAGCGCAACTTTCATGTATAGTGGCTTACTTACAAACCACAACCAAATGCAAATTGAGCATCTTGTTTTGAATTTGGGAAGAAAATAATCCATTTTGGTTTTTATGCTTTGAAAAAATGATTTCATTCCATGTAAAGCCTGCACATTTCTGCAGATGGACAGAGTTAGAATAGATTTAGGTCGATAACAATGTTAAAAAGTAATGACTCATGCAGTTCATGTTAAAATGTTCCTTGTGTTTTTTGGCCAAAGGAGTCATAGAGAGATGCTAAAGAGCCATATGTAGCCCTGGAGCCACAGGTTGCAGACCCCTGTTTTAAAGGATAGTTAGTAGATGTAAACATTTTCATTGCATAATTTTACTTTTTTGCTCTAAAACATAGAGGAAAGTTTGGGGTTGACATTATTTCTATATTATTGTTATTATTTCACAGGTCCGACCCACTTCAGACCACATTTGGCTTAATGTGGCCCCTGAACTAAAATGAGTTTGACACCTGTGCTCTAATGCAACATTTCCTCTGCTTGTGTTTGTATGTTTGACTGCACTTATCTTATGGTCATGGCTGTTCTCTGCTATTTTTAACCCACATCTTCTCTCAGACTTCACCTTTACTTTTACATGACAGTGCTTGTGCTGATCCTCCACTGTCCCTGCTGTTTAATTAAGAGCATGGAGTGTTAATGCAGCAGGAATGTGAGCCATTCATCAGAGCCTTTTGTCCTGGCTTGACTTTTCTGGATCAGGACCCCCGTCAGGCTGAAAATGGTGACGCAGCCCCTCTCCAGGACCAGACAGCTGTCAAACCTGGACCACGTGTTTTTTTTTTTTTTTTTCTTCCAAAGTTCACACAGACAACCTGCGGCTCAACCGTCAATAAACAAACAAAACCACACTTATAGTTGAGTGTTACCTTCTTTGTTTTGTGCGTTGACTATCTGGAGGTCGCAGTCCCCGGCTCGGAGCTTCTCCCTGCCCATGATCTGCCTCTTCAGGTCGCTCAGCGTGATGTTCGGGTCGTCAAACACCACCGTGTCGTAGCTGAGTTTAGAGGAGAATTTATAATGAACATGAGACATGCTGCAACTGAGCCAAAACCCCTCGGTAAACAGCAAAAGCAGGGCCGACAGGTGAGTTAAAGCCTGTTTTTTTTTTTTTTTTTTTTTTTTTTTTTTTTACGGTGTTTAAAGTTAGCTAGCCGGCGTTAGCAGCAGGCTGCGTCGAACGTCACTGCTTTAACCGCTAACAAGCTAGGTCGTTAATTAACAACTGTCTAATAAAGTGGCGTTCAGAGGATGACATTTCCCGGCGTCTGCTGGAACACTAGCACAGACTCCAAACCAAACGCATTCAATGAGTTTCGACGCTAATGTCAACTTTTATTCCTGCTAATGTTGCTGAGAATCCGAGGTGTTGCCTGACAGAAACCACCAGCTGTTTCCACAAGCAACGGCGCGTCAGCACAGTGCACGCACCATCTGACGAGGCGTTCAAGTCCGCTCCACAAAATCCGACCTCCGACAATCAAAGTTAACCCAAACGCCGCACCACTACCGCTAAATGAATAATCAGCAGGCATTTAATTCACACAGTTTTCTGCGTCTTGGTCAGGATTTTTTTTTTTTTTTTTGCTTCTTGAGGCAGAATGTGATTTCTAAAATAAATAAATAAATAAATAAATAAATGTTCATAAGAGCTTCTATCAAATATTTTATTTATTTATTTATTTATTTGTACTTTTTTTTTGCTACTTGAGGCAGAATATGATTTCTAAATGAATAATTTATTACTTTATCCTATCTATCTATCTATCTATCTATCTATCTATCTATCTATCTATCTATCTATCTATCTATCTATCTATCTATCTATCTATCTATCTATCTATCTATCTATCTATCTATTTTTACCTTTTTTATTTATTTATTTTTACCTTATTTCTTTGCTACTTGAGGCAGAATATGATTTCTAAAACAAACAGACAGACAGACAGACAGACAGACAAACAAACAAACAAATAAATAAATGTTCATAAGAGCATCTATTATTTATGTATTTATTTATACATTTATTTAACCAGGAAGTCCCATTGAGATTAGGAATCTCTTTTGTAAGGGAGACCTAACCAAGATAGCGGCCATACAAAGTCCAAACAACATAAAACACATACACGATACACAATGAACACAAACAAACACAATAACAACTATTCAACCATAATGTCATCAAGATTTTTTTTTTTTTTTTTTTTTTTTTTGCTACTTGAGGAAGAATATGATTTCTGAAATAAATAAATAATCCAATGTTTATAAGAGCTTCTATCAAATATTTTAATTAATTTATTGATTAATTAATTAATTAATTTGTTTGTTTGTTTGTTTGTTTGTTTATAAACACAATAACAAATATTCAACCATAATAGCATCAAGGAAAATAGTGACATTCCTCTTTTACTGCATTCTCCATGATACTTTTAAAATCATCAACAGAAATGGGTGTATGTAGTTTTACAGTTTTTTGAAGATTATTCCACGACCATGGGGCATGGTAGGAAAATGCTGTTGCTGCAAATTAGTGTCATCTCAGGTCAAAATGTACGTGATATATACTCCTACTATTCTACAGATTTTACTGAGAAAACTACGCAAATAAAATGAATCCTCAACATGCAAATGATCTGAAAATTCTCTTTATTTAAGCTGTTGGTGCATGACACAGCACTACTGTATGACTGAGAAATGATAGGTTCAATGAAACACAAATAGTGTGTTGCATCAGAAAAGGCTTGTTTTTGGGACTGATCTCTGAAACGTCTTCTAGAGATGTCCCCTATGCATCTGCGTTTTCTTACCCAATAAAAGTCGTTAGTTGCATTCAAGTGCTTTTCCTCATACTGTATTTAAATGCAGATTTGAGGTAGCTAGGCCTACCAGCTTTATATTGTCACCCCAGTCCTTCTCAGAGCCAAATCTGAAAAATCATCTATCATCTATCAGACATTTGTATTTTATTCTATCCTAAACGTCAGCTGGTAGGTGTATGTTTGTAAGTAGATTAACGTCATGGTTTGTAGTGCGAAAATGCGAAGTGGTGTAAGAATAATCGCTTTATTGCAAAAGTTTGACTTTGTTGTTCCAATTTCCCGTTTGACCGTGAAGGCAACATCTTGTTTCCACCCTGAGGTTTCAGCACCTGCACAGAAAAAACAGACAGATCAGTTAAAAAAAAAAAAAAGCATTTACTGATACACCAAAATAAATAAATACACAATAATAATAAAAATTTAAATTAAGAAAAAAAAAAAAAGCTTTCTCCAGTTATTGGAAATCTGAGGAGCTGATTTTATCTTACAGTCCAATCAGGAGTCACACAGCAGTAGGCTAAAACTCCCTGAAATCCAACACCACACAGGAAACACAGACAAGTCTATTATAATTTTAGTAATACTGATTTATTAGCTGCCATTTAATATTTCATCTCAATACCAAATTGATCCTCGATGACTTGCAGAACCTCAATTATCCACTAGATAGAGACAAATCATCATTTATGATTCATTGCTCTACTGATTTTTCTGCAGTTAACCTGTCAGATTTCACTTTTGACACGTGTCGTGCCACAGATAGGACATGATTTAGGCTAAAATAAAACCACATCAACGAGATAGATGCACAGAAATATAATTGAGGTTTATTTAATCCAGCTGAATCCAGTTTGGAATAAAAATATATTACAGATGGACGTGAGTCTACCTGTCAGACTACTAAGAAACATTAGTTCTTAATAATAAAAATTAAACCTTGGTGTACATGAGTTTCAACAGAATTCCTATGAAAAGTGAATTCCAGCAATTACATATCAGCTACTCCAACCATTCATGGATATGAAAAAATGAAAACCTGCTTTGTCATAAGTATGAAGAATAATATGTTAAAGGGAAACACACAAGGGATGAAGCAAATATTGAGGGAGTGAGGATGTGAGTAACAAGGATGAGCAAGTGTTTTATGAAAAGCAGGGATGTTTTCTGATTAGTCGAATCATAGGATGTTGGGGTCCACCAAACAAACAAACAAACAAACAAACAAACTAAGTAACTAACAAATGCATAAAGAAAGAAAAAGACGAATAAAGAGAAAATGGAGGGAGAGAAGAGTGTTTGAGGAAGCGTTTTGCACTCAGCCCTCTTCTTTCCCCGTCTGTTTCTTTCTCTCCTGCTGCCTGCTCTGCTCAGAGGAGGGATTTGCCCTATCTTCCCTGGCTTAGCTCACCATTGTGAAAGCAGTGGGAGGATGGAGAGATGCAGAAGGAGAGAGAGGGAGAGAGGATGAAAGGGAAACAGCTGCTGCCTTTAAACTGATGTTCTTCTTATCGTGATATGATACAGGACATGTTCAGTGACTCAGCCATCAAAGAGCTCCTTGGAAACAATTATATCCTCAGCTTTGTGTGTGTGTATGTGTGTGGGTGTGCATGTGTAAATTCTGGATGGCATATGATGTGTTTAAATGGGAGCATATCACCGAGCTACATATGGCAGCTCATTTATGACAGAAAAAGGAAAAAAAAAGAAAAAAGACAGAAACAGCAAAAGCAATTGAAACGATGACTAACAGCTAAGTTCTAAAGTCAAAAGTGAGTCGTGACATGAAGAGAAATACATAATTATGATCTATTATTACATATTGGATGCGTTTATTTACTGGATTGAATTTTACCAGCATATGTCAAATGTCTGCTGTTTCCTACATTAGTTACTTATGTCATGATGATCGAATATTAACCCTTTCGTGCATGGCGGTCGCTGCAGAGGACAGATATTCTCCAGCTGTTCTCTTGTATATTCATGGATTTTGTTGTTTTAGTTGCATATCAACCAACACAGTGGATACTTATGCATCATCCCACAATACACTGCAATTCATACTGTTACTGTAACTTTGCAGTTCTTTGAGAAACCTGATCTGTAGCAACAGATTAGAGTGTAAATCAATTGCTAATTGTTATTAGACTGTAATTAACTTTTTTTTTTAAACAAGAAGTCATTATGTTTTGTTGTTTTTTGCATATTATTTGAGTGTGTAAGAATTACTGTTATAGTATGTTAAAATGTGAGAAAACATCAGATTAGCAACATTAAAAAAAACATTTTTTTCATAGTTTTCACACAATATAACAGCAAATACATGTTTCTTTGCTTCAAAAATTAAACGCATGGTGTCCAGCTGAGTGGATATTTTTGTAACTCCGTGAAAAATAGGTTCATTAAAAAAAAAAAAAAAAAAAAAAAAAAAAATCACATTGTTTTTTTCATGCCTAAAGAGGAATAAAAACACTCAGGAAAAAAATTTTGATTAAGGTTCTCATAATTCATGCATGAAAGGGTTAAAATGGGTTTTTATTGAAATGTCAGTGGTGCAAGGGTTCTTATTTGAAGAGCTTTAAGATCTGCACTCGAGTGAGTCTTGACTTTCACTAGTGAAGGTGACTGTGTGAAGTGTTAGATACACCAGTGACTGAGAACACGGTCCATAACTGTGCCTCTTATCTCACCATGAGTGTTCCTCCTCTGCCTTTCCAACCTCTTTTACCTTTCCTCCATATTCAGCCTCTTCTTCCTGGCTGTTGACTGTGTTGCATTGCAAAGTGATTTATCTGTTGTGATGCTGATGCAGATCTGTGACCTGACACGCAGGAAGCTCAGGAAGTATAGGAAGTGTGAACTGTAACTCCACATACATTGTTGGATATACAGCTCTGCCTCTGTTTCCTTGGTTTCTATTTTTGTCATTTCTTTTTTTGGAGTTGTGCTATACAGTGCTTTCAAACAGTCTTATCTTTATTTTTTTTTCTGTATCACAATGACACAATACCTCTACAAATTACACTAGAAACAGTAAAAGCATAAACGTGAATATATCTTCAATATTCAATACAAAAATAAATAAATAATTAAAATACCATAGTGCACAGGTGTCAAACATGCGGCCCAGGGGCCAAATCCAGCCCGCCAAAGGTTCCAGTCCGGCCCTTAGGATGATTTTGTGAAATGCAAAAATTACACTAAGATATTAACAATCCTTTTAGCTCAGGTTCCATATTCAGAACAATTTAATCTCAAGTGGCTCAAATCGGTAAAATATTATCATAATAACATATAAATAATGACAACTCCAAATGTTTCTTTGTAAATGTAAATATTTTCATGTATCTACACTAAAACAAAGTATGATTTTGCAAAAAATGTGAATAACCTGAACAAATATGAACAACCTGAAAAGTCTTAAGAGAAGTAAGTACAATTTTAACAAGATTCTGTCTGTTACTAAATGTTTTGTGTGTTTGTAGATCCACTGTGATCTGTAAGTTATAATGTACATGTGTAAATGATAAACTGAGGCATGATATTGTTAAAATTACACTTATTTTTTCAGTTTGTTCATGTTATTCACATCTTTTGAAAGGATAGTTTATAGATGTAAACCTTTTCATAATGTAAATGTACTTTTTTCACTCTAAAACCAGTGGCGGCACCAGGATTTTAAAAGTGGGGGGGCAACTGGAGGGCAAAGAAAATGTTGGGGGGGCGGACAAAAAAATTTTGCGCATAGTGCGAAATTAACGTTTTGCGCTTTATATATATATATATATATATATATATATATATATATATATATTTATATATATATTTATATATATAATGTATATCCGTTACACTTTATATAGAGGGCAATTTTAGGTAAAATCAGATAATACTTAATGTATTCAAGGTATTTGTTAAAAACTACAGCATGAACAACTCAGACTTTCTGTTATGATTATTTAATAGATACAATCTACTTTCACATATTTCTCTAAACACATCAGAAAAACATGCAGCAAACAAACAGCAATGCCAATGTATGCAAGTTAATAAATGTTGAAAACAAAATAAAACTAATAGCTCAACCAACTAATCAAATAAAATGTTTGTATACAATGGCTTCCACTACATGCACATGTATATAATCACTGACGACATCTGTAGGCTTAGGTACACTAACTTGTATTATAAGTGTATCAAAATGTGTTATGTACGCTTTCATTGACAGATTTTTCATATTTCTTTGTTGCCCGAATTTTCCCAAAGATTTGCTCAAATCTGGGTAGGGGGGCAACTGGGGGGGCATTTGCCCCCCCATGCCCCCCCTTGGTGCCGCCACTGTCTAAAACACAGATAAAAGTTTGGAGTTGACATTATTTATATATTATTCTGTTATTATTTTACTGGTTCGGCCCACTGCAGATCAAATTTGACTGAACTAAAATGAGTTTGACAGCCCTGCCTTAGTGGTACATTGACACTAAGTGGTCGAGCCTTTTGACTTGTATCTGATAAATGAAATAGTGATGAAATCCACTTGCTTACAACCAAAGGGCAAGGACCTCAGGTCCAAAGTGCCTAATTCCCCTTTTCCAGTGCACTTTTCCAGCACGACTCGGCTTGACTCGACTCAACTCTTCACAGTTTTAGTGCTTTTCCACAGGGGGTTGTACCTGGTAACTGTACTTTTTTTCGTACCACTTCTGGCGAGGTTCTATCCGAGCTGAGTTGGCACTGAACTTTCACTGCCAGCCACTGATTGGTCAGAGGGAGTGTCATCACACGTGCTATTCTTCAGCTTCATACTTCTGAATGGCTTTCATAACTTCCCTTTGCTTTTCAAGTGTGTGTTGTCTCGCCGGTTGTATCCATTTCTGGCTCTCGTTTTATCTTTTCTGTGACAAAAAGCCACAGACCAAGCAAGAAGTACAGCATCACCTCAATGTCATTGTGATGGACACAGCCGCACAAGGGTAATATCTTCACAAACACACCATCATCTTATTAGCTTCATATCATATTATTTTTTATAAGTTTGGTTAGCAGCACATGGTTCATTTGCAGTCAGTCATTTAACATACACAGTTTAGTTTATTTGGTATTTCTTTATTTTTTAATCTTACACTGTAGATATAGGTGCACATATATTGACAGTGTAGGGTGACAGTTGTTTGAGTTACCATGTGACATGTCCTGGCACCATCCGGATGTGGGGAAAAAGGCGTGGCTAAGGGTGGAGCGGAGCTATATACTGCAGCCACCTCGTTGGAAGGAACCATGGGCTGTGTTGGCATGGGGGGGGATTTAGTGTTATCAGGGTTTCAGTTGTATTTAGTTATAGTTAGTGTTCATTTTGTTTTCCCCTTGTTTATTTCATGGTTTGGCCAAGTCATTATATATGTTCCCCTTTGTCTCATTTTGTTAGGTCAGTTTTTGTCAGTTTGTTTGATACCTCAGTTTATGTTCTCAGCCTTAGTTGCTATTATTTTTGAGCACAGTTCTGTTGTGTTGACCTCTTTTATATATTTACTTAAAATTATTGTTTGTAATCGTTTTTTTCAATAACTTTTGGTAAATAGTCCTGTCTCCTGGTCGTTTTGCTGCTTGGTCCCTAACAGTCATCCATTGTCGTTACTGATTACTTTTCTGTGTGAGACTTATGTTGCCTAAAAATGACGTCACGACAGTTTCGACTCCGCTGACCACACCCATCTCATTCACCAAATGCAGTGGAAAAGCGACGGCACTGTACCAAACCATGTAGAGTCAAGTCGAGTTGAGCTGAGCCGGCACGATGCAGTGGAAAAGGGGCATAAGTCTCTTGGTTGTAATACCACTGATGGCCACTGGGGGAGTCTCCAAACAGACTTGCTCCGAACTTCCCTCTAAAAATATTAAGTCGCTAATTTATCTCTAGGACTCATTCAGTCTCATCCATTGTATGTGGACCCTATAATAAATGAAGAGGTCCATCTTTTAAATTTTCCTGTGTTAATTCTTTTTCAGGTCAAATTGAAACTTAGATGACTACCATTTTGGGTTTTGATTGACAGGCAAATCTGGCTTTCAGAGTTTCAGTTTATTCAATAATAAGCTTTTCTTTCTCTCTTCTCACCCAGATGTGTCCATCAATCTGGAACAGGGTCAATCCGGACTCATCAGACCACATCACCTTTTTCCACTGAAACACAGTCCAGTCTTTATGCTCTCTATCAAACTGATGGTTGTTTAAGAAATGAGAAGCTTCTCACTGCATCAGTTAGAGTTAAAGAACTTGCCACAGCTGAAACATATTAATCACTACAGTAATTATCCAACAGAAGGATCTGAACTATTTGCTGAGTTAAATCCAGGTGAGGATTTTTTCCCCCTGCATCAAATGGCACATTGTAAGGTAATGAATCAATGCTAATGCTAATAAGGCTAATAAAAACATAATGATCTTATCTTATTTAATCTCTGTCATTAGATCTTTCCAAATCCCCCTAAATCTTATAAAATGGACTTGTAAAGGATGACTCAAGGAATATATGTAAACAGCTTTCACTACTGTTTATTTGCTGTCATTCTGATATAGGATGTGTTCACTGACTGTCAAGAAATGAGGAAACCATATGCAAAGATTGTTATGTGTTGAAATGCCAAATATTCAATACGGGAAAGTCACACTTGAGTAGAAGTACAGGTACTCTACCAAAAAATTAGTTTGGTAGAAGTTCAAGTCACCAACTGAAATGCAACTCAAGTTAAAGTCTTTAAGTATATCAAGTAATCTACGGTTAAATGTACTCAAGTAATGGAAGCAAAAGTATAGGTAATTGTTGATAACAATAAAAGGCAGTCAGAATTTTGAATGTTATGTTGCTGCTAACATCAACAGTTTAGGGGGCAGCCATGGCTTGAGTGGGTCGTCCAATAACTGAAGGGTTGGCAATTCGAGTCCCGCTGTGTCGGAGTTTGTCCATTGTGTTCTTGGGCAAGACACTTCACCCACCTTGCCTCCAGTGCCACTCACATTGAATGCGTATGAATGTTTGGTGGTGGTTGGAGGGGCCGTAGGCGCAAATTGGCAACCACACTTCTATCAGTCAAGGGCAGGGGTGTCAAACTCATTTTCTCCCAGTGGCCACATTCAGCCCAATTTCATCTGAAGTGGGCTGGACCAGTAAAATAAAAGCATGACAGCCAATAAATAATGACAACTCCAAATTGTTTCAGTGAAAAAAATAACATTCAATTATGCCAATATTTACATTTACAAACTATCCACACAAAAAGGATGTGAATAACCTGAAAAAAATGAAATTAGTTAAGAAATATAAGTACAATTTTATCAATATTATGCCTCGACTTATCTTTTTTTTTATACATGTGCATTACAGATCAGATCTACAAAAGCACAAAACATTTAATAACAAGGCAGAATATTGTTAAAATTGTACTTAATTTTCTTTTTCAGGTTGTTCATATTTGTTCAGGTTATTCACATTTTATTGTTAAAGGATAGTTTGTTAATGTAAACATTTTCATAATTTAATAGTTTTTTCCACTAAATCAAAGAGAAAAAGTTGGTGTTGTCATTCTTTATAGGTTATTATGATATTATTTTTGAGTTTGATGCCCTAACTTGCACTTTGCAAATTCGTCCCGTGGGCCGAATTGGAACCTTTGGTGGGCCGGTTTTGGCCCCTGGGCCACATGTTTGACACCTGTGATCTAGGGCAATAGTTTACCACCACCAGAGGGGGAGTGTGAGAGCGAATGAATAATGGGTCAGTAATGTAAAGCGCTTTGAGTGCCCAGAAAAGCTCTATAGAAATCTACTCCATTATCATTATTACCAACAGGTTGAGTGTGGAGCATCATTTGCACTTGTTCATTATGTGATTAGGCCCAATGACAAATCAGCTTCCTGAGTTTGTAGCAGTTACTGGTAATCTCAGCTGTAGAGGTGTGACCAGAATGTTGTGTGTGTGTGGGCATTTTGCTCGTGTAAGGGGGCAGAGAGAAAAATCTGGGAGGGGGGGTTACATCTGCGATGGTTGACAGGGGTCTGTTCAACTCTGGCAGGCTGGACAGGACATTTCACAGGTGGGCAGAGCTTGTCCCTGGTCACGCCCATGCTCAGCAGTGAAAACACCGAATTTCTTTTAATTTATTTTTTATAATGAGTAATGATACTGTACTTTAAAAATGTATGGGAATAAAAGTATGCAATTGAGTTAGAAAATGTAGTGAAGTAAAAGTAAAAGTAAACAGAATGAAAAATACTCGGTAAAGTACAAATTTTCCCAGTACAGTAGTGAAGTATTATTACTGGGTTACTATACAACACTGCAAACATTTAACCATTTAATGTTGGTTTTTATTTCTTAAATGTCCCATTAGACCAGGGGTGTCAAACTCATTTCAGCTCAGGGGCCACATTCAGCTGAATTTGATCTGAAGTGGGCCGAACCAGTCAAATAATAACATAATAATATATAAATAATGTCAACTCCAAACTTTTCTGTATGTTTTAGAGCGAAAAAAGTAAATTTACATTATGAAAAGGTTTACATCTACAAACTATCCTTTCAAAAGATGTGAATAACATGAACAAACTGAAAAAATAAGTGTAATTTAAACAATATTCTGCCTCAGTTTATCATTTACACATGTACATTAGAACTTACAGATCACAGTGGATCTACAAAGACACAAAACATTTAGTAACAGAATATTGTTGAAATTGTACTTACTTCACTAAAGACATTTCAGGTTGTTCGTATTTGTTCAGGTTATTCACATTTTTTATGAAATTATACTTTGTTTTAGTGGAAATACATGAAAACATTTACATTTACAAAGAGAAAATTTTGGAGTTGTCATTATTTATATGTTATTATGATAGTATTTTACTGATTTGACCCACTTGAGATTGAATTGGTTTGAATGTGGAACCTGAACTAAAAGGATTGTTAATATCTTCAATGTAATTTTTGCATTTCACAAATTCATCCTAAGGGCCGGACTGAACTGTTTGGTGGGCTGGATTTGGCCCCCGGGCCGCATGTTTGACACCTGTGCATTAGACTATTAATTACTTATTTTGTGCATGATTACTTGTTAAACAAACTGGCTGTTTAATAAATCTGACTCATGCCTCCTTCATTTGTCATTATATCACATCCCTCTAATAATCATCCGTCCTCTACTGGCCCTCAACCCTCCTTCCTCTTCCTTCTTTCCTTCTAATCCTCACTCTCCCCTTGTCTTTCTGCTTGAGCAGCATTCACAGCTCCGAGGCTTTTTTTTTTTTTTTTTCACACTGCAGATGGCCATAGTGTCGCTCCTCTCAAGACGTGCACACACAAAGAAAGAGAAAGAGGAAAAAACACACACATGTCAGATTGCTCTCTTTTTCCAGTGGTTCAAAGTGCTCCTCACTTTGTTTGCCCTTCTTGGAAAGCAGAAGAACCTTGTGTCCTGAAGAAGTCAACCTGGAGAAGAGTTTAGAGAATCTGTCAACCTGGTCTGACATTGAGGTATTGATCTGATGCATTGTGTCTGCAAACAAGGAGATAGATAGATAGATAGATAGATAGATAGATAGATAGATAGATAGATAGATAGATAGATAGATAGATAGATAGATAGATAGATAGATAGATAGATAGATAGATAGATAGATAGATAGATAGATAGATAGAACATCAAAGCCAGGTGCTTGTCTCCCTCAGAGCCTCATTCAGTCAGAAACAGATGTTACAGCACCATCTACCAGACACACACACACACACACACACACACACACACACACACACACACACACTACACTTCTGTTGGTGGATTACGTTACTGTACACTACACTACATATAATCATAATGATGATGATGATGATGCAAAAGAATGCATTCAATTTAGTCTCTTTCTTTCTATTTTGTCCAACTCAGAGTAATGACGTTCAGTGCACAGAGCAGATCTTATACAAAATAGTGTTTTATTTTTAGACCACACACACTGGAGGTAAGACATTACTGTCTGGTAAAGCATTATAAAAAATCTGATGTGGGATTCCTGCTGGGAAATGCTCAGTGTCTTTTATGGGCTATTACCATAAAGGGCCATTTTCTTTTATTGGGCCAATGGAGCTGAAGAAAGCAATTACTACAGTAGCATACTGCTTGATGGGAGGGTGGGGTTTGAAGACAGGAAAATGTGATGGGAAGAAAACTAGCTAAGAAGCAAAAAAAAAAAAAACTGACAAAAAAAGAGGAAAAGGATAAAGAAGTCATGAGCACGTACATGGTTATAATATCATTGTGACCGATAGAAGCGTGATTATATGAGAAAAGAGAGTGCAGTGAAAGAGTGAGTGACACATACAGAAGTAGTTAAGAGGAACAAAAGCCGAGTGGCAGCCAACCCCAGTGTGGCATGGAGACACGTCCCATAATCCCGTCATCCATTCTAATCTCTATGACGACAACTCGGAGCTCCATCGATGACGTCAGGAATATGAATATTCATCAGGTGGATCTGAGCTCTGTGCTGACGCCTTCCCTTTCAAATTCTGCCCCTCTTGCTGCTTTACGGTTAAGTTATACTCAGTGAATATTAAGTATTGACTATAAAACAATGCAGTGTTTATGTTCTTTGATTTGAACTTTAAATCCACTCTGAAAAGCCCAGCCACATATTAGAGCACAGGTATCAAATATGCGGCCCGGGGGTCAAAACCAGCCTGCCAAAGTTTCCAATCCAGCCCGTGGGATGAATTTGTAAAGTGCAAGTTAGGGCATCGAACTCAAAAATAATATCATAATAACCTATAACTAATGACAACACCATTTTTTTTCTCTTTGACTTAGTGCAAAATACATTAAATTATGAAAATATTTACATTAACAAATTATCCTTTAACAATAAAATGTGTTAATATAGAGTTAAAGCAAAGTCCAGGCATGAAAGAATTTGAAAGGAGGTACAAAGACACAATTTTTCAGAGGTACAGGGATGAGGGAGGTGTTGGGGATCACTGGGTGTTATAGGGATGGACAAGTATGTGGTATGTGTATGTATATGTATGTATAGGTGTGTGTGTGTGTGTGTGTGTGTGTGTATGAATATGTATTTACATATATGTGTTATTGTATTATATGTTTATGTAAATCATATTTTAATTGGTCATAATAATATAAAGCCAGAAACAAAATTATTTAATAAGTATCAGTCATATTATAGTATATAGTATAGATATGATTGGACTAGGAAGGTTATTGTTGTTATTAATTATATAAGGAGAAGGGGTGGGAGTTTATAAGTTATACTTCTTCTCACTCCTTTTTGAATATGTATTATATGTCCAATGTCTTATATTTAAGTGTTTTGTTAATTTTCTTCTGTTTTGACATTCATATTCGAAATAAATACATCAATCAATCATTTAAAATGTGAATAACCTGAACAAATATGAACAACCTGAAATGTGTAAAGAAAATTAAGTGCAATTTTAACAATAATCTGCCAGTTACTAGATGTTTTGTGCCTTTGTAAATCTGATCTGTAATGCACATGTATAAATGACAAGTCGAGGCATAATATTGATAAAATTGTACTTATATCTCTTAACAAATTTTTTTTTTTTTTTCAGGTTATTTACATCCTTTTTGTTTGGATAGTTTGTAACTGTAATTATTGGCATAATTGAATGCTATTTTTTGCACGACAACAATTTGGAGTTGTCATTATTTTTTGGCTATCATGCTATTATTTTACTGGTCCGGCCCACTTCAGATAAAATTGGGCTGAATGTGGCCCCCGGAAGAAAATGAGTTTGACACCTCTGTATTAGAGGTTCTCCTGAGTCTTGATCATGAGGAGTTGGCACGGAGATCAGTTGCACACATGACATCGACAAGGATAAAGATGACTGACTGAACCTGAGTCTGTAAACCAGAAGTGTCAAACAAATTACACCGAAGATATTAACAGTTAAAGGTGCCAAACTCATTTTAGTTCCAGAGCCACATTTAGCCCAATATGATCTCAAATAAAATAATAACATAATAATCTGTAAATAATGACTAAAGTTTTTTCTTGGTTTAATGTGAAAAAACTAATATAACATTATGTCCATAAATCATGACAACTCCAAATGTTTCTCATAAAATTATGAAAATATTTACATTAAAAAACTATCCTTTAACAAGAAAATGTAAATAAACAAAAACCATTATGAACAATCTGAAATGTCTAAAGAAAATGAAGTGCAAGTTTAACAATATTCTGCCTGGTACTCAATGTTTTATATCTTTGTAGGTCCGATCTGCAATACACATGTATGAAAGATAAATTTAAGGCTTAATGTTGTTAAAATTGCACATATTTTTCTTAAGATATTTCAGTTTTTTCAGATAATTCACATCATTTTTGTT
Organism: Sphaeramia orbicularis; assembly: GCF_902148855.1. NCBI lineage: Eukaryota > Metazoa > Chordata > Actinopteri > Kurtiformes > Apogonidae > Sphaeramia > Sphaeramia orbicularis. Next base: position 39,172,491 of record NC_043964.1, on the reverse strand, counting down.
CCCCACTAGAGATCAAATTGTTATTATTTTTTTAAATATATTTTTACTGAAAAATATGGCACATCAAAGACAGAAAATCAACATTTCAGGAAATAAAAATTTGACAAACAGATAAATGTTATAGTTATTGTTTGGTGCATCACAAAAAAATCCATGCTTAGCTTTTTTTTTTTTTTTTTTTTAACAAAAAACAAAATATGCAAGAGGTACTCAGTGATCAAATCGGACTGAATGTGGCCCCTGAAAGAAAATGGATTTGACATCCCTGCTCTAAACAGAGAACAGTGAATTCTGATGTTGTAACTACTGCCGAGTTGATCATTCATTTATTGTGTTTGGAGCAGATGTTCACTCAAGTTTTTCTATAAATAAGTCATAACTTAACTCAGTCGCCCATGATATCTCAAAATGTGGGGTTCCACTTTACAAGAAATCATGGATGGATAGCCCACTATACCATAACACTAACAAATGAATAATAAAAATGGTCTTTGAAGTGATTATTTTTTTCCTTTTATCCAACACCTGGTGTGTAACTTTCTAAAACTTAGCCAAAGGTGTAGACTAGAGGTGTCAAATATGCGGCCTGTGGGCCAAAACTGAGCCGCCAAAGGTTATGAATTTGCAAAGTGCAAAAATTACAGTGAAGGTACTAACAGTCAAGTGTGTCAAACTGATTTTATTTCAGGGGCGATACATACAGTCCAATGTGACCTAAAGTAAAATAAAAGCATAATAATCTATAATACTTACTTCTTGGTTTAATGTAAAATATTACATTATGCCCATAAATAATGACAACTCCAAAATTTTCTCTTTGTTTTAGTGCAAAAAAACCCATTAAAGCATGAAAATATTTTCATGAACAAACTATCCTCTAACAATAAAATGATAATAACCTAAACAAGTATGAATAACCTAAAGTGTCTAAAGAAAATGAAGTGTAATTTTAACATTATTCTGCCTGTTATTAAAGGTTTTGTGCCTTTGAATAGATGATAAGTTGAAGCATAATGTTGTCAAAATTGTACTTCATTTTCTTAAAATTGCAATTAATTTTCTTAAGAAATTTACTTTTTTTTCAGGTTATTCATATCTTCTTTTTTGTAAATGTAAGTATTTTCATAAATTAATGAGAGTTCTTTTTGCACTAAAACAAAGAGAAAAAAAAATTGAAGTTGTCATTATTTATTATTCTGATCTATACAGGGATGTCAGACTCATTTTCTCTTAGGGGCAGCCTATAAATAGCCTATAAATAATGGCAACTCCAAATTTGTCTCTGTTTTAGTGCAGAAAAAAGTAAAACTACATTATAAATATGTTACATTTACAAACTACCCTTTCACACAAAATGTGAACATTTGCAAACAACCTGAAATTTCTTAAATACTGTTTTGTTTTTTTGTTTTGTTTTGTTGTTGTTGTTTTTTTTATAATTGATAGAAACTTGTGACTATAGCTTAACCCATAGAGACCTAGGTCTACTTGTGTGGTAGTTCCCAAATGAATTTTTCACTTGATTTCACTTTTCTTAAGTGATTTATCCTCATTTATTATATTATTATCCTGTGAATTTTGCATTTTCCAGTGAAAGTCAAGTATTTCTTATATTTCGTCTTCTATCTGTAGCGCTTTGAGATTCTGCTGAATGAAAAGTGCTTTATAAATGCAATTTATTATTATTATTATTATTATTATTATTATTATTATTATTACTGTTATTCACTGATCAAGTAAATGTTCATTAAGGCTCAGATTAAAGTTGAGGGATATTATATCAAAAACAGAGAAAGCTGGAAAAAAAAACTGATTTTTTTCAGCAAATCTATCATCACCTGAACATAAATGAAATCTCACCATCCACTGTCATTGATCCAACTCCATAGGTTTAACTGGTGAATCAGTGTTGAAGATGACGGTGTTTCCACATTCACTACTGAGCCTCTGAACGTCCAAATGAGTCATATCTGATGACCATGAAAGATGACAAACTGCATTTTACACCAATTATTTACATGTATTGATAGGATTAGTGGATCAACAGGTATTAGACATTTTAGATCAGTAGAAGACTTAAGTTGCAAGTGGCCGTTTGGGTCTTTATTGGTGAAACTTTAGTCGCATAGCTGTATCAGCATGAGCCAATGATCAGTTCTCTAAATGTTCTCCTGGTGTTTACTACAGTGGGCCTTACAGAGTAGCGACAAAGTGGTGGGAGATAAATTTTTGGTGAATTTGATCATTTGTAACTTTGATTTGATAATATAAAGAAGAGAAAGCACTTAGCTATAAGTGCTGCTGTAAGTGAACTTCACCTGTTGTGGCATCTCGAGCTGGAACTTACCTTAAAAACTATAATGTGGTTAATTCAAGATCTTAATTTGCTCATCTGTGGTTGAAGAACAGGCTCTGGTGTCCCTCTATAGATCTCACACTGTGATGGAGAATGAAATGCTTTGTCTTTAGTCCAAATACCTTTATGATTTACAGGGGCCTGTCTATTATATCTTCTCATGATTTGTCACCAACCAAAATTAAACTTCAGAGCAATTTGTCACCACATGTCCTGAACTCTGACTAACACTATATTAGCTTCATGCCTCTGTAAATGTTACTTCAGTTATGTAGGCAGCACAGATAGTTATGCAACAAATAGATAGTTCCCTCATATATACAGGTGACTAATGTGTACTCTTTCTTCTCTTTAAAATGTTATGTTAGATAACAGTGAAGGGGATTTTTCCATTTGAAGCACTTAGTTTCGCATGAAATTACTGTAAAAGTGTTAATGAATTGAATCAGACGATACAGAAGCAGTTTTTAGATGTCTCCATAGCTGTGGTTTTGACTCATTTTCATTTGATCTCGGATCTTAAGTACCAGATTAATAATTAAATTGATCAGGTTATTGTAAGCACTTTATATGCTACTAATAAACATTCATAAAAACATGATTACACAGTTTTCACACATCACCTCAGGCTCAGGTGAAGGTCCTTTAGCAGTTAGAATATGGAGAGCTGATAAGTCCAACCCAGTGAGCCCTGTCTGACCAAACCTCAGAAAAAAACATGAATGTACTCAAAAAAATTATTCTTGGCTCTAATAAACATGAAGTAATATTTTAAAGTAAAATGTAACTGAAATATATAAAATTTAAAGTTTATTTATCCGAAAAAGTCAAACATAATGTGAATATGCTTAGTATAAAGTGAATCTAAACAAATAAAGTAATCTTTATTTACTAGATCACATAAAAAGGCTGCGCGTCACAGTCAAACACAGGTTATGTAAAAGTTTGCATTAACTAAAGCAAATCTGACTGAAGGTATTTCATTTATTCATACTGACTCAATATGATAGAAAAAAACAGTGTATTAAATGCAACTCTTTACATTAAACTTATGTAATAAAATTACATGGAAAATTTACATGTAATTGAAATACATAAAGTCAACATTTTTGGCTTAATTATTTTTTTGAGTGTGGTGGTCATTTTATGGGAAAGAAAATTATGGTTTGTAACAAAAATACTAGTGCTGGGCAACAATTGAAATTCTTAATTGCAATTAATCGCTTGTATTTCTGTGATTAATCATGATTAATCATATAGTTATATGGGGGGGGGGCATCAACACTGTGTATTGCCTTTAAGTGATATTTCAGACTAGAAGTACTCTGGTGATAAAAAAAATAATTCCACATTGCAGTGCTTCCAAACAACTTCGTCCTTCTCAACCCCACCATCTGAAGACATTTACAATGAAAATGTGCATGGAAAAGACCGCTACTTTTCTCCATGTTTATGTTCCCACTAGTTTATTTCCGGTTGTGAGTGATTGACAGGAGTCTTAAGCCCGCCCCAAATGCTGCCATTGGTCGAAACACATGATGACGCCAATTGGCAAACCAACCCTGATCAACATCCCCCTCTTCCTGTGACCCATGGTTTACCTACATGTATTCACAGAGCGAGAGCAACAGACTTTCAAAATAATATGTGATGTTCAGTTGTTAAAAGCAAGCAAAGGGGGCCCTCTAGTGGTCGGAATAAGTTGCACTAACGTATGTTTTGTCCTTGCGGTGTTCCCGTTGCCAGTTTGGACATAAGAAGGAACTAACAGACACGTTTCTTTCACTCTGTTTGTATGGACCGAAAAACATTTGCCTGTGAGTATTTTATGTCCAGTTGTTGTAAGAACGAATAGTTTAAAATATCTCTGATGAGAACCTTTGTTGCTGGATAAAAAGATGTAAATCTTAAATTAATCTGTAAATGCTAACTGTTAGTATGTCTATGGATTTTCCCATTCAAGTTAGCATCAAGCTAGTGATCTTTTTCCCATTCATTTAAATGTATAATGCCATGTAAATGTACTAAGGCAATGAACAGAACTGAGACATATTTTGTATTTATGTTGCAGTTTTACACTGAGTCTCAAGTAAAAGATTTGGAGAGAAGTTTTCGGCATCTGGCTTTTCTTGGGAAACCTGTTGTCTATCTGCTGAGCTAATCGCTACACGCACACAAGCAGGGGCAGAAGAATATGAGCTATAATAAAATGGCATTAACGTGAGATTAAAAAATTGTCGGCGTTATTTAATGAATGCGTTAACGCAGTAATAATGCATTAACTTGTCCAGCGCTAAAAATTACGAAAGAAAAACTTTGTCTTTTTATGAGTCTCTCACACCAAAATCTGTCGCATATTTTTATCTCAATCTTCAAGTGGTGAAAAAGTATTAAAGCTATACCTACCAATGTGGCATTTCTCACAGCACTTAGTAAAAGTTTGAACATGAACAACCCGCCTCCCTCCAAAGCCCCACCCCCTTCCCTCTGCCTGAGCTCTGAGGCTCCTCCTCCTCTCTCCTCCTCTCCTGATGCGCGATGGAAACAGAGGAGGAAGCAGAGGCGGAGGTCCGGTCCGTTTTGGCGTGTCCGCGGACCCCTCCCTCAGTAATCAGATACATCATCCACCTGCCGCGGGCCCGCGGCTCCTGTTCCATCAGTAGACCTGTTCCATCAGTAGACCTGTTCCATCAGTAGACCTGGTCTGTGCAGTACTGGGTCAGTGTCTTCACTGCAGTGCCCAGGGGATGGGCGCGCGCACTGTGAACGCGCGGCCTCCGCGAATTTTCCGTGGAATTTTGAGGTTTCATAGTCCATACAATTATCATCCTACATCATCTTACATGTGTGACACCAGGTACATGTACCTGTATGAGTCCCACCGTCATAAAAGCTGAGCTTTATGCAGACCTGTTCAGTCCAGTACAGCTGACTTCCGGACTTTTATCTCCATCCTTCATTCATCAGACTCCCGTTTGTGCCCCTCAGTTGTCGTTTCTGTTCATAAATCCGATTTTCCCTTCCACATGTGCATGTCAGTTCTATCCATACACATCCTAGACAGTAGACTGTGGTCAGTGACAGGAGAAGCAGCGCCAGTGAAGCGTCAGATTCAGAGGGACACATATCGGATGTGAGGCGGCGATAATGGATCGTATGCTGGACGGCTGTAATGGATGATTGACAGGAGGCTCTGTCAGGTTCGGCCAATTATTTCATTCGGACCGACTAAAATGATTGGTCAGACTTTTATTGGAAATATATGAAAATTAAACATTTTTGAGTTTCAATACCTGGTGGATTTCTTTTACATTTTAGTTTGACACACACTTATTAGGAGCATTTTAAGATGACAAAAGAAAAGTGTAAAAATGCCACATCATACGGTATAGCTTTAAAGGAGTTGGAAATCACTGAGTCTGGTCATGTTAAAGCTGCAGACATATCTTCAGTGTAGTATAGGTGTAGTCTTTCTATTTTTATATTTTCAGTCTGATACTCCAACAGTTTTACCACAAACTGAGACTTTCTAGACTCTGAACATAATCTTTTAAATTAACAGTTATTATATATAAAACCATGACATGATGCAACACATTTTTTAATGAAGTTGTCATGTGGGACATAACTGAAAATGGCAGGACTTTGTCTCTAGTTATCTGTTCTGTTAAACCTTCATTGTAGGTTAGTGTATCTTTTGGTAATTGGATTTTCTTTTCAGAAACAAAAGAAAAACTATTGGATAATTGATCTTCCTTTTCAAAATAGATGAATTAAAATGGAATTCCAAGGCATTTTTCTTTTTCGGTGTCAAGACAGATAAACCAAATTTTAAAAAGCAGATTGATTTTAATTTTTTCTCTCAGTCACTACCTGACAGAAATGGAAAAACAGACCAAAAAAGGCTGTTTTATTTAAATTTTGTACGACCAGATGTTGTCATTTTCAAGAAAAACACACCAATGCCTAGGTCACAAAGATTCTTACGAAGAATGAGTTTCTACGAATCTTCCAGTTCCTGTGAAATCTGGAGTTCATAAACCTTTGTGGAGGGAGTATGTCTACGATGTCCAGATTTTGTTTGAACTGGAAGATTTGTACGAACCCATCGTTCATAAGAATCTTTTGTGCTTTTCTTGAAAATGTCAACATCTGATCCTAAAAAAAAAAAAAAACAGCCATTTTTGGTCTGTTTTTCCATTTTGGTTAGGTAGCAACTTTCCTTTTTGTTATTAGAAAGAGAAAATAAAAATCAGTCAGTTTTTTAAAATTTAGTTTACCTGTTTTTGACACTGCAAAAGAAAAACACCTTGAAATTCAATTTCAATTCATCTATTTTAAATCAAAAATCAATTAACCACTAGTTTTTCTTTTGTTTCCAAAAAGAAAATCCAATTACCAACAGATACACTGACCGTTGTAGCTTAGCTTACTTAACTTTACTTCTTACTATGTCGTTCAGCATGATAACTATTTTCTAATGAGGCACCAGCAAAATGGGGTCTTGTTGTAAAATGCATTTATTAAGAAGTTAGTTCCAGTCATAATTTCCTAAAAAGAACTTTATACTGGGAGGTCAACAAAAGCAAGAGAAATCAATGTGAGACTCTGTTGATGTGAAATGCTATAATTTGACATTTCTTCTTAAACTTTTTGAGTCTGAAATAGGCTGATGGTGGATGAGTCTCTCTGGAAACTCAGTAACCGATGAAATCTGAACGGGACATGTAAATGTGTAGAGCTGAAACGATTAATCGATTCAAATCATTTTATTTTAAATAAAATATTCGAGACAATTTTCCTGAATCAAAGCTTCGTTCCCTTAATTTCGCTGCCACATGACGACAGGATCAACACAAACAACAGAGATGAGGACAAAAAGGCAGAAAACGTTTATCTATTCAGTTTTCTTCATTGGAATCATCACTTGCTCCTTTAGACTTTTAAGCTTTCACACAAACAGTTAAAGTGTTTGGCGTTATTTTTTTTTTTTAAAGTTGTATGTTAGTTACATCTTAAATTGTTAGTAAGTTGGATGTAAAATTATTAAAGACACCACAGCATATATTGTTTGTAGATCTCATTTAACTTGTTTTATATTTATACAGATATATATGTATATACCTTTATTTTGCTGTTATTGTTACTTTTATTTCTTTATAGATATTTTTCATATATCCTTTTATTTTTATGCTTTTTGTGGTTGTTGTTTCAGCTGGTCCTGGAATAAAAGAAATTTGTCATTTTCAGACACGTCTTTTTCCCAGTTTTGCTAATTTCTTTTTCCACCCAAAAATTCAAATTAAATTGAAGAAAATAATCGATAGATTAATTGATTACAAATATAATTAATCGCTGCAGTTCTATAAATGTGTGCTCATTTACTGGCCAGCAGTAGTTCAATGTGGCCCTTTTCCCCCAGAGTTTTTATGACGTACTTATAACTGTGAAGACATTTATAAATCCTTCATGAAGGTAGTGTTTTTGTAAAGTGTTACCAGATGGGGAGACCACCTGACAAATGGATAAAAAAAAAGAATGAGGTAGCATCCTCCAACCACATCCTGATCAAAGCTGACTGTATTCAGGCTTGATTTATATTGTACTTGCTTTCTTTTACTTTCCTTACATGCCCTCCTTTGAGTATATACATGCACACTTCCTACACATATTCAACTCCAGGCTTCTATCTGTTTTATCACCTTCGAGCACCTCAAATCTGGCTCATCTCCTCATTAAACGTTCCTCTCTCTGGTCCTCCCTGTCTCCCCTCTTAACTCTCACATCGCCTCTGCCGTCTTTTCTTTCCATCATTCTGATATCTGCATGGAGGTGGTGACGGAGATAAGCTGAGGCGTTATCTGATATCAGACGACTAATTTAGAAAGGTTGACACAGCAGTGCTGATATTCATCTGGTGTGTCTATATGTGCAGGTGTAGATAAGGGAGGGGCTATAAGTGTGTAAACATGCAGGTTTATGTTAGTGAGGTAAAATGACAGAGGATTATAAAGGCATTTTTCATGACACGCACACACACACACACACACACACACACACACACACACACTGAAATACAAAATGAACTCACCACAGGCACTTTGAAAAGGTGACTCTTTATTTTTTTAATTATTATACTGTATATAATATTCTTTCTCTCTAGATATAGGTAATCATATTTATATCATGTAAGTAAAAGTGTGCTTTTATTCACAGCATGTGTCTGAGTCACACTGCTGTTAGTTGGAGGTTTACATTAGAAAGTATACAGTGAAACTGGCTGGCAGCTAAATGTGTGTGTGTGTGTGTGTGTGTGTGTGTGTGTGTGTGTGTGTGTGTGTGTGTGTGTGTGAATACAGTGTGCCTGTGTATAGAAAGACAAGAGTGAGTGCCAGCATGTTTCTGCATGCATGTGTGTGTATGTGTTTGTAGAGGACTAAGTAAATTCATGATAGGGCTCAGAGGTATGGAGCAGGATCAAAAAGCTGCCCACTGACACTGATTTCAGATCAGTTGATCACCGTAAACCATTTCCTTTAAGTCAAAGCCAGTGTCAGCCACAAATAAACACAACACTTTAGTTTGAAGAATTATGATTCACATTTTTTAGGGGGAGAGTTCACGAAAGCTACTTCAGTTTCCCCAGTTTCACGTTTGTGTTTTCATTTTTCACTTTCATCGCCGCTGCAAGGCAACGCTGATGATCCCCAGCCACAATGTACTATTTACTGTCTTCATCTCCATCTGAGTAGTTTCACCTCAAAGCAAACTGCTACGCCTGTGAGATCCACCTCCTGAAGTGTTTCTCAAACCTTGACTACACATGAATACAAACTCTTAAATTACACAGAGTTCACAGGTTTTTCATTTAGAGGTCAGTAAGGTTCTGATTAAAAACTACTTTCATTTATCATCTGATGGGGCTTCGTCTTTGTTCCTGAACAAACGGAAACTCAAATTCATCAAATAAGCAACGTACAAAGTTAAAACATCACAGATTTTTTTCCCATCTGTTCTCCTGAGTTTGTGTTCTGGCGTTTGTTTTTTAACAGTCCACTGTTTGAAACAGATAAAGTCAGGCTACGAGCAGACTTTTGCTTCAGTTGGAACTATGATACTGACAGTGTGTGTTGCTTTTTTTGCCGGTCTCTAACCCTCCTGGTAGCCTGACTCTATCTGTTACATCATCGTTCATTGGAGAATGATGGGAAATTTAGTTTCTTTGGGGCATGGCTTTGTCAAACTCATACAGTGAGAGAGAAATACAAAAATCTGTCTCAATTGAATAGATAAATACAGTATTACCATACCACATTTTAGAGAAACTGATCTGATCGTCTTTTATATATATATATATATATATATATATATATATATATATATATATATATATATATATATATATATATATATATATATATATATTAAAAGACTTGTTAAAGATGACAGACACCTTGATGCTTCTGCTCGTCAGCAATTTCTGCAAGGGGGAACCTGAACGCACCTCATGCAGCACGTTACAATTGGACAAACTCTCAAACGTTGCTAAAACATCCTGCCATTTCAGGCTTTTCATCCTCGGTCAGTCAACCATGTCAGCCTCAGATATGTTCTGCATGTAAACAACACCGGGCTTGAAGCGAAACCACAAAAAGCAGATTTTAATTGCTCTATACTCCCTGACAAAATAATATATGTAAAATCCAGGACAGGTACAAAATCTCTCTAGCTTAAGGTTATTCATAAAAACAGGACGCAGTTAAGGGAAAGAGGGCAGCCTGGAAAATGGGCTTAATTGGCGCTACGGCCAGAATTAGTGTTAGAATAATGCAGCTATTTTAATCCCAGGTTCTTTTCAGAGAGCCCAAAATATAACCTGTCAGAAATAATTTTTATATCATCCACCGTTACAAAGAAATTAGGAGGTTTGGATGTTTGTGAACAGCAGGCTCCACCAGGTTGTGTTGACTCCAGACCAGCTGTCATAAGGGACTTGATAGTTCATACTAAGCCCCCTCTGCTGATCCTGAATCAGCCTCACAGACTGGGAAGATAACCTCGCAAAGCAAGAGCGATCTGAATAGCAGGTGCACCAAAAAGTGAAATAAAAGGCCAACAGTCTAGTCTGGCTTTCAAAAAAAACAACAACAACAACAACAACAACAACAACCTTCCTCTCAATCTTATAAAACAAACACCCAAGTAAATGTTCTACCATCAGAACTGAACTGAAACCAAAACAGTCCCTTTAGCTTGTATGGCTGCATCTGCTTAGGAAACGATCGGGGCGTTTAGCTCTAAAACTGACCCCAGTGCAGTTACCGTTAGGGGTAACAGGGATGCAGTGGAGGTTATACTGGAAGCCCCATGGCTGATCTGGGAGCTGTCTGAAGGCAGGACAGGCAGGCACTGAGTGCATGGGTGAGGAGAGGCTGACGTCACACACACACACACACACATACACACACACACACACACACACACACTCACATATGCAGATGCGCACACATACACACTCACACACACAACCATACATGTGGATACACACACTAACATGCAGGCACATAACTCCACTCGTAAGCCCTCCTCACACAGTAACCATGTGTGTGTTAGTGTAGTGTTGGTGGCGAGTGCAAAGTGTAGTAGCGTGTGTTGCTGTTCCATTAAATTCACATTTCTCTTGACAGTTCTTCTGGTCCTCCATGTTTGTTTGATTAGCTGGCTCAGTGTACTTGAAGTTCCAGTGAGGAGCAATGCAACAGAAACAGTTTGCTGTTAGTCTCCCCCTAAAGAAACACTTAAAATGATTTTTTTCTCCCAAACATGACACAGTGATTCTTCTTTTACAAGACACTCTTCTCTCCACACCACAGTGGGCAAAGCAGAAGCTGTGAGTCACACTGAGTGTTTGTTTGTGTGTATATAAGAATGTTTGTAATGTGTGTGTGTGTGTGAGTGTGTGTGTGTGTTGTGTGCAAGTGTTTCTATACTTGTAAGAACCATCTTCCCAAACAATGCTTGAAAAAACATCTAAGGAAAAGACAACTGTGCTTTAGTTTTGCAACTTATAAGGCCTTTTTTAGAGTTCGGATCAAGATGGACTGGCCAATATTCATCGTAACTTGACATAGGGAAATTACTTTAATAATAATTTCATAGTTCAGTATATATGATCTGCACATGCCTGGGTGCTTATGCCACATTTACAATGAGTGTGTTTTGTGCTGGGAGGCCATTTGTTCACGTTAGCTAACTGCATTTCTAAGCAAACAACACTCTTGGTTGATTCCGTGTATTCCAGAAAAGTTTTACAAATGCTTCCTTCAGTGTCTCTTCCACTGAACTACAATAGTAATGCTAGCTACCAGCGATGTTTGCAATGCTTGCTAGCATTAGCTTAGCATTGAAGTTAGCTAACCCCAACAAAAAAGGCTCCAAAAAAGCCAGATTAAACTTCTTTCTAGAAACGGTAAGACTGCTTTGTTTTTTGTTTTTTTGTCTAAGAATAATTTTGGTTTCATCCGCTGTATTTAGAATGTGTTATGTGTACTGGTGGTCTTTTTGGAAACGATTGCTCTGTTAAGATTTTAGGGCTAATATAAGGCTTTTACATCTGGCATGTCATGCTTTGTCTGCTTAGACTTTCTAAGCATGTGCTCACTGAGTAAAACAATCTTTTTTGGACACATAATTCAACTGTAATTGTAGTTGATAAATGTTTTGGCCATACTAGCACACTAATTATTGGCTAAAACAGTATGCAAGATTTTTTAGTATATTTTATTATGTCTATTCTGTTTACATAAAAGTATGCAGAATGTCAGTATAGATAGCTTGTATGTTGTACATAGTGCTGGATTTCAGGCAGATCCTTTTTTGCAAATGTTCCCATAAGTTCACTGTCACAGTAAGCAAGTATTTAATATTAGCTCAGCCATTACTCCATACGCTTCCCCAGCTCGGCTGTTTTATCCAAATATGGTCACTTAAGTCCAAAAAGTCAATATAACAGTGACCAAAAAGCAAACTCCTCACTTCAAATAGCCAAGAGTCCAGAAAAAAAACAACAACAATGGGTGATGTTCCATTTCACATAAGTGCATGAGCATGTGCAAATCTTACATACTGAACCTTTAATTTATGAAAACAAGTCTTTGAAACAGAAATGAGCATTTCAGTGCTAATATTTCATCCCTTGGCCTCTGGTTGGTTTTTTAGTTTTACTTTTACAAGACACCAGTGCACACAGCAAAAGCAACCCTGTACAGGTAACACAATCCATCACAGTAGACCAGCAAAAAACAAACACAAAAATGAAGGAAAAAGGCATTTTTGTTTACTTAAAATCTATGGTATCTTTGAGGCTGTTGTTGTGTTGAGTTGGATTGCATCATTTTCTGCTTTCAGCTCCTGTACCAGCTTGTCCTACTGTACCAGGACTTTTGACTGCTGTGCATTGGTTGGATATGGGAGTAAATGAATGTAAGTCCTCCGAAGTATAGTACCCTTGCCTTGTTAGAGTGTGTGTGTGTGTGTGTGTGTGTGTGTGTGTGTGTGTGTGTGTGTGTGTGTGTGTGTGTGTGTGTGTGTGTGTGGGTTGCATTTATGGTATGTTGAGTGTTCCACTGATAAATTGAATCGTGACCTCTGGCACCCATGAGGTGAGGGTAACGTCCGTAGAGATCGTCCAAATGCTCCACTGTCTCTTTTCTCTTCTGTCAGAGGCTTCAGATGTGATTAAAACAACACAATCTCACAAACCACATCAAAGTATAAAATGAATCTAGAATAATATAATATTACAAAGACTAAGACCCCCTGCTTCCCAACTCTGCTCCCTTCACCCCCCCCCCCCCCCTCCCCCCAATAATAGATTAATAACTATAATATGTGACAGAGTTTGTCATCCTCTGCACAGTGGCACCTTTAGAATAGAATATGTTTTTTTTTTTTTTTTTTACTAATAATACAATTATTTGTTGTTGATATCAAAGCTTTATGGCGTAAGAAGCTGAGATAGACAGAGGTCCAGTCTCAAAGAGCACCCTGCGCTCTGTTGGAGTAAACATCATTAACACAGCACAGGCTTACGGGCCTACACACCCTTGTAAGGCGTCTGAAATGTAGCAGGCTAGTGTCCCTACGGGGTTCAGAGATTAGGGTGCTATTTGAGACTTGCTTAGAGATACAAGCGAATGTAAGCACTGGAAGCAGATGGATATGGCATGCATGGTTTGAAAGGTCAATGCTGACATGGCTCATGGATGGCAGTTCTGAACTTTGACCTCTGACTGACCCTTAGGATCTGAGGAGTGGCCTCTGATGTGCGGATGACTAGCTACAATAGCTACTACTGCTGAGTCAGTTTACTGCTGGAAATCTATGCCAAAAAGAGTACTTAGAGCAGCAAACCTATAATCTAAAGCTAACCCTGGAGGCCATGATATACAGGAATCATTTTGAGTAATACTTGGCACCAAGTAATTAACAATAGTTTTCGTATATACCGTATGTTTGATCTTTGAAAAATTAAACTGATATTCTACCTTTTCTTAAGGCAATATTCCTTATGTCTAATTACTAAAGAAAATTAATAATCTAACCTAAAGCTAGCCAAAAATGCAGCTAAAGGCTAACCTATAGCTAACGCCTAATGAGTAAAAGAGTCCCCTCTTTGCGTTTTCTCAACCTCCATTTCGAGTAGTCTCTTTTGCATGATACATGTTATGTTGTTAGTTAGCTATTCAGCTGGTTGAAGAACACTGTTCCTGTGCAAATGTACTTTACTATGCCTTTTCTTCCCGCGCTTCCTCATCCCCCCCCAAACATAACACCCTTAAAACGACGTTGCTGCAGCGCTGAGCATAAAAAGCCCTTGTGTGCTCCTGTCCTTTAAAAATTAAAAGCCCTTGCTCAGAGGAAAAAAAAAGGCTGTTTTCCCTTTCACAGCCCATGACAACTGCTGATGTTGTAGTTAGCTTGCAAAATTAATATTTACATGTGGAGGACAGCAGGAGCAAGTGATGCACGTTTGTCCCTTTAAGCTCCCTTCATGGATTAAAAGACAGTAGATAGAACAGCAGCGTCATAAATTAAACAGTATGACTGAGGTTTAAAACATCTTTTATTATCAGGGTAATAAGTAGTGGGTATTCTATGTCAGCTGTTGTTTCATGTTAATTTTATACAAAACAGTGCAATGGTGGCTTAGGGAAGCAAGGAAGGAAACAAATATGTCGAATAATTGTTTTTTTTTTTTTGTTTGTTTTTTTAAACCCTCAGTTCCGTACTTGTTACAGTCTCAGAAAGTTTGAGAAATGCTGTGAACATTTCCATCAGCTACTCATGCTCTACCTTTACAATTTTTCCCCAAATTCTTCGTTCTCTCTTTGTTTTATAGTGGTTGAGTCCTTTTCACTGTCACATCCTCTACTGTTGTGCATGCATTTGTGTGTCTTTTTTTAATGCGATCAGGTTTTATCCAGAGCACTCATCAGTATCATAATTAAACCTCCTGAATTTAGTCTCTAGGCCAACATTTACACTGGAAAAGAGGTAGCGATGAATCACTCAATTATTAAGAGACCCAGAGGAGAACTGGCTGTGTGCAAAATATGGCTTAATATATATTAAGATTATAACATAAGAAACCAAGAAAAACAGAAACATAAGTTATAATTCCAAACAAGTGTCATTTCATTAATACTGCAAACAAAATGAAGCCAGAGGAGATAATGTACATTTGTTTTTAAATTTTGGTTGCTGAAACACAGGTTTTGGTAAATACCAGTGGACAGGAGGTGAGTGCAAAGTGAAAAAGAGCACAAATACATTTTTACACGTCTATTCAACTAAATCACATTGTTATCATCTCACAGACTCGACTCATCGTCCAAACCCTTTGATGCACCAACTAAACTCCATCAGTTTTGATTTTTTTTTGCATGATGTGATTCCACCTCCATCTCTCATCTTTCTTCGTGATTTCAATTTTTAACAGACCAATTTGAGGATACAAAAATAAGAATATCTATAGCATCTGTTCAAACACTAAGAACGCTGCCTACACATAAATCCACTCTTCTCAACTGAGTGATTTTAGTGATTTATCATCTAGATGAATTAACTATGGCCTTAAAAAGCTCATAAGGTGCGACTGTTATCTTAACGGTTACATTAATGATAATATGAGCTCATGTATTTGATGCCACCTTCTTAGATGTAGTCAACACACTTATTTTTCACATAAATGTGGTAAAAATGATTCAAGCACAAGTTTTCAAAACCAGATGGTCGCACCACATGATATGTTCACACTTTAAATCAATTTTAAAGAGAAGAAAATACCAAAACATAATGGTTTGTGGAAAATTTGAAGTGCACACATATATGTGGATATATGTTACCTTATTTTATTTTTTGTTTTACTAAAAAACACAGTCGGGCAGAAAATCTAGGCATCATTGATCCTTATAAGCCTTCTTTTCCAGAAAAACCCACATTCCCTCATTTACTAAAACTTCTTCCTGCTCCTGTGTGGCAAAATCTGATCTAGTCCAATTTAACGCTCAGACAAGAGTTGGCTAAAGACCTGCCAGCACAGGGAGTCTTTCAGTATCTAAACCAAATGTAAGCTCAAATGTATGCAGTTAAGTATAAAATTGTTTTTTTTGTTTGTTTTTTTTTACAGTAGCTTCACATTTACCTTTCTGCAGCAATGTCCCATCCATGCAAAATTATCATGTGTATGTCTGAGAGAGGATAGGAGATAAATGAATGTGTATTGATGCGTCTCTAGAATCCGATGGAGTAAAAACTGTTTTGAGAAATGACAGGACCATCACTTTCTGGGCCTGGAGACCGGTGAATGAATGCCTCCTGTTCTGTATATGGTTATGTTTGTACGAATAATGCACAGATCCTCCTCTGGGAAAGTTAGTTTAGAGTCAAGTGATCTTTCACTCAGTACTTACTTCTGCTGCTGAAATTTAGATAATGATTAAATAGACCTTCAATTGAAAGGTAATCACCAAGAGGTAGTGGGCAAACATAGATCCCATCTTTGTTTTTAGTTTGAAAAACTTTTTTGGCTCTGCCTTTAAAGCATATTCACAGCTCAGCGGTCTCCTCTCCACTCGTACCCTTAACTGACAACCTCCAGGAAAGCTCACAAATGGAAGACAAGACCGAAATCTAGTCGAGGAGGAAAGACGAGGTGAGAAGAGGAGTGGAGGTGTGCAGAGGGTGACGGTGAAGTGAGTCATGGGGCTACACAGAGGAATGTCAATGGTGAAAGATGACAAGTGAAGGAAAAGACAGACAAATATTTGATCATCCCCTTTAACATTTAGGTGAAAAAATAAATCAAGAGAAGACTCATGTGGCTGAAAACAGGAGTGAAAGGAAGCACCAATGATCTAACATTACCATCTAAAAAAAGATTCATTCTCTTGTTTCTTCTTTGTTGAGTCTTATCTCCCCCCCCCCCCCCAATAGCTGATCTGCAGTCAGTGCACCCCTTTGCCCTCAAGTCCCATCAAAAACAACACAACTGACCTGGGATCAGAGAAAAGGGGGGGTAAATGTAACCAGGATTGAGCTCAATTCACTTTCAGTTCAGCTGGTTATGAAGTGAGCTTCCCCATGAGTAAATAAAATCATTCTGAACGGAGTATATATACAATATATAGAGAACATAATAAATAGTGCCACAAATGGATAAACTCCACCTTCAGTTTCCATTTTTGATTTGGCTGAACTGAGAATGAATCAGTCCATATCCTGAGGTGTTACCTTTCTCACCTTAAATAGCATCATAATCAGAGAAACAGCTTATCCCTGCTGCTCTGTACAACTCCGCTGCTTTCCAAGAGGTCTGGAGGACAGAGGTCAAAGGTCAAAGATCACACAGTCTCTCACCTCTTTCCCTTTCTCCTTTAGTTCACATTAATTTTTTAGTTTTCAGGAGAAGTTGTCCCATACAGCAAACCATTTATGCTGTTTTTTTTATTTTATTTTTTTCTAAATGTCAATCCCATTCCCCCATTTGAAGCTCAGACCCTTTAACTGAATGTACCTTCATATGTAAGGAGTTACAGGTATGACTATGGTGATATGTGGTGAAGTGGAGCTGGGAACAACTTCTCCATCCAAACCGACCCTGCTACACTCGCTAAAAACTCTCACAGGGCTCAGGATTCACAGTTCAAAGGCTACAAGTTCACAGTTCACAGTCAAAGTTTATCAAACCCCTCTGCGCCCGCCCCACCCCTTAACCCTGTGTGTCCCCTGCTTTTGCTTCTGCTTTTGCTTGCACTCCCCTCTACTTCTCATCATCCTCTCTGATACTTTGATTGGGTGATATCTGCAGCCAGCACCTCTCAGACAGGCGTGGTCCTGCGGTTGGGGTCTTTGCTGTAGTCCTTAGTGAGCGTGCTGCTTTGGAGAAACTCCCTCTCTGAGTTGAGCAGCCCGCCCATTCCGCCGCCACCTGATTTAGTGCCGGCGTTCCCCGCCTCGCGTGGGTTCAGCGTGTACATGGGCATCTCGGAGGCGGCAGGCCCTGTGTAGCCGCCTTTCCCCAGTGGTGAGGCGTCACGGCTGGGCGCCTCAGACGAGCGCACGCTGGAGCGGCGCCGGAAACGGTAACGATAGGACGGGATGCGGCTGAAGGCGGATTTTTTGATGAGCTCGGTGCGGGACTTGGCCCGTAGCTTACGGTGCTTCTCGATGAACATGTGCACAGCCAGAACACCCACCATTTCTGCCATGATGAAAGAGAGGGCACCGAAGTAGAAAGACCAGCCATAGGAGTACGACTTCTTGCTGTCACTTTGGCCTGGGTCGCCTGAGTTGGCTGAGATGTAGACAATAATTCCAATGATGTTACTCAGGCCTATAAGAAAAAGATGCGAAAACATAAGAAACTGGACAGAAAAGGACATAAAAGTGACCACCCAGACCTCAAGGAAACAAGAAAATCACTGTTAATAGTTGGTTTAAATCAGTGGTTCTCAATCTTTTTCTGTTGGGTCCCACTTTGGAGGGCAAAAAATCTCTAAGCCCCCCTCAACCCCAACAACATTGAAACAATGGTGCAATTTAGGGATGTAACGATTACCGGTATAACAATAAACTGCGGTAAAATTGCCAGTGGTTAGTGGTGCCGTTTAAATTCTAATTATCATGATAACCGTGTTTGATTACCGCACTTTAAGGGGAAAAAACGCCTATGTAAAGATCTGCTTTTATGTCAAATATTTGAGTATAGTTTTAATTTTATTACAATTTTGAGCTTATATACCTAATATTTGGAACCAATATTCACCTTTAAAGTCTTTGAAAAGGTTTGTTAAACATCTTTGTGTTATTTATGCAATAAATTATATACATTTTTCAAATCAGATTTTTTTTTTTTTTTTTTTTTGTGTTTTTTGTCCTTTTGTGTTTTTATAGTAGGTTAAAGTGAAAAAAATAATAGAAAGATGATATAAATGAAGTTGTGCTGAAAAAACAGGTACCAAACATGGGTATAGTAAACATTTGTTTATATAGTATATAAAGACAAAATCAAAAGTAGTGAAAAATGGACAAAATAGGCTCAGACCTCTAATGGCTAATATCTGAATGTTTCTGCTGACAGAAGGTACATTGTGCCTGTCATTTAATTGATTAATTAATTAATTAATTTTTTAAATACAAGTTGGTTACATTATTTCAGTGTGTGTATAAGTACTTTTTGAACATTTTGAGCACATTTCAATAATACCACGATAATAATGATAACCATGATAATTTTGGTCACAATAACCATGACATGACATTTTCATATCGTTACATCCCTAGTGCAATTATAACTTTTATTGAAAGAGACATCAATATCATAACAACACTTTTTACTTTTCCTTGAATAATTTGTTGTGCAAAATTAAAAATAACTTAGATTTTTGCTTGAACAATACAAATAAACTCAACCAGACTGCTCCCTGAGACAATGTTTTTCCAAATAAAAGTAGGAAATGAGCAATTATCTTACAACTATGACAATCAAGTTACTTTTTTAGAACAAATTAATTTTGGTAACAACGATGAACATTTGAACAATATCAGTTGCTGAAATAAGCCTGTTTACATTGCACATCTCAGATCATTGAAGTGCAAACTGTGCAAAAAAGAACATTGCACATTTTTCTTTTTCAGTCCAGTCCTTGACCGTTCTCCAAACCTAAACTCATTGTCTACTCATGGCAGATCACCATGGCAGTAGATTTGTTTGTTGTATGTCCCTAAAATGAGTCCAGGGTGCTCCAACACTAAAACATTATTTCCACCTGCTACATGTTCTAACCTGAAGGAAAAAAAAAACACCCAGGAGATATCCCATGACCCCCCTGGCAAGCCTTTGCGGCCCCCCTGGGGGGCCCGCCCCACAGTTTGAGAAACACTGGTTTAAATTAGAAATTGCACAAAAATCACCAAATGTGTTAGCATTACACATCTACATCTACAACTTCTAGGACATTAGCTGACAATTTTTCCATTTACAGCCCCTTAATTACTATTTATTCATAGTAGGAAGGAAGTTGTTATATAACAGTAATGATCCAAAATAGTCTTTATTACCTCATTATTACCAATGAATAAATATGTGCTATTGATATGTAACAATAGTCTCAAAAATATGTCATCAATCCTACATGAGATCTTGCCCAGATCTGATTCAAGTCTCATACTGAACAAAACATCATCAGATCAACAGATCATAATTCATGTACAACAGCTTCCATACTTATTGTCAGTTAGAGCTGCAGCTATCAATCATTTTTGTAATTGATTAAAGCACTGATTATTTTCTGTGATTTGATTTGATTAAATGATTATTTAAATAGGCAAAAAAAAGTAAAAATATAAAATATACTTGTCCTTTATTCCAGAACCAGCTGAAACAACAACCACAAAAAAACATAAGCGTAAAAGCATGTATAAAATAACAACAGCACAAAACTATATATAAAAATATCTATGTAGAAACAACAACAAACAAGTTAAACGACATCTACAAACAATATGTGTGCTGCAGTTAAATTTGAATCTGACTCACTAACAACTTAAGATGTAACTAACGTACAATTTAAAAAAAATAAAGCCAAATATTTTTAATGTTTGTGAGAAAGCTTAGACATTTAAAGGAGTAATTGATGGTTACACTGAAACAACATGAGCATATATAGACATTTTCTGCTTTTTTGTCCTCATCTCTGTGTTCGTGTTGATTCTGATGCAATGTGCATCACAATATACGTCTGTGTGAAGCACAACAGCGGAACCAATGATTAGCGAAATTAAGGAAACGAAGCTATGATGCAGAAAAATTGTAATTGAATCATTTTTAAATCAATTCAAGTCGATTAATCAAGTAATTGTTTAAGCTCTACTGTCAATAACTAGCAATTAGAAATGATTGTGCGAACAGTGTTAGTTAATGATCCAGTTGTTTATAGATTTTGTTGTTTCAATTTTTGATTAAAAACTTTCTAACCTAATATTGTCTGTTCATTTACAGGGCATCAAAATATAAGTAGATTATAAGTACTTTTTTAAGAAATGCAGTTGAATTAAATGCAGGCATTTGAGTAAATCTGTATGACTTTAGGATTCGACCTGGACTATATCTATAAAACAACAGAAATGAAAAAGAACCATCGATCACACTCAAAGTTAGACCTGATTTAGTTTAATGACTCAGAAGTTGAAAATACATGTTCTACCATTTTTAAATAGGAATTAAGAATATGTAATGATGGTTAACTCCATTTAAAATGTATTCCAGATGGATTAAGTGATTCAACAACCAGCAAAACGTTGAACCCAAACCGTCCACTTAAATTACTGTCATTTTATTGTGCTAGAGCAGGGGTGTCAAACTCATTTTCTTCCGGGGGCCACATTCAGCCCAGTTTTATCTGAAGTGGGCCGGACCAGTACAATAATAGCATAATAACCTATTAATAATGACAACTCCAAATTGTTTTAGTGCAAAAAATATTCTTCAATTATGCCAATATTTACATTTACAAACTATCCAAACAAAAAGGATGTGAGTTACCTGAAAAAAACAGAATTTGTTGAGAAATATAAGTACAATGTTATCAATATTATGCCTCGACTTATTATTTATACATATGCACAAAACATTTAGTAACAGGCAGAAAATTGTTAAAATTGCACTTAATTATCTTCATTTCTTCATTTTGTTCAAGTTATTCCCATGTTATTGTTAATGGATAGTTTGTTATTGGAAACATTTTCATAATTTAATGTTTTTTGCACTAAATCAAAGAGAAAAATTGGTGTTGTTATTATTTATAGATTGTTATGATATTATTTTTGAGTTTGATGCACTGTAAAAAATGACTGTTGAATTAATACCAAAAAGTTGTAAAATTGCAACATAAAAAAACTGTAAGTGACAATACAATGCAAAGTTGTTTATTTGAAAAGATTTTTGTGTTAACGATTGAATCAAATATAGCTGTAGTTTTTCCAGGAAGAGTATGTGAACAAAACCAGATTTGTATGTAGAAATGATGTATTTCTATTGTTTTTAGAAAATAAAACTGTAAATTGAAAAAGAATGTGATGCCGTTTAAATTGCAAGACCATAATGTTGAAATAACGGCCTATTTGATTTTTTTTTGTTTTTTTAAATAATAAAGTTATTTAAAAAAGTAAACATTTAACAATTTAACATTTTAAACTTTTACATTAATGGGTTGGTAGAGTTGGTAGAGTTGGTAGAGCGGCTCGTCCAATAACCAGACGGTTGGTTGGTTCGAATCCTGGCTCAGACTGTCCATATGTCAAAGTGTCCATGGAAGACACTGAACCCTAAACTGACCTGGTGGCTTTGGATACCATGAAGGTGTAGAAAATGCACTGAATAAGTGCAGTCCATTTACCGTTTAAAATGTTACATCCACATGTTTAAAATGTTAAATCTACATGTTCTGTAAATATGTTTACAGTTGGATGTTTTTTTTACAGTATTGTTCTGGAACCCACAGCTGCCAGCTTTTTTCTGTAAAAACAACAGGATTTTTTTTACAGTGTGCCCTAACTTGCACTTTGCAAATTCCTCCCACGGGCCAGATTGGAACCTTTGGCGGGCCAGTTTTGGCCCCCAGGCCGCATGTTTGACACCTGTGTGCTAGAGCTTAGTTTCTGAATGTACATGAACTATACTGCAGTTTCTTTTACTGCTTCCTCATACATCATCAGCCTGATTTGAATAAATTGCCCTGAACTTTGGGTGTGATGGAAATGCAAAGCACACAGACTACCAGGAACTTTTTTACCCAGGTAAAAAGTTCCCGGTAATAAAAGTTCCTAATATTTTGGTGGAAAAGGGCCTATTTATGTGTATAGTAGTTTATAGTCTTGTCACATTAGTAAGTGCTTGATAATGACTAATAAAGTGCCAGCATGCAACTAATATGTCTGCTTTTAAGTGACTGGTTAGTGTAAACACATGTACCTATAAATTTTTACCATCTTCAGTTTATGGAGAAGAACCAACAAAGAAAAAAAAAAAAACTTGGAGAGAGACTGGAGAGAAAATCTCACACTACAAGGGTGATAAAAAAAGAGCCAAAAGAGAGAGGGAGTGGAGCTTGATGGAAACGTTGTAGAGAGTCATTGCACACAGCTGGGCTCTCTTATTCCATATCATTAGTCCAGAATACAGTGCTCATGCAGTGTGGAGAAATGCACAGAATGGAAACAATTAGCCAGCTGTAATTAACCAGAATCAGCCCCGCATTATTGTGGTAAATAATTACCAATTTGGCTTCATGAATTT